>NC_092162.1:42431201-42755368 GCF_045791955.1 Oncorhynchus clarkii lewisi
GCGAAACTCAATAGAGTAATCTGTTATGGATCGATTACCTTGACATAGGGAAGACAGGACCCTGGAAGCTTCCTCCCCAAAAACAGAACGATCAAAAACCCGTATCATCTCCTCCTTAAAGTCCTGATACTGGTTAGTACACTCAGCCCTCGCCTCCCAGATTGCCGTGCCCCACTCACGAGCCCGTCCAGTAAGGAGAGATATGACGTAGGCGATACGAGCTGTGCTCCTGGAGTAAGTGTTGGGCTGGAGAGAAAACACAATATCACACTGGGTGAGGAACGAGCGGCATTCAGTGGGCTCCCCAGAGTAACACGGCGGGTTATTGATTCTGGGCTCCGGAGATTCGAAAGCCCTGGAAGTGGCCGGTGGATCGAGGCGGAGATGGTGAATCTGTTCTGTGAGGTTGGAGACTTGGGCGGCCAGGGTCTCAACGGCATGTCGAGCAGCAGACAATTCCTGCTCGTGTCTGCCTAGCATCGCTCCCTGGATCTCGACGGCTGAGTGGAGAGGATCTGAAGTCGCTGGGTCCATTCTTGGTCAGATTCTTCTGTTATGCACGTGAGTGAGGACCCAAAAGCGGTTTAACAAAAACAGAGTCCTTTAATGTCAAAACACAGGTAAGACATAGATCCTCTTCAAATGTATATAATGGCAAAATAAACAACCCGCTGAGAGGGCGACAAATGAAACATAAAGTCCTTCTGATAATCACAGAAGAGTTCCCCTCCTAGCAGCAGAGGAGAATAGCTGGGTTAGAGTCCCCTTCTAGCAGCAGAGGAGAATAGCTGGGTTAGCGGCGACAGACTGCTGGTCTCTCTGGGTAGGCGCGGGTCGTAGAGGACAGAGGTACCTGATCACACGTAGCATCAGATGAACAGGCAGATTCCGACAGGACAGGACAAGGGTGAAGCAAACGAGACGATAGTTTGGTTCTGGCATGAGAAACTCAAACGAGAATCTGACAAAGACAGAAGCAGGAACAGAGAGAGAAATAGAGACCTAATCAGAGGGGAAAAAGGGAACAGGTGGGAAAAGGGTGAACGAGGTAGTTAGAGAAGATGAGGAGCAGCTGGGGGAAGGAGAGGAAGAGAAGGTAACCTAATACGACCAGCAGAGGGAGACGGAGTGAAGAGAAAGAACAGGAACAAGACATAATATGACAATACATGACACTCACAAGTGAAATATATTGTGATTTGTTTAACACTTTTTTGATTACTACATGATTCCATGTGTTATTTCATAGTTGTGATGTCTTTACTATTATTCTACAATGAGAATATAGTATAATAAATCAAAACTATACTGTTAAACAATGGACAATTCTCTAAGTAAAAACAGCATAGTACAGTGCCTTGCGAAAGTATTCGGCCCCCTTGAACTTTGCGACCTTTTGCCACATTTCAGGCTTCAAACATAAAGATATAAAACTGTATTTTTTTGTGAAGAATCAACAACAAGTGGGACACAATCATGAAGTGGAACGACATTTATTGGATATTTCAAACTTTTTTAACAAATCAAAAACTGAAAAATTGGGCGTGCAAAATTATTCAGCCCCCTTAAGTTAATACTTTGTAGCGCCAACTTTTGCTGCGATTACAGCTGTAAGTCGCTTGGGGTATGTCTCTATCAGTTTTGCACATCGAGAGACTGACATTTTTTCCCATTCCTCCTTGCAAAACAGCTCGAGCTCAGTGAGGTTGGATGGAGAGCATTTGTGAACAGCAGTTTTCAGTTCTTTCCACAGATTCTCGATTGGATTCAGGTCTGGACTTTGACTTGGCCATTCTAACACCTGGATATGTTTATTTTTGAACCATTCCATTGTAGATTTTGCTTTATGTTTTGGATCATTGTCTTGTTGGAAGACAAATCTCCGTCCCAGTCTCAGGTCTTTTGCAGACTCCATCAGGTTTTCTTCCAGAATGGTCCTGTATTTGGCTCCATCCATCTTCCCATCAATTTTAACCATCTTCCCTGTCCCTGCTGAAGAAAAGCAGGCCCAAACCATGATGCTGCCACCACCATGTTTGACAGTGGGGATGGTGTGTTCAGCTGTGTTGCTTTTACGCCAAACATAACGTTTTGCATTGTTGCCAAAAAGTTCAATTTTGGTTTCATCTGACCAGAGCACCTTCTTCCACATGTTTGGTGTGTCTCCCAGGTGGCTTGTGGCAAACTTTAAACAACACTTTTTATGGATATCTTTAAGAAATGGCTTTCTTCTTGCCACTCTTCCATAAAGGCCTTCTCCTTCTCCTTGTATGAGCTGAAAGTTTAGAGGGACGGCCAGGTCTTGGTAGATTTGCAGTGGTCTGATACTCCTTCCATTTCAATATTATCGCTTGCACAGTGCTCCTTGGGATGTTTAAAGCTTGGGAAATCTTTTTGTATCCAAATCCGGCTTTAAACTTCTTCACAAGAGTATCTCGGACCTGCCTGGTGTGTTCCTTGTTCTTCATGATGCTCTCTGCGCTTTTAACGGACCTCTGAGACTATCACAGTGCAGGTGCATTTATACGGAGACTTGATTACACACAGGTGGATTGTATTTATCATCATTAGTCATTTAGGTCAACATTGGATCATTCAGAGATCCTCACTGAACTTCTGGAGAGAGTTTGCTGCACTAAAAGTAAAGGGGCTGAATAATTTTGCACGCCCAATTTTTCAGTTTTTGATTTGTTAAAAAAGTTTGAAATATCCAATAAATGTCGTTCCACTTCATGATTGTGTCCCACTTGTTGTTGATTCTTCACAAAAAAATACAGTTTTATATCTTTATGTTTGAAGCCTGAAATGTGGCAAAAGGTCGCAAAGTTCAAGGGGGCCGAATACTTTCGCAAGGCACTGTATGTCTAATTAAACTGCATAGCATGTAATTAATTAATTTCCTCCACAAGGGTGACTCGGGCAGACTCCTTATCTGCAATGGAAACTTAGAAGGCATTGTCTCATGGGAAGTCAGCCGTGCCGACCCTTACTTCCCAGGAGTCTACACTAAAGTGAGAAACAATGACAACCCCATCAACTGAATCAAGACCAACGTCCCAGAAAGATGCCTCACACAGGGATGAGAGGGGTTCCAAAATGAGTCCTATTCCACCCCTGCTTGCCACAGTTTGAAACCATATGAACAAGAGCAGTGGCTGTGACTCTGAGCAGAGTCATGTATTTATAGAGAGCTGGGCCATTGAGGTTTCTGCATTATGTTAATTTACATGATGCTACAAACATTCTATGGCAATCATGTTAGCACCCCATGAACATTACAAGGGAAATATTTCTATGTAACTGAATGTTTAAAAGTTGGTCCAACACTCTAAATATATGGTCCTGGCTCTGAGTAGTGGACAAACACAGAAGCAATAGTATTCGATAGCACAAAGATCTCATGTAATTCTGTGTGGAACAGCCCCATGCCAAACCACAACTCCTTCATTTTATTATTAATTTCTGATGAACAGCTTTGGACACTGATTCCTGCTTACAAGCAAAAACTAAAGCAGGAAGTACCAGTGGCAATCTCAATACGGATGTGGTCATGACGCGGATGCTACACTACAGGACTGTTTTGCTAGCACAGACTGGAATATGTTCCTGGGATTCATCCAATGGCATTGAGGAATACATCACCTCAGTCAACGGCTTCATCAATAAGTGCATCGATGACGTTGTCCCCACAGTGACTGTATGTACATATCCCAACCAGAAGCCATGGATTACAGGCAACATCCGCATCGAGCTAAAGGCTAGAGCTGCCGCTTTCAAGGAGCGGGAGACTAATCCGGACGCTTATAATAAATCCTGCTATGCCCTCAGACAAACCATCAAACAAGCAAAGCGTCAATACAGGATTAAGATTGAATCCTACAACACCGGCTCTGACGCTCGTCGGATGTCGCAGGGCTTGAAAACTATTACGGACTACAAAGGGAAACCCAGACGCCAACTGCCCAGTGACGCGAGCCTACCAGACGAGCTAAATGCCTTTTTTATGCTCGCTTCGAGGCAAGCAACACTGAAGCATGCACGAGAGCACCAGCTGTTCTGGATGACTCTGTGATAACGCTCTCGGTAGCTGTTGTGAACAAAACCTTTAAACAGGTCAACATTCACAAAGCCGCTGGGCCAGACGGATTACCAAGACGTGTCCTCAAAGCATGCAAGGACCAACTGTCAAGTGTCTTCACTGACATTTTCAACCTCTCCCTGACTGAGTCTGTAATACCTACATGTTTCAAGCAGACCACCACAGTCCCTTTGCCCAAAGAAGCAAAGGTAACCTGCCTAAATGATTACCGCCCGTGGCACTCACGTCGGTAGCCATGAAGTGCTTTGAAAGGCTGGTCATGGCTCACATCAACAGCATCCTCCCGGACACCCTAGGCCCACTCCAATTCGCATAACGCCCCAATAGATCCACAGATGATGCAATCTCAATCACACTCCACACCGCCCTTTCTCACCTGGACAAAAGGAACACCTACTGTATGTGAGAATTCCGTTCATCGACTACAGCTCAGCGTTCAACACCATAGTGCCCACGAAGCTCATCACTAAGCTAAGGACTCTGGGACTAAACACCTCTCTCTGCAACTGGATCCTGGACTTCCTGATGGGCCGCCCCCAGGTGGTAAGAGTAGGCAACAATACGTCTGCCACGCTGATCCTTAACACTGGGGCCCCTCAGGGGTGTGTACTTAGTCCCCTCCTGTATTCCCTGTTCACCCACGACTGCGTGGCCAAACACGACTCCAACACCATCATTAAGTTCGCTGACTACACAACAGTGGTAGGCCTGATCACCGACAACGATGAGACGGCCTATAGGGAGAAGGTCAGAGAACTGGCAGTGTGGTGCCAGGACAACAACCTCTCCCTCAATGTGAGCAAGACAAAGGAGGACTACAGGAACTACAGGAAAAGTGGACTACACGAAAAGGTGGGCCGAACAGGCCCTCGTTAACATCGACAGGGCTTTAGTGGAGCAGGTCGAGAGTTTCAAGTTCCTTGGTGTCCACATCACCAACGAACTAACATGGTCCAAACATACCAAGACAGTCGTGAAGAGGGCACGGGAAAAAAAATCCCCCTCAGGAGACTGAAAAGATTTTACATGGGCCCCCAGATCCTCAAAAGGTTCTACAACTGCACCATCGAGAGCATCCTGACCAGTTGCATCACTAGTATGGCAACTGCTATGGCAACTGCTCAGTATGGCAACTGCTCAGCATCTGACCGTAAGGCACTACAGAGGGTAGTGCGAACGACCCAATATATCACTGGGGCCATTCTTCCTGCCATCCAGGACCTATATAATAGGCGTGTCAGAGGAAAGCCCATAAAATTGTCAAACCCCAGTCACCCAAATTATAGACTGTTTTCTCTGCTACCGCTTGGCAAGCGGTACCCGAGCGCCAAGTCTAGGACCAAAAGGCTCCTCAACAGCTTCTACTCCCAAGCCATTAGACTCTACCCCTGCACACTGACTTGATACCGGTGCCCCCTGTATATAGCCTCATTATTGTTATTCTTATTGTGTTACTTTTTATTATTACTTTTTATTTTAGTCTACTTGGTAAATATTTTCTTCTTGAACTGCACTGTTGGTTAAGGGCTTGTAAGTAAGCACTACACTTGTTGTACAACGTCTACACTTGTTGTATTCGGCGCATGTGGCAAATAAGGTTTGATTTGATTTGAAACTATGTCTTTACAGATATCGTAGGCACCGAACACACAGCACCACTTCATGTGGCTCTTAAAAACCTGCTTTTTTATCTACAGCTGTCTATCAATCCACTCTCTATTTCTACCTCTTAACTCTCTCTCAACACACTCTCACACGGACACAGATACAACACAGACACTGACAAAGAAAGTGTTGTTATGACAGACCTCAGGATCAATGAGCTCAGAGTCGACGAAGCAGACACAGAAGCCAGCAATCACTCGAGTGAAGAAGAGAATGAGGATTGGATTAATCCTCTTATTTACCAGTCCCAGGGGGGCAAAGAGTTTGCCTACTGTCCCTACAGCAAGTTCCGGGTGGGGGCAGCCCTGTTGGCACATGATGGAACCGTTTTTACAGGTGAGGGGCTTACAAATAATATAATAATAATAATACATGGGTTGGGGGCTGATAAAATGGTTCCATTGATTTATTTGGTACAGTATGTTGCGTATTTAACTCTTCAGATTGCTTGAATAAAGCCCTACAGCGCAGTCATGACTGCTTATATCATTGTTATGAACAATGAATTAGAAGATGTGCCTTCTGTATAGGAATGGAATTACGAAAAGGAGAATAATAAGTTATAAAGTTTCTTGTTGTCAGAGTGGCTGGTCTGGCCACCATCAGTGGATACAAACAGCATTTTCCTGATTCAATATTGGTAAAACACGTTTGCGATCAAAAACTCCTGTGCCTGTTGAACTACTGCACAGACAGAATATTTTTCTTTTTAATGTTTGGCCTGGTCGAGACTAACTTGTTGTATAGTTTTCTGTTTCATTTTTTAAAATATTTTTTGACACAATAGCGTTTAGATTATTTAGACGTTCCTACTTTTTGACCCCAAAAAAAGTATTTAGGTGTTTCATTAGATTCATTTCTCACAATGTTGACTATTGTGCAGGTTGGTCAGTGGTGCCAATGTTTTGATTTCACTGTGCACTTAGTAATTATTAGTATTGATACTATGACATTGGTTGTTAAGACCAAGGCAATGTTACATTTGATGCATTCATTGGCACTGCAATGTTAAGTAATTGCAATGCAAGTCCTCAGTAGAGTAAAGGCTTGGTAAGTCAAACATCTTGTCCACTGTGGACACAGACTTTATTCTCTTTACTTAAATGTAAGAATCCCTCCTCGTGTATATTTTGCACTGAAGGCTTTCTACAGAACTAATTATTCTAATCTATTCCAAAAAAAATGTTTTAAGTAGGTCTAAACCTTGTTTTAATACTGTTTTTTTTATCCTGTTTTGCTTCTGAATGATATAACAATGGCCTGGTCGAGACTAACTTGTCGTATAGTTTTCTGTTTCATTTAAAATATATATTTTTGACACATTAGCATTTAGATTGTTTAGGGTTAATCCTGTCAGAGAGGGGTGGGTCAGGTGAGGCAGGTAGCCTAGCGGTTAACAGCAACGGGCCAGTAACCGAAAGGTCGAAAGGTGAAAATCTGTCTAGGTGCCCTTGAGCAAAGCACTTAACCCTAACTGCTCCTGTAAGTCGCTTATTGCTGGACAAGAGCGTCTGCTAAATGACTCAAATGTCAACGTAAAAAAAAAATATATATATGCCTGTACGACTAGTCCAGAGATGTACAAATATACAGAATATCTACATTCCTGATTATTTACATTCCTGTTTAGTGCAGGTCATACAATATGGAAAAGTCAATAACAATATATGACAGTCAGACTGCCCTCAGCAGCATCACATCTAACCCTCTAAGTGTTATCTGAATCAAGAATGATCATTGAGATTCATTAAAGTACTTTTATAGTGTTGTTAAGGATGAAGACATGTGTTCTGTATTTGATTTGATACCATTCCAGAGATTCCGGGAGCTCTTACGAACACAGAAAACATTAACTAAAGCATCCTCCTTATTTCTTAACAGGATGCAATGTAGAAAATGCAAGCTACAATCTTGGTCTCTGTGCAGAGAGAACAACTATTGCAAAAGCTGTTTCCGAGGGATACCGACGTTTCAAGACTATTGCCATTGCCAGGTGCAGTATTCCTGAACTTTGCCTTGTTTCCGAGTAAACAACAGTTGATCCAAAATAATTATTGATTCAGTTATATTTCGTCCTGTTGAGTTCAATCAGACGACATAACACTATACATGAAATTGTTTGCGTTCACTGGGTTCTGCTGCCCGTCAGAGTGTGTAGATGGTTAAAACATTCTACTCCTATGAGGTGATCTCCCTGAAGTGTTTAAATACTACTACACTGTATTATTGTCAACATAAAATATTGGTTAACAACACAGTACTGAAAATCACCACTGCGGGTAAATGTTGCTAATGATGTGATTGATTTTGTAGTGACCTGGAAGACCAGTTCATCTCACCATGTGGAGGTTGCAGACAGTTCATGCGAGAGGTAAGTCAATTATTTATACAACTTGGATTTGTCAATGATCTGTGAATGGTAAAAAACAATTTTATGCAATCACTTTTTGACAGCACCCCCTTTTGATTTGAACAAAACATTCCATAGATATTTGCTCGTTGTAGAAGTGCTCAGAAAGTGACTTTCTGGAGCTGAATGTCGAAACATTCAAGAGATGAAGGTACTAGAAGTTCACCTATTTTGCATACCCACCATACCATGAGTCATCCATGTCTTCATCACCACTGGAAAAGATCAACGTTTGAGATTGATCTCATTTAAAAGCTTACAAACAGAGTTGTACAACTATTTTATCATTTTGATTTTTTTTTTTTATTATAAAATAGTTTGACAATGCTGTTTGTAAACTTTTAAATGATTTCAAACTCAACCATTTATCTTTTCCAGTGATGAAGACATGGATGTCTCATAGTATGGTGGGGTATGCAAAATGGGTCAACTTTGAGCCCATTTATTTTCTGAATGTTTTGGCATTCAGGACCAAAACGTCACTTTCTGACCACTTCTTCCACGAGGAAACATGTATGAAAAGTTTTGTTAAAATCAAAAGGCGTGCTGTCAAAAAGTTACTGAATTCAAACGAAAAGGGAATGGGAAAGACTGCATTGAGAATGGATCCAAGGTCTAATCCAGGAAACCTACATCTACTGTGGATTTAACATTAATGGAACAGCACAAAGCCATCCAACTAACTTTTCCCTTGTAGTTTGGTGATCAGTGGTCCGTGTACCTATCCAAGCCTGATGGGTCTTATGTGGAAATGACTGTAGGAGAGCTGCTTCCTGTGTCATTTGAAGAAAAAGACCATGTTCACTACACAGAATGGGTCATAATAGTATTCACAAGACAAGAGGAAAATCAGGAATCATTCATAACAGCATTACAAGTCCATGAAATGTCAATAACCCCTAGCCACATACATGAAGAATGTTAGACTTCCAATAAGACTACTAGGCAATTTATTAGTATTAGATAATGCCAGTGGATATTGACTTGTGTCTCAGAAATTAGGAAAATGCCTCAATGTGTTTTCTAACAAGTGTTGGAAATACAGTAGATTACATCAAATTATATTTGGCTACACAGCTCACATTCACATTACTATTTGTATGTATATGATTGGAAGTGATTGAAGTATCAATGTTAAAAAATAACTCAAAAATATTAAAGTGCTTTAGGACAATTGAGTAAAGTTTAAATCGTTTTTAGGCCTATTTGCATAATTTGCTGACGCCGGTAAAATTGTAATTGTCGCACTTTTAATTGTCTCTTTAATTCTAAAACAGGTCAAGTAACAAAATAACGTCCGGTGACTGTAACAAGGATGCCTCTGTATGTTCTAGTTTGTTTACATAACGATTCGTCCTTGTGGATCTTATGAACGACGAGGACTGATGGAGAAAGTATAAACTTGCTTTATTGGTAAAGCATTTCTGTAAAACATGGCATCAGCAGTGGGGTGGAGTTGGAACGGCCAGTTTTCCAGTTAGGTTACTAACAGCAAAGTTCCAAGGTGAGTGTCTTTGTGTAGGACAACCAGTCCACACCGTTCAGCCTCAAACTTTCCTACCAGTTCGGTACCGATATTACCACACGTTGTTGAGTGATATTGCTACACAGCTGCAGACTGGTGGATTCAGGAGGTTTGGGGAGCAACGGTTTGCCAAGAAATAAAGTGGTGCTTTTGGTCTGGGGCGGGTTTGATTCAACGACAAAAGTAGTGCTGTGACATGCCAGGAAATCCAGGTAAATAACAACATGGCTTTAGGTAGCAAATATATACAATAAAAATAGCTATAGTTAGTTATAGCCTAGCTCCGTAGTAAGATCACTGCAATGGATCGAACACTGGAGTTAAGTCTTAGCTAGGCAGCAAGTTGATTAACTAGCAGATTTGAGGTCATACTAAATGTCATACTTCCTTTTGATAGTTCAGAAATTGTAGATAGAACTTGTAGATCAACTTGTAGCTATAAAAAAAGATTGCCTAGTCATAACATATCTGTTCCAGCTGTCTGAAAGGCGTTATTAGATACTGTTTGGCGTAGAAGATCATTTTCGGCCAACATTATTAACTTGTCGATATTTCCTCAATATTCTCTTCTACGCCAAACAGTATCTAATAACGCCTATCAGATAGCTGGACAGAGTAATGGTCTGGCAATATTGTTAATAGCTACAAGTTGATCTACAAGCAGTGGAGACCCATCATTTTGGCTGCACCACCTGTTATGAAACCCACATTTATTTGGGCTTGCCTGTTTTGCATGTTAATTTGGCATCAATATGTGTCACATATCCGTTTGCAAACAATGTAAAAAAATATATATAACATTGAGTTAATAAAAAGCCACATACAAACATGGTGTCTTTTTTTTGTTTTCTTGAGTAAGGCAGCTCCAAAATGCAGGTGTTTCAGCCTAGAACAGTGCTATCTGTGGTGGTGGGGAAAGCCAGCAGAAAATACGGAGTGTTGCGCTGTGATTGGCTCAGTGTTCTGTCACTCATGGGGATTACGTCACCGCCAAGTCTAAGGGTAGTGCTCTAAAATTCTAGCCCCTTTGGGTGCTGCCATAGAGTTACATTAGAAATGCCCATCCAAGAAGGTTCAAGATCATTGGCGACAGAAAAAAGGATGTCCCCTATGTTGAACATAATAAACGGCTCTCTACCCACCAGATGTGTATCAAACTCACTAAAAGTGGCAGTAATAAAGCCTCTCTTGAAAAGCCAAACCTTGACCCAGAAAATATGAAAAACTATCGGCCTATATCAAATCTCCCATTTCTTTAAAAAAAAGAAAAAAGCTGTTGCGTAGCAACTCACTGCATTCCTGAAGAGAAACAATGTATATGAAAGGCTTCAGTCTGGATTTAGACCCCATCATAGCACTGAGACTGCACTTGTGAAGGTGGTAAATTACCTTTTAATGGTGTCAGACCGAGGCTCTGCATCTGTCATCGTGCTCCTAGACAGGGCTGCTTTTGATATCATCGATCACCACATTCTTTTGGAGAGATTGGAAACCCAAATTGGTTATTATTTGACCATGCTGGTCATCTATGAACTTTTGAACATCTTGGCCATGTTCTGTTATAATCTCCACCCGGCACAGCAAGAAGAGGACTGGCCACCCCTCATATCCTGTTTCCTGGTTTCTTCCTAGGTTCTGGCCTTTCTAGGGAGTTTTTCCTAGCCACTGTGCTTCTACACCTGCATTGCTTGCTGTTTAGGGATTTAGGCTGGGTTTCTGTACAGCACTTTGTGACATCAGCTGATGTAAGAAGGGCTTTATAAATAAATGTGATTGATTGATTGATGTCAAATCACGTTATATCTATAGTAGCTTTGATTGGACTGTGAACATCATACCTTCAAAATCTTAGCTAGTAGTCATCATCATGAATCAAGTCGACAATCTACTGGCAAATCCTTTTTAATCCTTGTCATATGAAGAGAAATAATGCGGAGAAATTATAGGTAAAATGTTTCGGTGCTCATCGGCCATTGGACATAAACATTACAAAACAAGTTGGAAATCGCAAGTTCAGCAATGAGTGATTTGGAAGGAATCAGTGGCTAACTGCAAGCATTTCAAAGTCATCATTAGCCTGCTATTCAGTGGAGTGGCTGTGGCTATTGTCCTAAGTCTAAGATCAAGGGTATTTTTTCCTAGTTTAAAATGATAAACATTCAACGTTGGATATGTTGTCAATGAAGCATGATTTGTGCAGCTCTCAAAACAACTGCTAACTCGGAACTGCAAAATCTGACTAGTGAGTTCAAGACAACTGGGCTACGACTGGGAAAATACATTTTGAACTTTCATCCAACTCGGAATTGTAAGTTGTGAACTCGGGCCTCTTTCTAGAGCTACGACCTGAACATCACTGAAATCATCATGATTCAACCTTTTTTTCCCCCCGAGTTCCCAGTTGTCTTGAAGCACCATAAATCCAGAAAATGCCAGACTTTGATGACAGAAGTTGCCCACGAAGGACCACCGCGCCACCCTCCTGTTCAAGTGAGCACAGCACAACAAGGTGAGTCCAAAAATGTATTGTATGCTGCTGCATAAATTATGTAATATGCCAGGGAGATATGTATACTGTAGCTGAGAAAGTAATACTAAGTGTATGTAAGCTGTTAGTAGACCATGTGCCTCACCCTAATAATTTGGTCTATTTTCACCTACTGATCTGACTTGGTGGTGCACATGTAGCCTATAGCCTGTTTTTGAGAAATGTATCCTATGGTTCTGACTTGGTGTACAAGGAGAATACTGTAAGAACCGCCCATGTTCTGAATTCTGTCGCCGTACATTTCAAAAGTGCTGAACAAATAGTTTTTTTTTTTTCACCTTTATTTAACCAGGTAGGCTAGTTGAGAACAAGTTCTCATTACAACTGCGATCTGGCCAAAATAAAGCATAGCAGTGTGAACAGACAGCAACACAGAGTTACACATGGAGTAAACAATAAACAAGTCAATAACACAGTAGAAAAAAAAAGAAAGAAAAAAAAGTCTATATACATTGTGTGCAAAAGGCATGAGGAGTTCAGATGGTCAACAAATAGTTGCATTGACTACGTTTGTCCTAGTTCGCTCATTAATGTCTTAATCAAAATTGCGGATTGCCTCTTATCCGCTTGTTGTCTCCTTATGCCATAGTTTGTACATCTCAATTGTAACTAGAAACCACATTTCTTTAAGCAAGTCAGCCATATCAGCTATGTTTTTTTAAAGGCAGTAAATGAGGCTGAATGAACTGTTTCGCTGTCAGACAAGGCTCTGCTGAAAGTAAGGTGTGCAGTGGTATAGTGCTATTAATGTATTGTTCAGTGTTGTGTTGTGTAGTGGCTTTGATGGCATGCATCCCACTTTTTTTTTTGCCCCACCAAGATTTCCATGCTAAAATTGTCACTGTCTACAAGTTCTATCTACAATTTCCCGAACTACCAAAAGGAAGTACGACATGTAGTACAATAAAATAATAATACAATTGTCAAAATCATTTTTGTTTATTTAATTGCACAGCCATATTCAGATATCATGAACTTCATGGATAAAAAAAAGGAGTGGTAGAAACTATGGGGGAAACTCTGTATAGCCTGTTCTTACAACAAGTAAGGACATATTATTGGGGCACATGGAGTGTGTGTTACTTTTGGTTTTCAAATATTACTGTAGAATACTGGCTATATTCAGCATGCAATTGGCATAGTAATATGATTGTATTCCCTGTTCCCCTGCAGGCTGGTTCATCAAGCAAGGCTATTCTGAGACCCATGTCCCAGGAGCTGATCCCTGCAGGCCCTCTCACCATGCAACAGGAAAAAGAGGAACAGATTGCATTAAACGGGTTAGTAACAGCAATCAGTCACAACATCAACTTACTTTCAATAGACACAGAATAGCCCAACATATTTTGAGATTGTCTCTCGAAAGATTGACTGAACATAAAACTGAGTTTTGGCATGCAATCAAGAGTGCCTTTCAAGTTGATTTCTATTGACTGAACAGTTGTTGGTTAGTTTTGCAGGTATTTTGGGGACGTGTCTGCCCAACCCAATGTGATCAGGGTGTACCGGCCGTTCACAGCGGACGTACCCCTTCTACCCGGTGCCCAGGAGGAGTACCCTGATGTCCTGCCAGACTCAACCCTGAGAGCCTGGGCAACAACCGTACTCTGCTCCTGGTCATGAAGAAGTAAGGATCATTCTCCTCCATCCATCCTCCGGCTTTATCTCAATGTCTTGGGGTCTGTTTCCCAGCCCCAGATGAAGCCAACTTTTGGACTAAAAAGCATTTGTTTTTTTAGTCCAGGATTAGGCTTAATCTGTGTCCGGGAAACCGGCCCATTATGTATTATGTCCAGATTCGTCCAACTCTATATTCACCCACCCCAGAGTATACTGATCTAACCTCTCCTCCCCCTGTTTCCATAGTTACCCGTACACCCTGCGTCAGTGCCTGGAGGTGAACGTGCCCAGCAGGAGAGAGGGCTTTCTGATGGTGCTGCAGCTGCTGGACCTCTTCCTCATTTCAACCAACATTGAGTAATCGTATTGTTATTTAATATCTATATTGTGCAGATGGTTGCCCCCAGCTGGTTATCACTGTCTGTGGCTGCTGCTTGGCTCAGAAAGACTCTAGTCTACAGCTGCCCTTCAACTCTATATGGGTGAACAAATATGGCAACTCCTGCCTGATGGCACCTAAGGTAATCATCCTCAGAGAAATACAATAACACAATCTGAACATTCCAAACAACAAGCCCTTCTAATAGGGCTGTCCCTGACTAAATAAAATCTTGGTCGACCGAGATACATCTGTTCTTTTGACCAATCGATTGGTTGAAATTTTAAAAGGTGCATTTTTCCTTATACAGACACACCCTATGTGTTTTATTAAAATCAACTATATGTAGGCTATTGAGCTTGTCTTATGCTTTAAGAACACTGTGATCAAATAATTAAGACAAACAAATGACTCAAAAGGGAGCCAGGAGGACCTCCCTAGTGGTGCAGCGGTCTAAGGCACTACACATCGTCACTACAGAACTGGGTTCGATCCCAGGCTGTGTTACAGACGGCCGTGACCGAGAGACCGGTTTGGCGGTGCACAATTGTCCCAGTGTCGTCCGGGTTAGAGAAGGGTTTGGCCGGCCGGGATGTCCTTGTTCCATCGCGTTCTAGCAACTCCTTGTGGCAGGCTGGGCGCCTAAAAGGTGACTTCGGTTCCCCGTTGTACAGTTTTCCTCCGACACATTGGTCCAGGTGGCTTCCGGTGTTAAGAGGCGTGGTTTGGCAGGTCATGTTTGGCAGGTCATGTCACGCATGACTCGACCTTTGCCTCCTGAGCGCGTTGAGGAGTTGCACCGATGAGACAAGATTGAAATTGTGGGGTAAAAAACAAAAATTATATAATATTAATACTCAACATTGACAGGAGCGCTACAAACAAAACTCGGAAATGGAATTAAATAAACCAAAACGCATTCCTCACAAGCGTAGCCTAGGTTCTACGGTCCGCAAACACCGTGTCCACTCTGACAATGAGAATGGTAAAATACTGTAATAATAATATATTGAATCCATTAACAGAAACTCTAGTACCCAAACAGACATTGTAGATTAGAACTGTAAACGTACTACTGGTGATACTGGTGTGCCATCCCCGCGACCTTCACAATGGATTAGTCCACTGAGACAGGCGTGAATCAGACAGGTGTCCATAATAAAATAAAATCATACTGTATTTTTTCGACTGCTTGACTAAAAACATCTCAGTCGACCAACAGCCTATCGACCAGTCGACTAAATGGGTTCAGCCATACCTTCTATAAACCCTTTCTATCTATCAATTTTTGAAGCAAACTTCGATTGTTCTACCAGGAGTTGCTGAACATCTTTGCTCTCTCCAAAGGTGGCCACTGCAGTTCCAAGCCAGGGAGTGGTAATCAATTACAGCAAGGCAGATGCCAGGGCTGTCAGTGCCATTTCCTATGAGATATTTTGCCAGGCCAACCTGTTCTATGGAACAGGGGGCCTGGCTAGCAGGTGTTTCCAGGAGAAGCAGCTCCCTGCCCTACCTGCCAGTGTGCTGACATGCAGCTCGGGGCGGCAGGTAGCCTAGTGGTTAGCGCATTGGGTCAGTAACTGAAAGGTTGCTAGATCAAATCCCCAAGCTGACAAGGTAACAATCTGTCGTTCTGCCTCTAGTCAGTTCCCCAGTAGGCTGTCATTGTAAATAAGGATTAGTTCTTAACTGACTTGCCTAGATAAATAAATAACTTTTTAAAAAAAAATAGTGGTCAGGCTGCTCATGCGAAGGAATCCCAATAAGGTAGGAGTCTAATTAGGATTTTCAAACCTTTACTTCATTGAAGGGTATGCAAGGTATTAAAGATGAATTCAGTATTCCGTTCAGTAAATAAGGGTTTGGTGCTTAGTATGCAAATCTATTACATTATCAGAGGTATCAGAGATATGCCCTGAATCCAAGACTCATATTATGCTCATATCGTTGTTTCTCTGCAGTGCCCCAGTGCCAGAGTGGCTGCCAACATGCTGCATCTCAGCCTCTGGGGAAGGCGGGCCCTGGCCAATCAGGACAGCGCTGGTATGAAGACGTTAGCTGATTGGCTGCTGTGCCAGTCTGCCATGGTGCTCCTGAGAGGCTGCAGGCCCAGTGGGAGCTTGGAAGAGGCAGAGCTACAGTACAGAGGTGCTTCATGTCCAACGTGGACCTGGAAGACCTCAGATTGTGGTGGAAATAGAAAAGTCACTCTGTGAAGTTGTGGGAACCCACCAATATAAAATCATTGAATTTACCTGAAAAAGGAATATATATAATAATAATGTCAAAATAGTTTCTCTCCCCATTTCCACCCATGTGTGTAGAGCTTTCAGGAAACAAATACAGTGCGCTCCAAAAGTATTGGGACAGTGACACATTTTTTGTTGTTTTAGCTCTGTACTCCAGCACTTTGGTTTTGAAATGATACAATGACTGTAAGGTTAAAGACTGTCAGCTTTAATTTGAGGGTATTTTCATGCATATCGGGTAAACTGTTTCGAAATTACAGCACTTTTTGCACATAGAACCCCCATTTTAAGGGAGCAAAAGTAACGAGACAAATTCACTTTTGTATTAAAGTAGTAAAAAGTTTAGCATTTGATCCCATATTCATAGCGCGCATTGACTACATCAAGCTTGTGACTCTACAACTTGTTGGATGCATTTGCTGTTTGTTTTGGTGGTTTCAGATTATTTTGTACCCAATAGAAATGAATGGTAAATAACATATTGTGCCATTTTGGAGTCACTTTTATTGTAAATAAGAATAGAATATGTTTCTAAACACTTTCACTTTAAATGTGGATGCTACCATGGTTACTGATAATTCTGAATGAATCGTGAATAATGATGAGTGAGAGTTAGACACATATATCATACCCCCAAGACATGCTAACCTCTCACAATTACAATAACAGGGGATGTTAGCATTTTTTTGTGGGGGGGGGTATGATATTTGTGCATCTGTAACTTTCTCACTTGTGTCTAACAAATTGTGCTTGTTACACAAAAGTAAGACAATGCATGGTCCTTTACAGATTTAGCCATCGTCAGATCAGAGCAGGGTCTGCCATGTTGAGGGCCAACAAAAGTGACACCCGGGCAGTGCCCTATGAGTCTCTGATGGTGGCTGATGTTGGGGACGTCAACGTGTATGAGGCCTACCGTACAATCCTGGCCACGGGCTTTATCCACCTTACTATTGGTGAGGAGGAGCATCCTTTTCTACACTATGCAATCTGAGATGTGAGGAAAGTGATTTTGGACATTAATAGCAAAGGCCTACTAACTGCAGTTCGGCAGTGTTCAGTTTACCTTTCAGATGTGCCTCAAGACAACACCTGCTTCGTCTTTCTCCTCGTCACACATTTAGGCTAATGTCGAATGAACCTTCCTGACAGATGCAGGACAAAGGTTACTGTTATAATGTTTTGACACGAAGCACTCAAGATACATTTGTTGTAATGTTTAACTGTATAGGCCACCTTTTTTTTAAACAGGTGGTGATCACACCGTAGCATACCGTATTCTCCAAGCATTTGCTGAGAAATAAGTATTGTACTCGTAAGCTTCATTTTTCATATGCCAGAACAACTAGAATACTTTCAGGGCCGGTTTCCCGGACAAAGATTAAGCCTAGTCCTGGAATAAAAAGCACTTTCAATGGAGAATCTCTGATGAGCACATTTTCTTTCTTATGCAGGACTAGGCTGAATCTATTTCTGTGAAACAGTACATTTGTGTCCTGTGTTTGTCAGACACGGCCCTGTGGGTCTCATCCATGTGGGTGCCAAAGATTGGCCCGGGGCCCCCTTCAGACGTTGTGAGTAGAAGGGCCTGCTGGACTTCAAGAGGGTTGTCCAGATAGAGCTGTGTGGAACACGCTACTCACCTGAAGCCTACGAGTGGAGCCGAGGACAGGTACACACTTCATTGTGTGTAGTGGTCTTCCTCACCTAGGGCGACACAAACATTAACAATAGTTAAAAATACAGGTCCTTCAGAAAGTATTCACACCCCTTGACCTCTTCCACATTTTCCTGTGTTACAGCCTGACTTTAAAATGGATTACATTTAGATTTTAAAAAAATAATCATTGCCCTCCACACAATGCCCCATAATGTCATAGTGGAATTCTGTTTTTACAAATTAATAACAAATTCATAGCTGAGATGTCTTGAGTCAATAAGTATTCAACCCCTTTGTTATGGGAAGCCTAAACAAGTTCAGGAGTAAAAATGTACTGAACAAGTCACATAAAAGGTTGCATGGACTCACTCTGTGTGCAATAATAGTGTTTAAAATGATTTTTGAATAACTACCTCATCTCTATACCACACACATACAATTATCTGTAAGGTCCCTCAGTCGAGCAGTGAATTTCAAACAGATTCAACCACAAAGAAAAGTGAGGTTTTCCAACGCCTCGCAAAGAAGGGCACCTATTGTTAGATTGTCACGGATTCCCCCGGTACTGCTGCTCATTCCGTGCACCAGCACTGTTTCATTATGCACACCTGGTTCCCATTCCCCCTGATTAGTAATTGTATATATGTGCCCTCTGTTCACCATTGTTTTGTCGGTTATTGTTCCCATGTCTGTTGGTCTTGTGAGTACCTGTGCTTTGTGGATTTGGTTTTCGTGCTGAGTGTATTGTTGTGCAGTTACTATTATGGGTCTCATCCCATGTATTTGAGGTTTAAGCTCACTCTTTTGTTTGGGTTACAACCCTGTGTTTTTGTATACGTGTTTGTTTTGGGCTTCGTCCCCGTGTCTTTCATGGCATGTTGTATTTTTGGGTGGAGTATTAAAACCCCCTATTACATATCCCTGCACCTGTCTCCAATCATTTATATGTGATGCAGCCAGCAGCATACCACCCTGCATACCATTGCTGGCTTGCTTCTGAAGATAAGCAGGGTTGGTCCTGGTCAGTCCCTGGATGGGAGACCAGATGCTGCTGGAAGTGGTGTTGGAGGGCCAGTAGGAGGCACTCTTTCCTCTGGTCTAAAAAATATCCCATTGCCCCAGGCTGTCTTTCAGATGGGACATTAAATGGGTGTCCTGACTCTGAGGTCATTAAAGATCCCACGGCACTTATTGTAAGAGTAGGGGTGTTAACCCTGGTGTCCTGGCTAAATTCCCAATCTGGTTCTCAAACCATCATGGTCACCTAATAAACCCCAGTTTACAATTGGCTCATTCATCCCCTCCTCTCCTGTAACTTTTCCCCAGGTTGTTGCTGTAAATGAGAATGTGTTCTCAGTCAACTTACCTGGTGAAATAACAGATAAATAGATGGGTAAACATAAAATAAAAAGCAGACATTGAATATTGCTTTGAGCATGAAGTTATTAATTAAAAACTTTGGATGGTAAAATCAATACACCCAGTCACTACAAAGATAGTCGTCCTTCCTAACTCAGTAGCCGGAGTGGAAGGAACCAGCTCAGGGATTTCACATTGAGGCAAATAGTGACCTTAAAACATATACAGTTTAATGGCTGTGATAGGAGAAAACAGCATTGAAAAATAGAATTGTAGTTACACTACCAACCTAATTGACAGAGTGAAAAGAAAGAAGCCTGTGCAGAACAAAAACATTCCAAAACATAAATCATTTTGGCAACACTCACAGTGTAATTAAAAAGCAATGTATATCAGGTTTCAAGTATGACCCAGATGCAGATAGTGTCGAAGAAACAAAAGTTTATTTTTAGTACAGGGGCAGGCAGTCTCAGGGTCAGGGCAGGCAGGGGTCAGTAATCCAGTGAGGTGGGGAAAGGTATAGAACAGCAGGCAGGCTCAGGGTCAGGGCAGGCAGAATGGTCAAAACCGAGAAGGACTAGAAAACAGGAGCAAGAACAGACTGGAGCAGGGGAACAAACACTGGTAGGCTTCATGAAACAAAACGAACTGGTAACAGACAAATAGAGAAGACAGGTATAAATATACTGGGGATAATGGGGAAGATTGAAACAGGAGACAACGGGCTGTGAGACATGGGTTTCCCTCTTGACACATGGAAGGTGGGATGTATACGGAGGGTACGGGGCAACAGAAGACAAACAGTAAAGGGGCTAATGACCTTGGAGATGGGAAAAGGACCGATAAACCAGGGGGAGAGTTTGCGGGATTCCATCCGGACAGACAGATCCCGGATGGACAATCATACCTTCTGCCCGAAACGATACAGGGGAGCCGGGGTCCGGTGACGATCCGCTTGTCGTCGATACCTGGAGGTGGTCTTGAGGAGGGCCGACCGGGCTCTCCTCCAGGTACGACGACAGCGGCGGACAAACATCTGGGCCGAAGGTATGCCAGGAAGAGCGGGTCTGTTCAGGGAAGAGAGGGTCTGATACCCCAGGGAACACTCAAAGGGTGATAGGCCCGTGGAAGAACAGGGAAGGGTGTTGCTGGCGTATTTGACCCACACAAGCTGCTGGCTCCAGGTGGCGGGGTTTGCGGAGACCAGGCAGCGCAGAGTAGTTTCTAGGTCCTGGTTGGCTCACTCCAACTGGCCGTTGGACTGGGGATGGAACCCGGAGGAGAGGCTGGCCGATGACCCAATGAGGGTACAGAACACCTTCCAGAACCGGGACGAGAACTGAGGACCCCACTCGGAGACCATGTCTACTGGCAGTCCATGGATCCAGAAGTGCTCCACCATGAGCTGGGCCGTCTCTTTGGCAGAGGGTAGCTTGGGGAAAGGAATGAAGTGGGCGGCTATGGAAAACTGATCCACTACAGTCAGGATAGCGATGTTGCCATCAGACGGGGGGAGACTCATGACAAAGTCCAGGGAGATGTGAGACCAGGGATGGTGAGGGACAGGCAGAGGTTGGAAGAGACCAGCCGGAGCTTGACGAGGAGTCTTGCTCTGTGCACAGACCTTGCAAGCGGCGACGAATGCGGAGATGTCAGGAACCATGGTAGGCCACCAAAAGCATTGTCGCACAAAAGCCAGTGTCCGATGAGAGCCCGTGTGGCAGGCAAGCTTGGAGGAGCAGACCAGGACCAAGGAGCGGACCGCGTCAGGAACAAACATCCAGGGTTCAGCTGGGAACGGTGCGCCTCACGAACCTGCTTCCCTATCCCCCCGCTGTGTGCCATCGCTAGGCACGAGGTGGGAAGGATGGTCTCAGGTTCCAGGGTAGTAGCCGTGGGACTATAGCGACGTGAAAGTGCATCCAGCTTGACATTCTTGTAATTGAGCAGTATGGAAGGGAGAAGTAGAACCGGGTGAACAGTAGGGCTGACCTAGCTTGCCTGGAATTGAGGTGCTTGGCGTTGCAGAGATGTTCCAGGTTCTTGTGGCCGGTAAACACAATGAAAGGATGTTCCACCCCCTCCAGCCAGTGCCTTCACTCCTCCAATGCCATCTTCACCTCGATAACTGACGATTCCCCACATTGTAGTTCCTCTCCATGGCATTGAGGCGGTGGGAGAAGAAGGCACAGGGATGTAACTTGAGGTCCAGGGCAGACCGCTTGGAGAGAGCAGCCCCCACTTCAGCATCCGAAGCATCGGCCTCTACCACAAACTGGGTCAGGATGAACCAAGATGGGAGCTATGGTGAAGCGGTGTTTGAGATCCCGAAACGCCCGGTCAGCAGCTGGGAAGCACGTGAACGGAACCTTGGGAGAGGTGAGTGCAGACAGGGGGGAAGTCAGGGTGCTGTAGCCCTGGATAAAGCATCAATAAAAGTTGGCGAATCCCAGGAAATGTTGCAGCTTTACTCTGGACGTAGGGATAATCCACCACGCTCTCACTTTCCCAAGATCCATCTGTCCACTCCCTGCAGCGATGATGTAACCCAGAAAGGGGATGGTGGAGTGATGGAATTCGCACTTCTCTGCTTTTACAAAAAGCTGGTTCTCCAGGAGGTGTTGGAGAACCTGTCGGACGTGGAACACGTGTTCTTAGGTGGAGCGGGAGAAGACGAGGATGTCATCGAGGTAGACGAAGACGAACCGGTTCAACATGTCGAGGGGAACATCATTAACCAGAGCCTGGAACACGGCATTGGTAAAGCCAAATGGCACAATCAGATACTCGTAGTGAACACTGGCTGTGTTGAAGGCAGTTTTCCACTCGTCCCCTTCCCATATCCGCATCAGGTGGTAGGTGTTCCGTAGGTCCGGCTTGGAGAACACGGTGGCTCCGTGGAGCGGCTCGAAGGCAGAGGAGTTGAGGTAGAGGATAGCGGTTCTTCACCGTGATGTCGTGGAGACCCCGGTAGTCGATGCACGGGCAAAGGGTTTTGTCCTTCTTCTCCAGAAAGAGAAGCCTCTCTACCGGACAATGGAGAATCAAACACCTTCCAAACCTCTTCCACAAACTCCTCCAGACGGCGAATTGTGGCTCCTACACCGCAGTGGCCCAGGCGAGTGCCCTCCCGGACATCAGCGTTATGATGTACGCTATCCTCGAGCCGTCCGAGGGGAAAGAAGAAGGCTGCAATTCGTAAATGAGGGAGCACTGGGAGAGAAAAGCCCAGCAGGTTCCGGAATCTCCAGCGTAGGTATGCGGGGTTCTCGGGACACTGGGGTAGGCTGGGAGATCACCATTGTGGTAGGCTGCCTAACAGACAACCCACGGAATTGCTCCAGCAATGTGTTAAACGCTCAGTCATGGCGTTCGGCCAAGGTCTGGTACCCTTCCATCAGTCCACAAAGCAACTCCTTGTGCATTCCAATGGTGGCTCCTTGGGAGGAGAGGGCGTTGCGGAGCTGGTCCGAGTCTGCTGGGTCAGTCATGGCCAGTTCGTACTATCACGTTTCATGTATGACCCAGATGCAGACAGTGTCGAAGAAACAAGATTATTTATAGTACAGGGGCAGGCAAACAAACGCTGGTAGCTTTCAAGAAACAAAACGAACTGGCAACATACAGAGAACACAGGTACAAATACACTGGGAATAATGGAGAAGATGGACAAAGACAGGTGAAACAGATCAGGGTGTAACAATGTACAGTAGTATAAATATTAGAATTAGCTGTCATGAGAATACAGTATTTAAAGTGTGAAACAGAAAGTGTCCAGTGGTTTACTTTCTCTATAACGGGGTGAATCAGCTTTAATATTTTAAATAGATTGTGGCTTCTATCAATGTAATTGTCTGCCTAATATGTAATCCCCCCATATATTTTTTAAAGATATTATTTTAAATATATTTTCCTTTATTATTTTCCCCTTACCCTACCACATCTCCCCTAATTGGAGTAAACTAATGGGCAACAACACTTAGGCTTCTACTTCCAGCTCCGACGCACCTGTGCTGCCTCCATCTGTTGGACGGTAGCAGAGTTAGTCCGTGGCTTGGGGGGGGGGACCAAGCTGAATTTCTTCAGCCGCCTGAGGTACAAACAACAATACAATCAAAGGTAAAATAATCACTTGGTGTGACCATATCATGCCAAACAAGGATACTGATAAAGCTGAGAAATACAACTTAATATAATTTGTCTTGGCAACATATGAACGTAAAGCATTTATTTCACACAGCAAGAGGATATGCACTGTAGCAGAACCTTTGAGACATGTGAAACATCAGATTAATTTATTTAGTCAACATTGTACTTTAGTAATTTTGTAACAAAAACATGTTTATAAATGGAACAAACAACAGTATTGGTGAATGATATGACCACATTATTATAATAAATCCATGTAAAAACAACAAATATTTGATGTATTACAGTATGTTAATATATGTACAGATGACGTGGTAGAACATGTACAGCATTTCCAAATCCAACTAAACTATTGTCATGACAACAATATTAGTTTGTTTGTAAATTAATTTGAGTTAAGCACAATAAAGTTTAGTTTTTTATTTCAAAATAGATCAGATAATGTCGCATGAAATGTTGTCCATTCTCCAACACACAGTGCCTTGCAAAAGTATTCATCCCCCTTGGCGTTTTTCCTATTTTGTTGCATTACAACCTGTAATTTTAATTTATTTATAATTCGATTTCATGTAATGGACATAAACAAAATAGTCCAAATTGGTGAAATGAAAAGAAAAAAAAAAGAGACTTGTTTCAAAATTTCTAAAAAATAAATAAATAAAAAAAACGGAAAAGTGGTGTGTGCATTGGTATTCACCCCCTTTGCGATGAAGCCCCTAAATAAGATCTGGTGCAAACAATTACCTTCAGAAGTCACATAATTAGTTAAATAAAGTCCACCTGTGTAATCTAAGTGGCACATGATCTGTCACATGATCTCAGTATATATACACACCTGTTCTGAAAGGCCCCAGAGTCTGCAACACCACCAAGCAAGCGGCACCATGAAGACCAATGAGCTCTCCAAACAGGTCAGGGACAAAGTTGTGGAGAAGTACAGATCAGGGTTGGGTTATAAAAAAAAAATCAGAAACTTTGAACATCCCACGGAGCACCATTAAATCCATTATTTAAAAAATGGAAAGAATATGGCACCACAACAAACCTGCCAAGAGATGGCTGCCCACCAAACTCACGGACCAGGCAAGGAGGGCATTAATCAGAGAGGCAACAAAGAGACCAAAGATAACCCTGAAGGAGCTGCAAAGCTCCACAACGGAGATTGGAGTATCTGTCCATAGGACCACTTCAAGCCGTACACTCCACAGAGTTGGGTTTACGGAAAACTGGCCAGAAAAAAGCCATTGCTTAAAGAAAAAAATAAGCAAACACATTTAGTGTTCGCCAAAAGGCATGCGGGAGACTCCCCAAACATATGGAAGAAGGTACTCTGGTCAGATGAGACTAAAATGTAGCTTTTTGGCCATCAAGGAAAATGTCTGGCGCAAACCCAACACCCCGAGAACACTATCCCCACAGTGAAGCATGGTGGTGGGAGCATTATGCTGTGGGGATGTTTTTCATCGGCAGGGACTGAGAAACTGGTCAGAATTGAAGGAATGATGGATGATGCTAAATACAGG
This sequence comes from Oncorhynchus clarkii lewisi, assembly GCF_045791955.1. Lineage (NCBI taxonomy): Eukaryota > Metazoa > Chordata > Actinopteri > Salmoniformes > Salmonidae > Oncorhynchus > Oncorhynchus clarkii. Next base: position 42,456,388 of record NC_092162.1, read on the forward strand.
GAAATTCTTGAGGGGAAACCTGTTTCAGTCTTCTAGAGATTTGAGACTGGGACAAGGGGGCCGGGGGGGGGGGGGGGGGTGAATAGTTATGCATGCTCAAGTTTTCCATTTTTTTGTCTTGTTTGTTTCACAAAAAACATTTTGCATCTTCAAAGTGGTAGGCATGTAAATAAAATGACACAAAGCACCCCTCAAAAAACCTATTTTAAATCCAGGTTGTAAGGCAAGAAAATAGGAAAAATGCCAAGGGGGGTGAATATTTTCGCAAGCCACTGTACACTATATCATTGCTATATGAAGCCACTGGCCAAGTTCTGTTGTAAAACTAAAAAAGTTCTGACGAAGGCCAAGAGGACGATATGTAAAGCCTAATAAAGAACAGTGACACTAGCAAGAGCAGTGTGCGGATTTCTCTTGTCTTCCACGTAAAAAATAAAGGGAAATGGACTAATGCAAAAAACTTGGTCATGTAACAAAAAGCTAAACGTTAAGACTTTTTTTTAAATAGCCTATTTCTACATGAATAAGAATGAACATGAAATATTAGCAGCCCAGGATAAATGGAAGGCATTGTAGTTACAGTATATATTGCACAAGAATAAAATATATTTTTTTGGAGTGAGGTCAAAATGGTGAAGAAAATAGATCTAGTAGAGCCATGCATCACTATTCACAGTACTGACCAATCACCATTGGGACAGTGAAGCTAATATCAAAGCACAATCTGATAGATTAGATATTTGAATAATGATGGATGACGGTTCTAAAAAGGCAGGAGTCTACTTATGACCACAGTGATTCAGTTAGCGCATCTAGAGGTTGTAACAGCAGTCGATATTAGAACTAAGTAGCTAACTAATGACAGCATGCAGAGGAAGGGATCCGAAAGGGAAAGCAATCTAGGAACTGTTCAACGGTTGTTGCTTTGAGATCCACCATATTCTGCACCCTCCCTCTTTTACTGAAGCTACTTTTCTAAGTACTTCCGTAACAAATAAATATTTCAAGTGCAAAAAAAGGCAGCAGAACATGACGGCAGATAAATGTGGTACAGTTGTCGCAATGAGCCAAGCCAACCTCACTATTGAATGTAATTTCTTCAAACCATGTCCTAGTGCAATCACTCAAAACATACAGTAGCCTCTGAACACAGCCATGAGGATACCTCGGCGTCGTCTTGGCTTTTAAACACAGATAGCTTTGGAGCGCGTCCATTTAGGCCTGTATCCTGACTTGGGATGTGTGCATGCAATGCATCTCAAACTTCCAAGCATATCTTTTTGGGGATATTTTTTCACAACGTACAGTATAAGTAATTGACACGATTTCTATTTGGGGCCTGTGATCTTGTCCAGGCCCGGCCAGCCAGGAATGTAGTATCGGGGCAGAGTTCCCTCCATAAGCCTCTCCATCCACAGCCCCAGGCGGTCCAGTTTGTGGTGGATCTGCAGTGTGGCGGTGGAGCGGGACCTGGGCGTAGACCTGCGTGGTGGGTGGTCGTCCCTGGACCCGGACCTAGACCTCTTCCCTCCCCCAGTGGCGCCCCCAGGCCCTTCCTCCTCGGAGGACCCGCCTTCCTCCCCGGTGTAGACAGGCTTGAAGAGGCAGAGGTACTTCTTATGGCCGTTGAGTGCCAGCACATAGCCTGTGTAGTCTATCTTGTGGCGGGCACAGTCATCCTCTTCGGTGTCTATCTGCATGGCGTCCTGGGCAAACTCCAACAGTGTTTCCATCCATGCACTGTGCTTGTCCATGTTCAGGAAGGAAAAGTGAAGAGTCAGGCTCCTGTCGTGGCAAGAGGAGAAGACATGATATGTTGGTAACCCTTTAAACATGTATAAGCATTTAGAATGTGAATATAATAACGGCAGTTGTGTTCACCATACCACTCGCCTATAAATATTCATGCTATAAGCACAAAACATACATCATTCAATGTATGTCTATTTCCCCTCAAGCACCAGACCATGTGGGATCATATCCTGCCCTCACCCGGTGAAAGAGTAGACTTCTTTGGCGAACTTGCTGAGTAAGACATTCTTGGTGGCATCAGTGAGCACCAGTACCACGTTCATATGGCCTGGTCTCAGCTTCACCAGGTTACTGGTGTATGTGATGTCTGTCAGCTCCGTCACCTCCACAAAGTTCTTCTTAGGTGGGCGACTATAAAATAAAATAAAAAGCAGAACCACTGAACCACTCATTTTCATTTATTGAAAGCGAAAGTCAAAATATAACCCCCCAAAATATGTCAGATAGTTAAACCAAAACATCATATTATAGTCACAGCTTGAATATTTTCAATATAGCTTAAAATAAAAAATGCTGTCTTGCCTTGAGGTGCTGCTGCTACCCGGTGACCCATTTTCTGCCTTAGTTCCTTCTTTTGCCTTCGGTTTGGATTTACCATCTTCACTGGAGTCACTGAAATCCCACAAAGCAGAACGGTAAGCCGAAACAGTTTCCCTCAAGGTGATGTGTTTGAGTAGCAGAATCACACTGTTCCTCCATTTTACCTGAAGGCCTGAACCACCACAGTGCCAAACAGGATGAATAAGGCAGAGAATATCAACGACAGGAGGGGCATCATCTCACGCCTGCAGAAACACATTACAGACATTGATTATGTCCTCTCCTCCTGATGTCGTCCGCTCCCAAATACAAACCTACAATTTTGAATCAAAGATAACTTACCAATTATTATGAAGAATATCATCAAGGATTTCAGAAATGTAATCATACGCTGTGTAGATCCATCGAATAAGAAACATCTGGAAAATATATATACATTTAATGCCTATAATTGTACTGTATTATCCATTATATTAAAAACCATTGCAGATTTGGAATGCCATAAAAGAACATTTGATCAAATACCTTATCTCTGGACACAGTACTAATTACTACATCATTACCCTTGCTCTGCCGAGACTTAAGTAGGCCAACCTTTCTAATGAGGATAATACTGTGGAACACAATTTACAGAGGCAAACTCATTGTTGAGCTCCGGCAGCATGGCGTCGTAGTTGAGGATGGAGGGGTCTTTCTGCAGCCTCTCCAGCTCATCCAACAGACGTTGTTTATCCTCATCAGTACCATTCCAACCGCCCGCCACCTCCTTGTACAGGACCTTCCCTGCTGGGTTACGACGCTCCAAGATGAACACCTGCCGAGCAAGCACACCCAGGCAGACACACACATCCACATGAGCTTATAGCATTAGGGAAAGGTGATTTCACCTTGTGATACATTATAACAGAGAGAGAGAGGATGAGTGGCTGTAGCTCATTATACAGACGCTTCGACCATAAGCTCTCAAAAACGGAATTGCAGTCCATATGGCTCTTAAGATGCATCCAAGGAGATCACATTAACAAAGTTAATCTCCACTACAGCTATGTTGGCATACACTTACCTGTGGTGGTGGAGGTGTGCTGTCCTTAGTCTTCAGCAGAATATCACACAGTGATTGTTGCAGTCTTTGGTAGACGTAGGCAAACCTCACCACCTCCAGAGTGTTGGTAGAGGCAAATGTGAGGAAGGCCTGGTTTCCTATGGTATAGGACTCCTCATCACCAGTGATCAGTAGAACACAGTACCTAAAAGACAGATGTTTGGGAATATGATGCAAAAGTGAAATCGTGTAAACTGGCTGTTCATAAACGGTATGTTTATAAATAGACAATAGACTTGAGCCAAAAAGGAAATGAAAAGCATCAGCTTACTTCCTGCGTCGGTGGAACTGCTTCACAGGGCAAAGTTCATCAAACAGTTTCTGGTTCACCAGTCGAGGGACGAGGAGAAACTTGTTGTTCGTTATAAATTCATCAATGATTTGTTTCTTCATCCCTTTAGCCTAGAGAACAACGACACAAAGGCATCAATGACATGAAATGCCATGTCTCGAATCAGCTTAATTAACAACAAACACCGCATCTCTAAATATAATCAATGATATGTCAGTAATACAGATAATATGTCAGTAATACCTCAGATACTACTCAGGTATTCAAATGCTATTTAATTATTCAATCAAACTGTCTGGTGGGAAAGTAAGAGGATCCACAGTAGTCGAGTCTAGTAAAGCATCTAGTATCCACCTGTATAATGTCTGCAGGCTTGTCTGTACTCTCCTTAAAGACCAGCATGGTGGGGGCGTAGGTGTTGATGTTGAACTGCTTCAGTAGGTTCGCGGTCTCTGACAGGCCCTGGTCCACGTATCCAAACTGAACATAATCCTTATAGGCGAAAGCAGTCAGCTAAAAAATATAAGAGAAAAAAACTCAACTGTAAGCAAGTATTAGAAAGCTGTCGTCAATGGTCTATGCTCCGGAAGGAAGTAAATAATAGTTAGTCAGAACAGCGCTCTCAGTGGTGGTTAAAACTGATGCCAGACTGACTAATCTAGACCAGGGCAACTCCCGTCCTCGGGGGCCTGATTGTTGTCACACTTTTGCCCCCGGGCCCCAGCTAACACACTTGACTCCAATAATCAACTAATCATGATCTTCAGTTAAAAATGCAATTAGTTTAAATCAGCTGTGTTTGCTAAGGATGGGGGAGAAGTGTGACACCAATCAGGACCCTGAGGACTGATCTAGACAATGGCTTACCTTGTACAAGAGTGGAACTACAGGCACTTGGTCAAACAGAAGCACGTGCGGCTTGTTCTGCTCATGCCAGCTGTTCAGGAATTGAAAGTCGTTCCTGTCTGTAACCTGAAACAGTTAATTTTTTGTAAACATAATTTCTGAGATGCCAACAATGGTGAGTCAAAAAACAAATCTGCCAAAAACATGTAATTTTACCTTCTCAACCAGTCTCTGAGGGAGCAGGTCCTCCACAAACTGCCTCAGGTGCTCCTTCACCACAGCGTAGTGGAAGAAGGTCACTTTCCCGTTGATGACCCCCAGTATGGATGGGGTGCGGTGAGCACCGAGGTGATTGGCCAGACGTCTCTCATAACCAACGTCCACCACACCAATCCCCACACCTAAGACATAACACACCAGTTGAACACAATCAGCCAAACCAAGACTCCGTATGGTTATTTTACCTACTTTAGTTGAATGCACTGATTGTATGTCGCTCGGGATCAGAGTGTCTGCTAAATGACTAGCATGTAATGTAAAACACTATCATGTGGAAGGTGAAGTCGCTGAGTCATTTTCATTTGTGTAATGCATTTCATAACTTTCCTACCCAAGGCTTCCAGCTCCAACACAACCTCTTTCCAGACCGGTTCAATGTGGATACAGCTGAAACACCAGTCGGATGTGATTTTGATCAGGTACGGTCTCTTATAGCTGTCAGGCACCACGTCATTCACATACTGGTTGAAGTGCAGAGCGTACTTGCTGTCGGCAAACTCCCGGTTGCCCTTATTGTTGAATGGGAAGTGGAAGAAGGACTCGTCGAAGTAGAAGTGGTCGTGGCGGTGACCATAGTGACCATGACCATACGGCTGGGTGTCATCAGTCTGGCCATACCGGTCATAGTTGGTTCTCTTCTCCTCATTGGATAATATCTTAGAGTTTGGGTAGAAAGCAGACGCATATGGTTACCAGAGGGTGGAGCCTTCCCTTCTGAATAACGCATTTACAGTAAACTGCTGAGGTTTTAATATTGGCAAATATTGGATACTCTCTTACCTCATAAGATTTGGTAATCTTGATGAACATATCTTCAGCGCCTTCATTTTTGTTTTTGTCCGGATGCCTTACAGAAATAAAGGAACCATGCATCACTGGCCATGTATTTTTGTCAAAAGGTTCATTCGTCTTAATGCTAAATATATCCACTGAGTCCTGACACCCAGAAGAGAAAGGGTCAGTTAAAGATGTTCTTACCATTCCCTAACTAGGCGTTTGTACACTTTCTTGATTTCAGCTTGACTTGCACTTTTGGTCACTCCAAGAATCTTGTATGGGTCTACTTCATTGGCTGTCTCCATTGAGCCACCCAGAAGATGCAGACAGACAACCACTATACCAGGAAATGTCAAAAACATCCTTGTTCTTCTTGCCATGTGTTTTTGTCTGGAAAGCGCCAACAAAGACAGTCAGATAGAACATATCTGCCTGATGGGATGTCTAGCTAAGGTTGGGCAAATGAGTCTGTATCGGTAAAAGGAAGATTTGAATGCCAATGGGAAACCTTTGAAATATACACAGGCTAAAATAACCACCTAAACACAGCATTTAGCAGGCAATGGCATTATAATTGCCACATGTGAAGATTTAAAACAGAACACATGCATTACATTGCCATTGACTTGAATCACCACATTGCTATGCAATCCATTTATAACAGAGAGCTCGCTAGCTATCCAGGCTAGCTTGTTGAAAAACATACACGCACCTCAAGAATCTGGTTGGATCAACTGTTCTTCTGTCACATTCATCTAAAATGTCCCTGTCACTGCTTTTCTACGAATGAAAAGCATGGAAAAGGTGTAATTTGAAGCATCATCCGAGCTCTCTAACGTTATCTCTCCTTCGTAAATGATAACCTGCTGGGACTGCATCCAGTGTGAAGGAGGGACCAGCTACACCGAGAAGCATTGTGGGAATTGGAGTCCATTGCAATCCATCAATCACGAAGATGTGCGATGTAAACAAGGAAGTCGGTGGTGAAATAGAAAGGGACATTTAAGTCTGTGAGGAGATCACACGGAGCTGGTAAATATATATTTATCACCACTGTTTGTCATTATATTCAGTGTGTTATTTGTATTCTAATTTACAACTGTATACTAGATGTATACAGCTAAATATGTATACATATACTGTATTGTAAAACTCAGCTCAAGACTTCCGTGTAACATTACTTTAGCCCTGGTCAATGTCGTTTCATTATGTAGCTAGCTAAAGTTAGCCTGTTTGCGAATGGTACAGAACGTTTAATTGGACTTTTCTAATGAGTTTAATTGAGTAACAACTGCTAAAAATGTGCTCAAAGTATGTGTTGGACCCATTAATGTGTATATAATCATAACATGATTATGATACCATATTAAATGGTTATAGAAAGGCAGGTACTAACTAGTCCAATAATGGACTAAAGGACCTAACGTTATTCCTTAGTCCAAGGACCTTACATGTTCAGTTTAGAGGCGAATTGGCACGGACGACCAAAACAGCCAAATACTCAATCTAAACATGAATCGATTCTCAATTGCGGGTACTGTTCTAGAAACATAAAACCCTTTACTTTCAAATCACATTAAAATATATCATTTCACAAATGCAAAATATAAACTTACTAGCACACTCACACTGTATAAACTGGTTTCAACACAGTTTTTTTCAGTGACAACATTGTGGTGAATGTCTTCCATTTACACATAGGTGTTTGGAGACTCGATAGCTATTGGCACAGGAATGCCTCTGTCTTCCGTCTGTTTTCCATGAACAAGCGCTGTAACATGGAAATATGGCCATGTGGGAACCCTAACCCTAGAAAGCTTAAAAAATATATATATTCTTTATTTACATTTTTTTTTTTTTAAAGATGTTTCCAAAACCATCCAGCAAGCGATGCATTTGAACATTCAGAACGAGCGTTGGGGCTCTTAACAAAACGACTTTGGCTAGAAGATACTCTCGTCAATAGGCGATAAAGATAGTTAGCGAATGTGAATGTCTTAGCCAGGTACATTTTTGTGAGTTTGCACCCGCATTATAGAAATCCTAGATCCCATCTCCTGCCATTGTGCCCTTAAGCAAGGCCGTTAACCCCCACAACTGATCCACGGGCCCCACAGTATGGCTACCCTCTGCTCTAACCTCTCCAACTTATGTTTGTGTGTCTTTCGGAAGGGTTGGGATAACGCGGAAGTCGAATTTCCTTCAAACAGGCAAACAGCCTGTTTGCTGTTTGTATTGCTCATTAATATTTCGTAGTACTGGGATTGTCTTTGTACTACCATGTAAATACATAAATGTTTAGGAACACTTATGGAAATGGCACTGGTTTGGTCATTTCTCTTCTCTGCCACATAATCATTGCAAAGTTCCTGTTTCATGCCTCATATAAGCCTACAGAATGGAGGAGAGACACAAAAGGATTCTCCAACGCAATAGGGTCAATCTCGTGAGCGACCTGAACCCATCAGATATGTATGATGGACTTCTGTCAAAAGGAATCTTTACTCAAGACATGATCGACGAGATAAAGGTAAGGTGTGACGCTATTCTTCTTGACTATTATTGTCTGTCTTGCAGGAATCCCAGGAATAGACATCACTATGATTAGGCTATCCTCATTTCCATGCTTTTGCACACAGCGAAATCTGGAATTCTAACCAAGTATCATATGCTACTTTCAGTTCTCACAAGCCCATGCCTTGTTCCTCAATTTCAGAGATCAGGAACCAGGCGAGACCAAGCCAGACAGCTGGTTCGAGACCTGGAGACTCGTGGGAGTCGGGCCTTCCCAGCTTTAATAGAGTGCCTTCGTGAGAAAGGGCAGCATAGCCTGCCGGATCTCCTGTTGGCGGGGGAACCACAGAGCCAGCCTCTACCTCTGCCTGTCCATGTCCGGCCAGTCGTTAGGCCTTTGCCAGTTTGTAAGTATTCCTATGTGGTTAAATATCATCTGTGATTCATTGCAATGTCGGTCCATACTACTGAAATGTTCATATTTGCTTTGGATTTTGCTCTATTTTGACAGACTCTCATGTGGACACTGTGGTAACCCCTGTCTATCCAAGTCAACCAGTTAGACCTTTGCCTATAACCCCTGTCTATCCAAGTCAACAAGTTAGACCTTTGCCTACGCCTACCACTCCCAGTTTATGTAAGTGATCACAACAATTTTCTGTACGTACTTTGACATATGTCTCTGAATATTCAAGTATAAAAGTGGTGATTTTTATTACAGCCCCTGAAAGGGAGTTTGGAAAACCCAGGGCAAGAGGAAGAGTTAGACGTGACAGTATTCAGGTAAGTTATCTTGCCTTTTGGCTCTATGTACTATAGGCTAAATGTAGCATCCGTTCCCCATTGTGGTTTTCGACAGTACTCTCCAGCGGAGTTGTTGTATCTCAGTTCTGTTGAATTTAACTTCACATATTATGCTATATAAATCCACATACTGTATCTTACCTCGTCAAGATTACAACAAGTCTAAATTTGAGTCTAACCAGTTCCCTAATTTTATAGTTTGGATATACTGTGGAATCAATGCATGCTTTTCTTTCATGTTCTCTCAGAGTTATAAGATGGATGCCAGCCCCTGTGGACACTGCCTGATCATAAACAATGTCGATTTTGAGCCTCAGTCAGAGCTGAATAACCGCACAGGGTCCAACATAGACTGCGACAAACTGGAGAGAAGATTTCAATCCCTTAACTTTATTGTCCTTGTCAAGAGAAACCTGAAACAGAAGGTGAGTATTTCCTCAGCTACCCTCCTTTATATCTATTAATGTTTAACTTAGATACTGGCCTAATGATCTAATGCTTACAGTAATAACTATATTTCAGCAAATAAGGCAGGAGCTATCAGCTTTGTCCAAGAAGGATCATTCACAATGTGATTGTTGTGTGGTGATCATGTTATCACATGGGACGGAGGTAAGAGACTCCTTCTATCCTTTTACAAATGCATAGAAAGTAGAAAGGTTTGTCTTTCTGGAGATGAATAATGTTATTTCATTGCATATTTTTTTTAGGTAAGTCACAATCGCTTCCCTGGTGCAGTGCATGGAGTGGACGGGCCCAATGTCCCAGTTCAGCTCATCACAAACTACCTCAATGGTCAGAACTGCCCATCCCTACAGGGCAAGCCCAAGCTCTTCTTCATCCAGGCCTGTGGGGGAGGTAAGACAACTTCGCTGTAGGAGTTTCTTATGCTTAGTGATCCCTTAGTACTGCTTATGCAGCACTGTAACAATAGTGTTATAAATGTGTTGTAATACTAGTCTGTACACTGGGTTACATCTCCAACAGTGGAGGAAATATTTTGGGGAAACCAGTCTCTCTCTGTCAGTCACCACCCCGGATTCACGTTCGAGAAACCTAGAACTGCTGGAGTCCAGGCTAGGATACTAATATGTATAGTACCAGTTTGGACATGCCTGCTCATTCAAGGGTTTTTCTTTATTTGTACTATTTTCTACATCGTAAAGACATCAAAACTATGAAATAACACATATGGAATCATGTAGTAACCAAAAAGTGTTAAATAAATCTAAATATATTTTATAGTTGAGATTCTTCAATGTTGCCACCCTTTGCCTTGATGAGAGCTTTGCACACTTGACATTTTGACATTCTCTCAACCACTTTTGACATTCTCTCAACCAGCTTCACCTGAAATGCTTTTCCAACAGTCTTGAAGGAGTTCCCACATATGCTGAGCACTTGTTGGATACTTTTCCTTCAATCTGCGGTCCAACTCATCCCAAACCATCTCAGTTGGGTTGAGGTCGGGTGATTGTGGAGGCCAGGTCATCTGACGCAGCACTCAATCACTTTCCTTATTGGTCAAATAGCCCTTACACTGACAGTGTCACCAACAAATCACCCCCACACCACCTCCTCCATGCTTAAAGGTGCAAACCACACATGCAGAGATCATCCGTTCACCTACTCTGCATCTCACAAAGACCTTATAAACTTATCCTCTGCAGCAGAGGTAACTCTGGGTCTTCCTTTCCTGTGGCAGTCCTCATGAGAGCCAGTTTCGTCATAGTGCTTGATGGTTTTGGGACTGCACTTGAAGAAACGTTGAAAGTTCTTGAAATGTTCCTGGATTGACTGACCTTCATGCCGTTTCTCTTTGCTTATTTGAGCTGTTCTTGCCGTAATATGGACTTGGTCTTTTACCAAATAGGGCTATTTTCTGTTGGCTCAAACTGATTGGCTCAAAGCCATCAAAAAGGAAAGAAATTCCACAAATTAACTTTAAAAACACACACCTGTTATTTGAAATGTATTCCAGGTGACTACCTCATGAAGCTGGTTGAGAGATTGCCAAGAGTGTAAAGATGTCCTCAAGGGAAAGGGTGGCTATTTGAAGAATCTCAAATGTAAAATATATTTTGATTTGTTTAACACTTTTTTTTGTTGGTTACTACATGATTCCATATGTGGTATTTCATAGTTTTGATGTCTTCACTATTATTGTACAATGTAGAAAATAGTAAAAATAAAGAAAAACTCTGGAAGGAGTAGCTGTGTCAACTTTGGACTGGTACTGTAGATGGGATGTTACTATGTCTATTACGTTCATGATCTATATCTCTAATAAAGATAATACATATGCGTTGTGGTCTGGCAGGTGAGAGAGACACAGGCTTTGAGGTGACTCCTGACGAGGATAGGCCTTGTATTGGAGGAACAGATGACCAGACGGACGCCATGCCCATGTCCTCCAGCAGTGACTCTCTGAGCACTCCGTCTGATGAGCCAGACGCTAGGGCCACACTGCCCACACCTAGTGACATACTGGTGTCCTACTCCACCTTCCCAGGTGTGTGTGTGTGTGTGTGTGTGTGTGTGTGTGTGTGTGTGTGTGTGTGTGGGGGGGGGGGGGGGGGTTTCTCTCAAATACAATACTTATTTGTGGTGATCAATCGCAAGAAAGTGTCATTCGTATGCCTGTCGCCCTGATGGCTGTTTGTCTGTGTGACTTGAACAGGTTACGTCTCCTGGAGAGATACACAAGCTGGCTCCTGGTATGTAGAAACACTGGATAACGTCTTAGAAGACAATGCTGCCGATAATGACCTGGTCACCATGTTAATGATGGTGAGTTTGTTGTTTTTAATATTGTAAATAAAAAATGACAATACAGTTAATTTATAGTAAAAAAAAAATGGTGTTATAAAGCTGTATTTTTATTTTGAACGGCAGTAAGGATATTCTCTTATGAAGCTATTAATGTTTTTGTTTGTGGTCAGGTAAACCATGAAGTTTCACAAAACTCAGCCAAAGGCCTCTACAAACAGATGCCTGGTTCCTTTAACTTTCTACGCAAACTTCTCTACTTTCAAGTCCTGCCCTGCCAGAGACCAATCCAGGCATGACGGCACTCTCAGGAAACATTTGTCTCTTCATGTGCCATTAATAAAAATATCCTCTACCAATGTTTATCTGGATATGTGAACAAAAGGACCAAGATTGGAATTGTATGTTTGTTCCTTTTAAAATGTTCTTTCTTTTCTTGTTTTACACTAAATTTTTGCTCTTACAAGACCCAAAAACAATGTTTTTCCTTGAAGCGCTCTGCAAAAAATGAATCGGTACTGCACCCTCTATAACCACTGTGGTTATTATTTGACCCTGCTGGTCATCTATGAACATTTGAACAACGATTTGGCCTTAATGGCCATGTACTCTAAATAATCTCCATCTGGCGCAGCCAGAAGAGGCCTGGCCTACCTCGCAGAGGCTGGCTCCTCTCTAGGTTTCTTCCTATGTTCCTGCCTTTCTAGGAAGTTTTTCCTAGCCGCCGTGCTTCTGAATTTCTTGCTGTTTTGAGTTTTAGGCTGGGGTTCTGTATAACCACTTTCTGCTGATATAAAAAGGGCTTTATAAATACATTTGATTTGATTTGACGACCTTTACTGTTAGCCAGAACATCAAATGTTTATAATATGTTGTTTTCATCTTGAGTGATTTAGTTTTAGGTAAATGGGTGTTCAATGAATGGGTATTAATGCACTATAGCTGAATGTTGTGATGTCCAAATGTAATTGTGTAATGCTCTGTTCTGGTTGTCTTTCTATACAGTTTTTTATTTATTTGAAGGTTACTGTTGCATTCACTCAATTTAATGAGAGACTGTAGAGTTGACTGACTCACTATGTCTGTAGCCTTAGTCAATTGTCATTTTTAGCTCAGTTGTCTATTCCCCGAATCTAATGATGCTAACGCTAGAAACTATCATTGGAGTATCTCGGCTGGAAGCCATGCACATTTGGCTGCACTAGAGGAGAGAGCTTCTTGGGAAAATAATTCACACCTAGATATAAATATAGTACTGCTTATGTCTCTATTACATTTGAATACTTCACACAGTCGAAGGATGTAAAAGTAAGTGTCCAATAGATGGAGTCTGTGAGTCAGATGTTGAGGATTTGGTCTGTGTACATACCATACACAGACCAAATCCTCAACGTCTGACTCTATGATGCCAAACAGTGTTTCCCAAACTGTGGTCCACAATACATAAAAATCCATCTAATGGTGGATGATTTTCATTTATATTCCAAATCACACCATTGTGGATTCAGAGTCCTGCAACACAAATAATCCTTTGTGATTCTTGAATCCAAGAGAATAATAATATATTTATTTTATATGGCGCTTTTCGATTCAAACAATCTCATAGTCTCTTTTTTTTTTTAAACACAGCAATAGATGGCAGATTATTGGGTGTTTGTCTTCCGCAGTTTAAGATGACAAGACATCGGTGCAGGATGGAAAAGCGGTTGCTTGTGACGGGGGAGCATAGATAGTAGGCCTACAGACAGGAGAAATGTCAGTCAGGCCACATTGACGTCTACGATGTTCAGCTCATCTCTAGGTAGGCTGGATCGTCAAGTCCCCAAAGTGTATCACCCACCTGGGTGACTCTTTGGCGACTATAAAAGGGACAGAAAAGACCACCACACCTTGGTAGTATCCAGGAACAGTCATTTCAAGTTTTATTAGTCGTATGCACAGGATACACCTGGTGTACACTGTACAATAAAATGCTTACTTGCATGTTCCTTCTTGACAATGCAACAACAAGAAATAATAGACTGCCTTTGACATAAAGTCAAAGTGTTCTGTGGATCTGTTGGAGCGGTAGGAAAGTCAACGGCAGTAGAATATAATAAACATTTTAACATAAGCATAATACAGGAAGGCACAATGTGTGGTCCAATATGTACACGTGCTTTGGGGAAGGGGTGGATTGGGGTGTTTAAATTGTGCATTATTAGCTATAGTAAATACACGTCTGGTAGCAGCAAGCCTGTGTGAGTGCATGTGTGCTAAGGTATGGAGAATCAGAGCAGGTGGTCAGTCCAGTTCAAGTGTTCAGCAGTCTGATAGCTAGTAGGTAGAAACGGTCTCTGAGCCTGTTGGTGTCAGTCCTCATGCTCCGATACCGTCTGCCCGACGGTAAGGGAGTGAACAGCTTGTGGCTGGGGTTTGAGGGGTCCTTGATGATGCTGTCCTCAGGCACCATTTCGAGTAGATGTCCTGGATGGGTGGGAGCACGGTCTGTCTTCATCACTCGCTGGAGGGCCTTGTGGTTGTGGACGCTGAGGAACTTAAGGCAAAGGGTGGCTACTTTGAAGAATCTCAAATATAACATATATTTAGATTTGTTTATCACTTTGTTTTGGTTACTACATGATTCCATATGTGCTATTTCATAGTTTTGATGTCTTCACTATTATTGTACAATGTAGAAAATATTAAAGATAAGAAAAACCCTTGAATTAGAAGGTGTGTCCAAGCTTTTGACTGATGCTGTAGGCGTTACTCTTGTCCAGATGTCATGCCATGTGAATAGCGATGGAAATGGCATGTTCTGTGGATCTGTTGGAGCGGTAGGAAAATTGGAGTGGGTCCAGTGTGCCTCGCATGCACTACGGACAAGCCTGTAGTCTCTCATCCTGCACACCGCTTTCCTTTCCTTTTCCTAGGAACTGGGGCAGGTTAAATGCCAAGGAAGAGCAGAGGAGCCAGCTCTAACCCTGTGTTCATATAACGGTGGCGTGCGATGCAACTTTGGCACCTGAATTCCATGTAACTTTGGTTCCACATTGCACTGTGTAATGCATATACATTACATGCAGGTATAATGTAATTATAGTGTAGTTACATCGTATGACACCGTACTTACACTGTACCATGCATGCCTATGTAACTACACATATCTCTTCTGTTAATCAGTGTTGTTGCAGCCTTTGAGGAGTGGAAACATAGTGGAACAAGCTGCAGCTGAAATGCCAGGGTTAAACTCTTAATTGACAGCAGCTGCTCGGTGTGATCTCTTGAGATGGAGGCGTTCTTTGCACCAATTATGGATATGAATGAACACAAACATAAATCCACTGTCAGTAAATGCTCTCTCTGTAGTTGTTCAGGGGATGGAGCATGGGATTGAAAATAGCCAGACCTGGCCTACGTGCTTCAGGCCTAAAGGTTAGTAGGCTTAATAGTTCATCTGTAGGCTCGAACTGTTAGAGCAAGTCTCTTTTTGTTTGCAATGGAGTCCAGTTGCACAATTTTTTCAGTTATAATTAAATTGTTACTCTAGGCTTACACTATTATTATTTTAGAAAAGTAGCTGCTCAATTATGATTTTGTGTGCTGATTTCATGAAGAATAGTATGTTTGTAATGTACTGTTAATCACATAAATGATCTGATATGCAGTGGAGAAACGTCATCAAGCCTTCGTGATTGGCCCACAAGGGCAATTGATTCAAGGGCAACTGATTTGAGATCAACAGAGGGCGCCGATGTACAGACTTCACCAGCGTCAAGGTAGGCCTAAACCACTGGTGCAAACTTTCCACATAGGCCTACAGGCTACAGTAATTTCAACTGGAATAGTTAATGCTTTAAAGGTAAAGTGATCCACATCGTGTAGTATCAAAACATAGCTCTCTCCTCAAACCACTTTTGGTTTGGATTGTGGTTATGCATGACAAAAGCGAGCCACACGTCTTTGGCGGGCATGAGAGTAGATCTAAAATACATGCCAAGAGGGCATCATTGTGTGACCAGTCAAGTGATTAGGAAAAAGTACAACATTTGCATCCGAGTGGATTTTAAATTGGTGAGTCATTTAACGTAATTATGCATAAGTATTAATCTATACATTAAATCCAATTTATGATCCAATTCAATTTGTTATTTTAACTTTATAACACATTTTGAACCAATGTGTTTTTTAAAAAAACCTGTAACGCTAAATATGTCCTATGTGGCGTCTCCTCACGGAGTGATTGAGACTGCCTATCAGCAGCACTCCCTGAATTCCATTCCGCCTTTTATGCAGGGAAGTGGCTCGTGTGTCTCAATAGCGTCAGACTTCCCAGTGACTCACTGACTTGCGCTCGCATTACAAGTCGAAGTTTTGAGTGCAAAAGACAGTGGGTCCGAAGTGACGCAAACCGATCTATCTATTTCACGGCACTTTTGATAAATATTTTTGTTCTGTTTCCATAACAAAACGCACAAAGGGATAATTCTCTGTTGATGAAGTCCCACCGCGTGTGGGACGTAGAAAGTGTTGAGGCGCACCTTTAGATTACTTCAGTGGCCAGAAGTGAAAGACATTGATTTTCCTTTCCCCAGCATTTGCAGCCTGTGCTGGGTTGGTAGAACATGGGCACGCGGATCCACAAGGTCTCTGGACTTATCGTCTCGTTGATATTTACCTGTCATCTAGTGAATGTAAGTTATTTTTTGCATACTTTTATTTTGAAGTTTCATTTATTTCTGGTGAACCAGCTTTTGTAGATCATCTGCTCTAGTGCTCACACCGTTGCACGCACAGCAACCGTATTTATTTCCCAAAGAAAATAAACGTAGTTAATTATTTTCAAAACGTTATTACAAAATATGAAACGTATTGGCTATTTGTTACTTCAGTTCAGTGTTTCAGTTCAAGTGTTGTTACATATACCATAGTTGAACATATATAATTCCCCACACACTAATTATACTTTTCAGAAAAGATGCTGTTAAAAGTAATGTGACAAACTAGAATCTCTAGTGGAATAGAGTTGATCTAATTCTGTCCATAGAAACAGTCTATTCATAGTCTCAAACTTATATCTGAATCACACTCACTTCACTTGAAACACTTCAGGAAAATTAGCAAAATTTGACCACATTTCCAGTATTTGCAAAATGATGCAATGGTAGCTAATTTAACTCACTTGGTACCCAGAAGGAACTGATTATTACGTTTATTCAGTTATAGGTGGTAGCTGCAGACAATAAAGGTAACCTAGGGCTACATAAAATAATGATGGACGGGTAGTGAAAGAAACTGGTCAGCGTCTAGAATTGGTTGCTTATTAGTGACTGTGCAATAAAATCAACGTTAAAAGCTTTTTTTCTTGAGGGAAATACTGGTGTCTATAACATATCTTCATTGTGTCAATATACTTTGATCATGCCACTTGTGCTAATCCGTGTACTTTTTAACTTGATACAGTCCTTGTGCTAGTGACATAATGTTTTCAATTCATTCAAAATGGTCTGTGAATACCTCTTCAGACAGAGCTTCACAGTCCTTGGATCATAAGGATCATGTATAAGATGTAGCCTGGCCCTGCATTCAAGTGATGTGCATTGTAGGAGTTGCCACTTTATCAAACATTATGATAATAATTACTAGACTATACCCGAGATCATGTCTGGTTTCTCGCCTATTTGTTCTCTAACAGAAAAATCTGTCACGGTCTGTCTGCCTGTCTGTCTGCTACTACTCTGTTTTTAATTTGATCAAAAGTTAAGCCTTTTCAGAAGAGCCCACTGTAGTTCCTGTGGTTTACATGACGATAATGGAAAGTGTTGTTGTTGTCATGTCCAATTGGCTGAAGTATGTGGTTTTTCTGTTTCGGGTGCATTTTCAAGCATATCATCAATCGCTATCGAAGATCAACTTATTTTGTTTTTTTTCATTTAGCAGGAATCTTATACAGGTTGACTCAACTTCTTGTTGGTAATGGCAGATGGCTTCCATAGTTTTACAAGTAACCTCGGTGACAATAGCAGCATAATTGAATTATCTGGGACAAGGAGCAGTATCTGTTTCCAGCGTTTTGACTCTGCACTGTGACAGGCTTGACACTTGATTCAATTAAGCATATGTACTGATGTTAGCATAGGGCCCCCTTCACTCGTCTGGAATGTGAGGGACAGTTCTAGCAATCAACTCAAACAATCAATAGCTAGGTTTCCATCAAATTGGCTTCAGATTTTCATGTGAATATTCTAAAATCGGCATAAAAACAATATGCGCAATTTCCCACGAGAGATGTGCTCCCATCAAATGGACTTGTTGCAGATAAAAGGCTGTGCTTGATGTCATAATATATTAAATTCCCATGTACCAAATTTAAAAAAACAAGTTAAATGGGTTTCCATTGCATTTTCAACTCTTCTGATGGTTTCTCACAAAAACAATTTGCTTTATATAGTGAGTGTGCCCACAATGGTATTGGAATGTGCGCTCTAGTCAACTGCTCGCAGATACAGTGCAGGTATAGCCTACATACATGATGAGATTATTATGGACAAAAGCCAAGCATCAATGATCATGTCACCAGAATAAGACCGTTGATATTTTCTGTAAAGGATCCTCAAGATCATCAACTTTCACTTTCACAACCCTGTGAAGTTCATCATCATGTATTTCATCTGTAGCCTAATAAACTGCATCGTTTCCCGATGAGTCGTAGTGGAAGGGTCACACTACATGTCATCGTGTGACTGAAAGTTTACTTCGATGTAATGGTTATTATATCAGTATTTGAGCGTAAAAGCGTTTCCACCGATATTTCTCTCAGAATTAATTTTACAGACAAAAAGATCCCGCATAGCATATTGTGTTTTGTCGACATTTGGAAAGTTTACCGACAAATGTTCTGTTTCCATCAGGCAGTGTCATTACATTTTTCTATCCGACATGTACTTAACTCGCATGAAAAGGTTGGATGGAAACCTGGTTAATGTCAATACAACTCAATCAACTGCTCTCATCCTGACTTTAACCATAAATATGTTATGTTGGGGATCATTTAAGTGAAAGGCTTTTATTGTTAACACACTGAAGCCACCAGCATCTGTCCAGGGTAGTCGACTCAGGGCCAGGGTTTCTAATCATGTTCTCTGCCTGTCCTGATCATAGATATAGAACATGGTATATCTCTATGAACCTGACACCCTGTCCTTCTCGTGATAATACGAGGAGTTTGGAGGCCACTTTGTTTTCTGGTTGTCTGACATCAGAACTGAGCACTGCTGACTATTTTGGCTCTGTGAGCCCTCCCTCCCGGTATAGAATACCACAGCCACAAGTGTCCCCTGACTTCATTGGTCGTTGTGTGTAAGGGGAAGGTTGCCCTGGATTTCTGAGCTCATATACAGCCTGTGTGCCCATTGTCATAAACTTGTTATTTTTTAATCCTGTAAAACGATCCCCTTTTAACTCTTATGCAACATCTTGATATAGCTAGTGATAGAGTCCAGGGTGTCAGGCCATGCTTTGTGCCAGGCCATGTGGTATATTAAGTAAGCGATTTAGTCTGTTCAAATCAAATTTCAAATCAAATGTATTTATATAGCCATTCTTACATCAGCTGATATCTCAAGGTGCTGTACAGAAACCCAGCCTAAAACCCCAAACAGCAAGCAATGCAGGTGTAGAAGCACGGTGGCTAGGAAAAACTACCTAGAAAGGCCAAAACCTAGGAAGAAACCTAGAGAGGAACCAGGCTATGGTGGAGATTATAACAGAACATGGCCAAGATGTTCAAATGTTTATAAATGACCAGCATGGTCAAATAATAGTAATCACAGTGAACAGGCCAGGGTTCCATAGCCGCAGGCAGAACAGTTGAAACTGGAGCAGCAGCACGGCCAGGTGGACTGGGGACAACAAGGAGTCATAATGCCAGGCCTGAGGCATGGTCCTAGGGCTCAGGTCTTCCGAGAGAGAGAAAGAATTAGAGAGAGCATACTTAAATTCACACAGGACACCGGATAAGACAGGAGAAGTACTCCAGATATAACAAACTGACCCTAGACCCCGACACATAAACTACTGCAGCATAAATACTAGGAGGGAGGAGGCACCATCCGATGACACCCCCGGACAGGGCCAAACAAAGCACAGCCCCCACACCACTAGAGGGATTTAAATGTTTTATTTTACCTTTATTTAACTAGGCAAGTCAGTTAAGAAAAAATTCTTATTTTCAATGACAGCCTAGGAACAGTGGGTTAACTGCCTGTTCAGGGGCAGAATGACAGATTTGTACCTTGTCAGCTCGGGGGTTTGAACTTGCAACCTTCCGGTTACTAGTCCAACACTCTAACCACTAGGCTACGCTGCCGCCCCAAATGTCTTCAACCACCAACTTACCATCCTGAGACAAGGCCGAGTATAGCCCACAAAGATGTCCGCCACGGCACAACCCAAGGGGGGCGCCAACCCAGACAGGAAGATCACGTCAGTGACTCAACCCACTCAAGTGACGCACCCCTCGGCATGAAAGAGCACCAGTAAGCCAGTGACTCAGCCCCTGTAATAGGGTTAGAGGCACAGAATCCCAGTGGTGAGAGGGCAACCGGCCAGGCAGAGACAGCAAGGGCGGTTCGTTGCTCCAGAGCTTTTCCGTTCACCTTCACACTCCTGGGCCAGACTACACTCAATCATATGACCCACTGAAGAGATGAGTCTTCAGTAAAGACTTAAAGGTTGAGACTGAGTCTGCGTCTCTCACATGGGTAGGCAGACCATTCCATAAAAATGGAGCTCTATAGGAGAAAGCCCTGCCTCAAGCTGTTTGCTTAGAAATTCTAGGGACAATTAGGCCTGCGTCTTGTGACTGTAGCGTATGTGTAGGTATGTACGGCAGGACCAAATCAGAGAGGTAGGAGCAAGCCCATGTAATGCTTTGTAGGTTAGCAGTAAAACCTTGAAATCAGCCCTTGCCTTAACAGGAAGCCAGTGTAGGGAGGCTAGCCAGTGTAGGGAGGCTAGCACTGGAGTAATATGATCACATTTTTTAGTTCTAGTCAGGATTCTAGCAGCCGTATTTAGCACTAAGTGAAGTTTATTCAGTGCTTTATCCGGGTAGCCAGAAAGTAGAGCATTGCAGTAGTGTAACCTAGAAGTAACAAAAGCATGGATTAATTTTTCTGCATCATTTTTGGACAGAAAGTTTCAGATTTTTGCAATGTTACTTAGATGGAAAAAAGCTGTCCTTGAAACAGTCTTGATATGTTCGTCAAAAGAGAGATCAGGGTCCAGAGTAACGCCGAGGTCCTTCACAGTTGTATTTGAGACGACTGTACAACCATCAAGATTAATTGTCAGATTCAACAGAAGATCTCTTTGTTTCTTGGGACCTAGAACAAGCATCTCTGTTTTGTCTGAGTTTAAATGTAGAAAGTTTGCAGCCATCCACTTCCTTATGTCTGAAACACAGGCTTCTAGCGAGGGCAATTTTGGGGCTTCACCATGTTTCATTGAAATGTACAGCTGTGTGTCATCCGCATAGCAGTGAAAGTTAACATTATGTTTTCGAATAACATCCCCAAGAGGTAAAATATATAGTGAAAACAATAGTGGTCCTAAAACGGAACCTTGAGGAACACCAACATTTACAGTTGATTTGTCAGAGGACAAACCATTCACAGAGACAAAATTATATCTTTCCGACAGAGAAGATCTAAACCAGGCCAGAACTTGTCCATGTAGACCAATTTGGGTTTCAAATCTCTTCAAAAGAATGTGGTGATCGATGGTATCAAAAGCAGCATTAAGGTCTAGGAGCACAAGGACAGATGCAGAGCCTCGGTCTGACGCAATTAAAAGGTAATTTACCACCTTCACCAGTGCAGTCTCAGTGCTATGATGTGGTCTAAAACCAGACTGAAGCATTTCGTATACATTTCGTATACATTGTTTGTCTTCAGGAAGGCAGCTTTTTCAAAAATTCTTGAGAGGAATGGAAGATTGGATATAGGCCGATAGTTTTTTAAATATATTTTCTCGGTCAAGGTTTGGCTTTTTCAAGAGAGGCTTTATTACTGCCGCTTTTAGTGAGTTTGGTACACATCCGGTGGATAGAGAGCCGCCTGTTACTGTGTGCTGCTGCTTTGTCACCCCAGATCTGTCTGTGTGTTGAGATTTAGATGCAGGGATCCAAAGCCAAAATGACCACATACAGTATTTCAGTGAGTGAATTGCAACAGTTCAGTGATTTACAGTGTTTCATCTTTTTGCCTGCCCACCCAGTTTTCTATGTTCAATTAAAAATACAGACACTCTAAACCGATTAGCACAGCAGTCAAGATTCACACAGTAAGGCCCCCACCCAGGGTCCCTGGTGCACTGCAGTGCAAACAGCAGTTTAGAAAGTTGGGCCTCAATAATTTGAGCTAATTGGGTGAAGACTTGGCTTGACAAACATTGCATTGTTGACTTAGTTCTCCCCCCAGGAGGCAAAGGAGACCATCTTGTCTCTGAGGACAATGCTATCCTGAAGTGGCTGGCTTGCCCTGGCCTCCTCAAACATATTTAGGTGCACACACACACGCACGCACACACACACACACACACATGGCTGTGCACATATGGAGTGCAGCAGACACTATAGGTAGTGCAGGCAGCATTTATTTACACTGCAGTAGAAGTGAGGTGTGACAAATGGGGCCTGGGTGGACAGAGGTCACAGAGGTTAGGACTCTATTTTTCATAGTTCACAGTATGGGCCTCTTTATGATTTATTCACCCCAGAGATTGATTGCCCTGTGCCTTGGGGGTACACATTTCCATTCAGAGTTCCCATGCAAAATTGTACTCTTCATCTTGTTTCAAGTTGATTGTGAAGCCTCAAGCATCTAATTTTACAATGTATTCATTCTCTCCCACCATTCTTACTCATTCGTCGGAGAGCATCAAAATAGTGTTTGTGTGCAAAGTATTTGGCACTCACAGTTAATAAAGCAGAAAATAATTTGTTTTGTCACTCCGCTCTACAAACAAACCTCTTATATTTCTTCTCACAATGCAGTGTGCTTTGCGGTTGTGGTTGTTATGGGGAGCGTGTGCTTCGCTTTCATGTGTGTCGCGTCCGTGTCAGGCGGAAGGGCAGACTCCAAACACAGCTGCACCTCAGCTGGTATAGCAGGACTGAGCATGTGCTGACATGAGCAGAAGCACCATAGCCTGCTCCTCTCCTAGTGCCACCTTGCCTGATGCAACAGGAGACCCTGAGAAACCCTGTTTCCCTTTCTTTCTTCCTCCCTATTCTCTCTCCCACTGGATCTTTGCTAGCCTGTTTTTTGGAACACACATCATCCAAAACTACTAGTATGTTGCTGTGACATTCTGGCCAGAAATCTTGCTCTCTTCATCCCTCGTGGAATTATGTTAGATCTTGACTGACCCACGAGCTAAGTTTTAAGTGTAGGACAAGGGCTACAATTATCCTAAAATATAAATGTCCATGGTGTCAACCCACTGGGCACAAAATGGTTGAATCAACATTGTTTCCACGTAATTTGTCAGTGGTATTGTGACGCGGATATTTATGTGGAAAATACATTGGATTAAGGGTGAAATTTCAACCACAGGATTTTGTCATCATTGTAGCCAATTTCAACATAGGCAAACCTTGTAGGAAACATGTTGAATTTTTGTACATTTGAAATATCAGATCTTCAACATTATAGCCACTATATAAAAATAAACAAGGCTGGGCAGCACCTCCTACTGGAGAGTTGATCTATAGCTATTCATTTGGTCTCAATGTGCTATTGTGAGAATGATTATTCAGAGACCTCTTTATAACTAAATATATTCACTGTTGCTATTGAAGTCATTCTAAAGGGTAGGTTTAAAAGAGCAAATTGAATAGTATTGTCAATGATACTATTTAGGCCTATATAGTATTTGCAAAGTCATCAACAGCTGCTGGGTTTCAATTCAACCCAGGGTTCAACTAAAAATAGGCAATACATAGAGGCCTAGGGTTTCAAGCTTTGGTTGATTTCAAATGTAATCTTCAAGTTAATCATTAATATGTCGGATTCACATCTCAAGCTCAACTCAACATCAAAGTTAAAGAATAGGACTAAATCAAATCAGACGTTATTTAAAGTGCATTACAAATTTGATTAGATTTAGTCCTATTCTTTAACTTAGATTTTTGGTTGAGCTGGAGACATGAATCCAACAAACTGCATGTTGAATTGTGTTTGGTTGTAAATGCAACCAAATATCAGCATTTGAAGGAGATGTATCTTCTGCTTGGATAGTTCCATCTGTGCCACTGACTTAGTCTGGCTTTAATTCCATCTTGTTAAAACCTCTCTAGGGTATGTGGGATGGTAGCGTCCCACCTGTCAACAGCCAGTGAAACTGCAGGGCGCCAAATTCAAAACAACAGAAATCCCATAATTAAAATTCCTCAAACATATATGTATTTTACACCACTTTAAAGATACACTTGTTGTAAATCCAGCCACAGTGTCCGATTTCAAAAAGTCTTTATGACGAAAGCAAACCAAACGATCATGTTAGGTCAGAGCCAAGTCACAGAAAAACACAGCCATTTTTCCAGCCAAGAGAGGAGTCACAAAAAGCAGAAATATAGATCAAATTAATCACTAACCTTTGATGATCTTCATCAGATGACACTCATAGGACTTCATGTTACACAATACATGTATGTTTTGTTCGGTAAAGTTCATACTTATATTCAAAAATCTGAGTTTACATTGGTGCATTATGTTCAGTAGTTCCAAAACATCCGATTTTGCAGAGAGCCACATCAATTTACAGAAATACTCATAATAAACATTGATAAACGATGCAAGTGTTATTCACAGAATTAAAGATATACTTCTCCTTATTGCAACCGCTGTGTCAGATTTCAAAAGAACTTTACGGAAAAAGCAAACCATGCAATAATCTGAGTACAGCGCTCAGACGACAAATCAAGCCAAATTGATATCCACCATGTTGGAGTCAACAGAAGTCAGAAATAGCATTATAAATATTCACTTACCTTTGATGATCTTCATCAGAATACACTCCCAGGAATCCCAGTTCCACAATAAATGTTTGTTTTGTTCGATAATGTCCATCATTTATGTCCAAATTCCTCCTTGTTGTTAGCGCGTTCAGCCCAGTAATCCAACTTCATGACCTACGAGCAGACAAAGTCCAAAAGTTCCGTTACAGTCCGTAGAAACATGTCAAACAATGTATAGAATCAATCTTTAGGATGTTTTTAACATAAATCTTCATTAATTTTCCAACCGGAGAATTCCTTTGTCTTCCGAAATGCAATGGAATACAGGTCGCTCTCACGTGAATGTGCGAGACTGAGCTCGTGGCTGCTGGCAGACCTCTGACTCATTCCCCTCTCATTGGCCCCCACAACACAGTAGAAGCATCAAAGGTTCTAAAGACTGTTGACATCTAGTGGAAGCCTTAGGAAGTGCAACATGGCCCCATAGACACTGTGTATTCGATAGGGTAAGAGTCGAAAAACTACAAACCTCAGATTTCCCACTTCCTGGTTGGATTTTCTCAGGTTTTTGCCTGAGTTCTGTTATACTCACAGACATCATTCAAACAGTTTTAGAAACTTCAGAGTGTTTTCTATCCATATCTACTAATTAAATTCATATTATAGCTTTTATGGCACAGTAGCAGGCAGTTTAATTTGGGCACGCTTTTCATCCACAACTCCCAATGCTGCCCCCTACCCTAGAGAAGTTAATGAATAAGACACAATCAAATCAAACTTTAAATGCACTTTAAAAAAGTTTTTTTTAAATGTAGTCCAATTCTTTTTCTTTGATTCTTGGTAGAGATGGACACCTAAATCCAACATATAAATTATTAATTTGTAGACAAACTGGAATTTGTTGACAACCAAACACAACTCAATATCACTTTTTCCATACAGTTAATAGCCTATGAACTTGTTTGATAAATTAACAAATTATATGTTTAATTCACGTCTCCAACTAAACCAAAAAAAAGTTAAAGAATAGAATTAAGCCAGTGGCTCAGATGGAACTATCCAACAAATCGATATCCTTTAAATGTTATTTGGTTGTGTTGTCAACCAAACAAAATTCGATAATATTTTTGTAGTACAGTACATAGCCTAAAGTTAAAGCTATCTAGCAAACTAATGTAACCGTATTTATTCAACATTCCATGGCCACATTTTGGGGTTAGCCTACTGTAACTAGTGTCTTATGTAATCATGGAAATCGTGCATGTTCAAGATAGCATGCAAAGGTCGCAGGTCTGCGGAGATCTTCACAATTGCTGTAATAATCTGTGCAGAATCTTGAACATCATTGATCACTTGCATTACGTACTTTTAATGTAATCTCAACTGCAATCCAGGTCATTTGGTTCTGCTATTAGATATGAGAACACATTAAGTCATGTGTCAAACTCATTCCATGGTGGGCCGAGTGTCTGCGTGTTTTGGCTCCTTCCCTGTACTTGATCACTAATTGGTCACTAATTTGTAAGGAACTCCCCTTACCTGGTTGTCTAGGTCTTAATTGAAAGGGGGAAACTAAAACCAGCAGACACCAGGCTCTCCATGGAATGAGTTTGACACCCCTGCATTAGATTGTTGTATAAATACAAAATATCTGAAATTGTATTTCCATTTGAACTTTGTTGTGCTTTTAAATGGTTGAAAGTGCAGAGATAACACATTTAGATGACAACTAATCAAAACATTTGACATTGTTTTTCCATTGGAATTTGATTGTGCTTTTAGGTGGTTGAAAGCGTAGTGATGACCCATTGGGAATTCAACTCTTTTCAAGTGGGGGAATAAAGGTTGAAATCTCATTGATCAATCATCTCAACCAAATATTACCCACATTTCCACGTTAAAATGACCTGGTGTGACCAATGGGAATGGCCTCTAAGAAGTCCTTCCAGACATAAACAGTCCAATGTGAAGTCTAATATACCTGATGCCAGTAACTGTTTAGTGGGGGATTCAGCTTGAGTGAATAAGCTTTAGTCTGGGTGGATTCTTCCTCATACCTCTTTTATGGAACTATGTATGTCAGTCAGAGAGCCAGTTGAGTTCATGACAAGGTCACCCACTGGCCAGAGGCCTCAGCGAGGGAAACTATTCCTGTGTGTCCCAAATGGCACCCTATTCCCTATTGTGCACTGCTTTTGACCAGAACCCTATGGAAATACGGTGCCATTTAGGAAACACACTTCATATTTTGCTGGTAGACTTTCTCTCCCGGCTGCCTGTCTCTTGGCCTGCACTTATTGGAGATTCATTGAAATGCTAAGTTAACTGTATAACATTTTCTCCCGTCGAAGGCTCTTTATCGTCGTCTGTGTTCTGTAGAATCTCCATAATTGTCTTTTCCCCTTGCATTAACGTTAAGCCATTTCAATGCCCTCCTTGTTGTCCAGAGGAGTTAATGCATTGTTATGTAAGGTTCCTACTCCCTGGTTGTAGACTTCCCTGCTCTGCAACTTTGAAGCGGGTTAGTTACCCTATTTACCCAGGCTTCTTTGGCTAAATAAATGATGTGCTTGAAGCCTCTATTTTGTTGCCAAAAGTATATTATTAAGAAAGTATTGTTCTTTTTTAACCTAACTCTTTTTTTAACTCCTAGTGACCCTGCCATCCTGTGGTTTGTTGATTACAAATCCGCTTCCTTATTTGGTGATTCCCAAACCACTGAACAGAGACTAGAAGGCCCATGCCATCCTTTCCTTCAATGTCAGACAAGCCCCTGCCTGTCCCGAGAAGAAAAGCTCTGTTTTATCAATACTTTTTTTTCTTCTCAACTCTAGTAAAATGCACGTTCTCCCTGGGTGTTATTAAATCATTGATGTTTATTGAGGAAACCGGGCAACGGGTATTTCACTGCCCTTGGGTCATTTTGCCTCACTGCAAAAGGAAGGTAATTAAGAGGGGGGAAAGACTTGTAACTTCTGGTTATGTTTTTTATTTTTTTACTGGGTTCGTGGGCCTCTGTTGATGCTGTGAGTGACAACTTTGTCATTTTATCCTGTAAAAAGTGATACTTTATTCAAAAGTCTGCTGGATACAACTATTTGGATGCAAAATCCAAATAGAGCTTGCGCCTGACCCAGTACAGTTGACCTAGTGGACGCATCCAGGACACAGTAGCTGTAATGCACAGTGCTCGTGCACTGTTGGCAAACAGGTATCTTTTGAAGCCCCTGCCAAAATATGTCTCAGTTTGCCTCTGTGTAGCCCTGTATCCCTGTAGCCCTGTAGTCCTGTAGTCCTGTAGCCCTGTATTCCTGTATTCCTGTATTCCTGTAGTCCTGTAGTGCTGTAGCCCTGTAGCCCTGTAGCCCTGTAGCCCTGTAGTCCTGTATTCCTGTAGCCCTGTAGTCCTGTAGCCCTGTAGCCCTGTAGTCCTGTAGCCCTGTATTCCTGTATTCCTGTATTCCTGTAGCCCTGTAGCCCTGTAGTCCTGTAGTCCTGTAGCCCTGTATTCCTGTATTCCCGTAGCCCTGTAGTCCTGTAGCCCTGTAGTCCTGTAGCCCTGTAGTCCTGTAGCCCTGTAGCCCTGTAGTCCCGTAGCCCTGTAGTCCTGTAGCCCTGTAGCCCTGTAGTCCTGTATTCCTGTAGCCCTGTAGCCCTGTAGTCCTGTATTCCTGTATTCCCGTAGCCCTGTAGCCCTGTAGCCCTGTATCCCTGTAGCCCTGTAGTCCTGTAGCCCTGTAGCACTGTAGCCCTGTAGTCCAGTAGCCCTGTAGTCCTGCGCCTGGTAGTGTTCAGCTCTCTTATCAGCACCCAGGGCCTCTGCTCTACACCCCTCTCATCCTCTCTCTCAGCCTACACAGCCCATTAGACTGGAGAGAGCAGCGAGGAGATAACCCCCTGAGAGGCCAGCAAGAGTCTGCCCGGAGTTAGCATGTCAACAGCCTTCCTATGAGAATGGACAATTCAACCACTCTCTCTCTCTCTCTCTCCTCTCTTGCTCTCTCGCGCTCTCTCTTCCCTCTAGACTCTACAGAATATACCTTGTGTTATTTGTAAATTCACCTTTGCTTTCTATGTATATGCCTTGTGTTGGGGTACTAGTGGGGTAGAGGAGGCTGGTGGGAGGTGCTATAGGAGGACAGGCTCATTGTAATTGCTGAAATTGAGTCAAACATGGCACAGAGTCAAACATGTGGTTTCCATGTGTTTGATACCGTTCCATTCCAGCCATTACAATGAGCCCGTCCTCCTAGGGTTTTGGTTAAACTAGGGGTTAACAAACTCTTTTGTCCCTAGACCCCATTTTTTTTTTTTTTTAAAGGTGCGGCCTCATCATGTAAAAAAAAATGATGTAATTGGGGCTATGACAATCTATTACAAATCAGTCTGACAGCACTTTTCTCAGTATTTCAATCGGGAAGGAAGTATGGTTTGAAATGACTGAAATGCATCAGAAAGGTATTGGAAAGTTCAAAAGATCGTCATGTAATGATTTTTTAGGATCTTCTTTGTGGATAATAACAATAATTGATTATGTTCTTATTCCCCCAGTCAGATTTAGTGTCTGGTCTCGTACACTGTTCTATCGAGGCTTGTGGGCATTGTAGAGGGAAACGATAGAGGGAAACGAGTTTCTCACGTGACCCTCATTTTCAAATCAAGGGACTCCACATGGGGTCGTGACCCCTAGTTCGGAAAATGCTGGGTTAAGCCACAGTAGGATGTGCTGAGTAAATTACACTGTGCTCACTACAGCCTTTCTCGTCGGCTGCATCTCCAAGCCACCTGAGCGTGAGTTTCACCCTGCGTGACTTAATTCACAGTAGCAACGGTCGTCAAAGTGATAGAAGGTTAAAAAAATAAATAAAAATGTAACAGCTGCAGAATGGAGTAAGATTCTCAACTTTTTATTTATAAAAAATAATCCATCAAATATTGACTGTATTACAGCACATAAACAATTGTACAATAATGTATAATGAGAGACAGAAAATCTATGTAATCTAGGCATTTTGGGAGGACTTCTGGTATTCAATTGAATGTTAAATATTTAAAAAAATCTTCCTTGAAATTATACACGCCAAGGTTTTTAAACCCAATATGGACCTTTTTTATATGTTTTGTTTTTATATTGATTAAATATATATTTAGAGCGGTCTCCCGAGTGGCGCAGTGGTCTGAGGCCCTGCATCGCAGTGTTTTGCGGCGTCACTACAGCCTGGGGTTTGATCCCAGGCTGTGTCACAACCGGGTCCCATAGGCGGCACACAATTGTCCCAACGTCTTCCGGGTTAGGGAAGGGTTTGGCCGGGGGGGCTATATTTGGCTCATCACGCTCTAGATACTCCTTGTTGCGCCTGCAAGTTGACTTCAGTTGTCAGTAGAATGGTGTTTCCTCCGACACATTGGTGCAGCTGGCTTCAAGATTAAGAGCGGGTGTTAAGAAGCGAAG
This sequence comes from Oncorhynchus clarkii lewisi, assembly GCF_045791955.1. Taxonomy (NCBI): domain Eukaryota; kingdom Metazoa; phylum Chordata; class Actinopteri; order Salmoniformes; family Salmonidae; genus Oncorhynchus; species Oncorhynchus clarkii. Next base: position 42,486,578 of record NC_092162.1, read on the forward strand.
CGTGGCGGGTCATGTTTCGGAGGATGCATGACTCGATGAGACAAGATTGTTATCACGAAATTGCGGAGTAAAAGGGGCTAATTGTGCAGCGCCATATGGAACTCCCGGGATTGAACCCCAGGTTGTAGTGACACCGCAACACTGCGATGCAGTGCCTTGGACCGCTGCGCTACTCGGGAGGCCCTTACTTTATAATCTAATCAAACATCAACAATTTTCTATCCAACCAAGAGGAACACATCTGCACTTCTCAAATACAGCCAAAATATGGCAAAGAGATGTGTATTGCCAGGTGGGCGTGGCTTGAGCCTTGCTACTCACAGCACTCTCTGGTGTATCCTGAGAAACCAGGGAGGAAATCTGGCTAAGTGATTGGTCTCATCATGAGGTATCTTTAGAGCAACAGGCGACAAAGGGTTGGGATTTAGGATTTTTTTTTTTTCCTTCAACTAACAGACCATTGTTTGGTGCGGTGGTTAGTTGTTTGCGATTGTCTACAGAACAGAACGGGGCCACCATGGTGCTGACACATCGTCCTGTTGGGGGAAATGACACCTGGATTTATCTGCAGGACAAGTCGAGCCCCACTTCCCCGGAGTAAAAGTTTATTCAGGCTTTCCTGTGCCATGCGGGGCGCATTGCAGTCAGACCATGTCCTGTCTGTCCTCTCCTATAGGACCTAGGCTACGTAGCCACAGCAGTAACCCTATGTGTTGTTTTTCTTCTCTTCCCTGGAACTATCTGCTCTCTGAAGTGTGTTTGGATTAGAAAATCCCCAAGATCTTCAATCATGCCTGTTTTCCTCTCAGGCGTCCTTATCTGTGGACTCAAAACACGGTTCACAGTGCTCCCCGCTTTCCCATAATCCCCTTATGTAGAGTGAACATGCACAAACCCACCGCACCGTCATTCCAAGTATTCAATCTTGTTCTCAGAAGAAAAGTTGAAACTCAGTTGCTGTGATCTGTGGAAACATGAAGCAAGCAGAACTGAACTGTCGACTGTTGAGAGATTTTCATATACTGTTTGGTCACAGTCAAAGCTGCATAGTGGGACCATGTAAGTCTTAACCTGGAAATGAATTAATTGCCTAGGACCCCATAGCACCAAACCTCGCCAGAACTACATACTTTACTGTTAATAGTTCCCTCTGAAGAGCCGCATGTGATATTTTGATTTCCATCACAGCTTCAACCGCGTCCAGTCAGGTAATATGTTCCATACAGGCTTGTTAGCCTAGCGTTCATTCAGCAGGTTCCGTTGGCATTAGCCAAATGATCTCATCATGGAAAAACCCTCAATTTGAACCAAATGATAACCACTCACTGTGTTAGCTAATGTAATGACAAGAGAATATCAGTGAGCGTGAATTCCAGAGTATCTGACTAGAATTTGGCCTGCATCTGTTGGCCAGAGATTAAGAAGTGTGGAGTAAGTGAATGAGAGAGACATTGTGCATCAGTTAAGACTGAGAGAGTACTGCTGCTGATGGCAATCAGCTGGACATTATTTTGTAGAGATTCAATATGAGAGGTCTACTCATACTTCTTGTGTCAATATACTTCAATTAAAAGGAGATTTTTTCCCAAGGCTACAGTACTTCAAAATGAGGCTGCCCACAGTATACCAGGAATGCTCTTCATAGCAAATGTTCTCTAGTAATGCAACAATTGTAATAAACTATATCTCCATCATTAGAAAAACTACTTAGAATGAATCCCGATGCCCCACCTTTGTGTTACCCTCTACTGGTAGTCTTTTTCTCGTTCTTTTCTTTGTTAGATCTGTGGACCATACTTTTGTAATGATTAGCTCAGAATGAGATTTCCAAAAGTTGTCCTTTAGTAAGCCCAGATAATTTACACTGAACAAAAATATGAATGCAACATGTAAGGTGTTGGTCCCATGTTTCATGAGCTGAAGTAAAAGATCCCAGAAATGTTCCATATGCACAAGAAGCGCATTTCTGTCCAATTTTGTGCACAAATTGAATTACATCCCTGTTAGTGAGCATTTCTTCTTTGCCAAGACAATCCATCCCTGTGACATGTGTGGCATATCAAGAAGTTGATTAAACAGCAGGTGCACCTTGTGGTGGGGGACAATAATGGCCACTCTAAAATGTGCAGTTTTGTCCCACAACACTATGCCACAGATGTCTCAAGTTTTGAAGGAGTGTGCAATTGGCATGCTGACTGCAGGAATGTCCACCAGAGCTGTTGCAAGTGAATTTAATGTTCATTTGTCTACCAGATGCCGCCTCCAACGTCGTTTTACAGAATTTGGAAGTACGTCCAACCGGCCTCACAACCGCAGACCACTTATATGGCATCATGTGGGCGAGCAGTTTGCCAACAGTTTGTCAACAGTTGTGAACAAAGTGCCCCATGGTGGGGTTATGGTATGTGCAGGCATAAGCTATGGACAACGAACCCAAATGCATTTGAATGCACAAAAATACAGTGACGAGATCGTGAGGCCCATGGGGGGGGGCCCATTTGTTTTAAGGTATCTGTGAGCAACAGATGCACATCTGTATTCCCAGTCATGTGAAATCCATAGATAAGTGCCTAATGAATCCATTTCAACTGACTGATTCCTTCATATGAACTGTAACTCAGTAAAATCAATGAAATTGTTGCATGTTACGTTTATATTTTTGTTCCGTATATTTATAAATCACATCATTGGATGTTTAGGTAGTTGCGTTTCCCAACGGACTCCATAGGCCAGCATAGCTGATCTAAATTGTAAATATAGAAAGAAGGACTTGCTTGGTAATGTGTATGTGTCTTTCAAATCTTGGAATTTTCTCAAACCATTACTGTCCATGATATCGGTAAGGGTCCGGATTCCACATTTAGACCATTAAGGGGATCCAAAAGGCGGCCCTCAAGATCACAATGCGTTATTGTGAAATATGTGAGTATGGGTATGCCATTTTGATTCCCAGTTACATTGTCTTTCAATTTTGCGCCAAATATAAATTGCGTGAGCAATAATAGCACCAAAGCGTAGTTTACATTGTTTAAGGGACATATCAGTGAAGTCCATCTCATCCAGGGCAATAGGAGACACCATATGTATCTCTATACTCAGCCAGGGGGCAGAAGAATCATGTCTAAACCAATTTAGGATGGGACGAAATGATAAAGCCTCGAAATACAATTTAAAGTTTGGTACGGATAGTCCTCCTACATCTTTCCCTCTTTGTAAAAGTATACATTTTTATCCGGGATCGCTTACCTTGCCATAAAATGAACTGAACTACAGAAATTCAGCCGTGGCAATATATTCATTTTGACAATAGATATTCTACCGGTTTAAGCAATTGGGTTTTTATTCCATCTACTGAGGTCGGATTGAAATGATTTTAGAGTTCTGTTAAAGTTTCTGGCAATGGTTTTATCTAAAGAAGGAGATATATCTAATCCCAAATATGTAAAATGGGAAACGTGTGAAATTGTGATTCCATAAGTAGAGATGGAGTCTCCATGGGGGTCTTGAGATGCAGTAGGGCTGATCTGGTTAGATTCATTTTATAACTTGAGATGAAGCTAAATTTATCTATGATCTTCAATGCGTTTGGAGCGATTGAAATTCTTTGTCTAGATATAGTCAAATTTTCAGCCTTCAAGGGTGCGTGCTTAGCCCCCTCCTGTACTCCTTGTTCACCCATGACTGCGTGGCCACGCACGCCTCCAACTCAATCATCAAGTTTGCAGACTACACAATAGTAGTAGTCCTGATTACCGACAATGACGAGACAGCCGACAGGGAGGAGGTGAGGGCCCTTGCGGAGTGGTGCCAGAAAAATAACCTCTCCCTCAACGTCAACAAAACATAGGAGCTGATCATGGACTTCAGGAGACAGCAGAGGGAGCACGCCCCAATCCACATCGTCGGGACCGCAGTCGAGAAGGTGAAAAGCTTCCAATTCCTTGGTGTACACATCACTGACAATCTGAAATGGTCCACCCACACAGACAGTGTTGTGAAGAAGGCGCAACAGCGCCTCTTCAACCTCAGGAGGCTGAAGAAATTCAGCTTGGACCCTAATACCCTCACAAACGTTTACAGATGCACCATTGAAAGCATCCTGTCTGGCTGAATCCCCGCCAGGTACTGCACCGCCCGCAACTGCTGAGCACTCCAGAGGGTGGTGCAGCCTCTCCAACGCATCACTAGGGGCACACTGCCTGCCCTCCAGGATACCTACAGCACCCAATGTCACAGGAAGACCAAAAAGATACAGTGCAGGTGCATCAAAGCTGGGACCGAAAGACTGAAAAAGAACTTCTATCTCATGGCCATCCGACTGTTAAATAGCCGTCAATAGCCAGCCAGCCTCCATCCAGTACCCTGCACTGAACTTAGTCACTGTGACTAGCCGGCTACCACCCGGTTACTCAACCCTGCACCTTAGAGGATGCTGCCCTATGTACATAGATATGGAATCACTGGTCACCTTTATAATGGAACACTGGTCACTTCAATAATATTTTAAAAATATTAATGTCATATGCATACACTGTATCCTGCTGTATTTAGTCCATGCCACTCCGACATTGCTCATCCTAATATTTATGCATTTCTTAATTCCAGCCTTTTAATTTGAGATTTGTGTCTGCTAAATATGTGTATGTGACCAATAACATTTTATTTCCTCTTCCACTTGGCAAACATATGTGCCTACCTATTAGTAACGTCTCTGAGGTTCAGGCCAAAGTCAAGTTTTCCTTGTAAGGTGGGCTGTGATTGTTATTCAGACTGTATGGAGTGTGTCTCCCACAGGCTACTGGAGGAAGTTGTGGGCAAGGATGTAATGTGTATCCTGTGTATGGCCGAGTGCTTCCTCTTCCTCTTGCCTAGTTAAATAAAGGTGAACTAAAAAAAGAGATACAAAAATTCATTAGATCAGAATCATGACCATTGCACCATGCTTGCTAGACATGTTCTACTCACTATGCGGCGGCAGGTAGCCTGGTGATTAGAGCGTTGGGCCAGTAACCGAAAGGTTGCTGGATTGAATCCCTGAGCTGACAAGGTAAATCTGTTGTTCTGCCCCTGAGCAAGGCAGTTAACCCAGTTAACGGCGAAGACGTGGATGTCAATTAAGGCAGCCCCCCCGCACCGAGTCAGAGGGTTTGGGTTAAATGCGGAAGACATATTTCAGTTAAAGGCATTCAGCATTCAGACTTTCCCTAATGTCAAATGTGTCCACTGGAGACTGTCTAGTCATGGGACTGAATTACTTCATACCTACGTTTTTCTTTATGTTCATGAAAATAGTATAGGCAATCACATCTAATGAAAATAATCATCAACATAAGCCCCAACTCACATTACGTTTTTGGGACATTCTATCGTGTGCACAGAAGTTGGGCACAATTGGCTATATATTTAGGAACGGTTTACCCAGTACTGACTACCAGTCATGAGGGGAATTTCTGTGGCTTGCAGACTAAAGTGGTTTTATGTTATTTTCTCTACACCATCTGTTGATTCATACTGGGACTAGGCTGGGTAGTATCACCCAAACACACTTTGCCTGCCTCTAGATAATCTATCTTAAAGGAATACTTTGGGATTTAGGCAATGAGGCCCTTGATCTACTTCCCCAGAGTCAGACAAATAGATACCAGTGTGGATACCATTATTTTTGTCTCTGTGTCCAGTATAAAGGAAATTCAAGGTAGTTTTGCCAGACAATGCGATATGCATGGAACACAGGAGGTTGGTGGCACCTTAATTGGGGAGGACGGGCTCGTTGGAATGACTGGAACGGAATCAGTGGAATGGTATCAAATACATCAAACACTTGGTTTCCAGGTGTTTGATGCCATTCCATTTGCTCTTTTCCGGGCCATTATTATGAGCCTTTCTCCCTTCAGCAGCCAACACTGGACTGGAAGTCAATGGTATCTGCTAACATGCTAGTACATACCATAGACTTCCAGTCATTGCATGTTCATCTGACTCTGGGGAAGTAGATAAAGGGCCTCATTGCCAAACACCCCAAAGTATCCCTTTAAGATAGATTATCTATAGGCAGGCAGAGTGTGTTTAGGTGATACCACCCAGCCTAGTCCCAGCATGAATCAACAGATTGTTAAGGTTCATTTTCACATCAGGAAAATAATCCTGCAGCAACATGAAATGTGAATCACTATGTGGATTATAATGAATGGGACATTTTGTAGAGGTTGATACATTTTCCATTAGGGAAAATCAAGTCTGAAATGTTAAAGTGGAAATTTCAAACTTTTAGAAGCCTTTTTAAACCTTGGATACACTACAATTTGCATTTTCTCCTGCGCAGGAAAATTCTCTAGGACAACAGTGGTCCAATTAAGATAACAGATCTGGAGGTTAAATTTACACAGCTTTCAGAAGTTTTTTATCACGAGTTATGACTCTTAAGGGCTTCATTGTTTAATATTTCAGTACTTGAGCAGACGTTCTCAGTAAATATAGCCTACCTCTGCGAATCTTCCCAGAATGACACAACAGGCTAAAACGCTAAAGTTGTGCTTTACTCATTACAAGACTCAGTTGTACCTTAGCAGGTTAGTAATAATTATCTTTTGATGGCAGTGAGTCCCACCAGAAGTGTATTGGAAGCACATGGGCGGCGGGCCTGCTTGCCGTTCTCTGTCGAAGTGAACACAGTTGATGGTGAACACAATGAGAACCATGGGGCTTGTGGGCACAACAGCTGCAACTCATTCTAACACGTGCTTTTTTTATTCATAATTAACACCTATGATGTCATTGTTGTTACTACAGTTTTGAGTCTTGGGTCTTGGATTCCTTTGTTTGCTTATTAGAGAATGTAGTTAACACATGGATTTCTAGAAAGACCTGTATTAAACAGTTTCATGTCTGAGTCTAATGTTTCAGTTCAATGTAATCTATGTGTCCAGTCAGCTCTTGTTTATCAATACTAAACTTCCCCACAACTACTGTAGACCTTTAGAGGCTTCACAGTTCGAATTCACTCAGCTAACAGCACCTCTAGCCAAGTCAAGCAATTATTGCCTTTAAATGGGTAATTAAATGGTTCTTCCCTTAACTGTGAGAGTTTGTGATTTATGTCAACTTGCTGGAGGGCTTCTGGAGGAGGCTGTTTCAGTTGTACCGGGGAGGTGAGGGGCCCCAGACTTTCCCCAATCCCCACCAGAACTACTCCCGCTGGGCCTCTATTCTGGCCTTGTCTGCCCTTTCTGGCCCTGTCGTTGGGCACAAGGGGTGGGAAGGTGGTAGCAATTTGGCACAGAGGCGAGACTGCAGTCAGATTCCCTGGCACAGACACAAGCCCTGTCCACTGTGGGCACAGCACAGTTTTTTCACCAGGCAGGGGTTAGGGATCCCTTGTGCAGAACTAATGGAAAAGATTGCACCAAGGGGAGATTTGCCGACATAACAGAATAATGCAGGGCAAAGCTGTTTTTTCATGCATATTTGTTTTTTTTTAAGGCCAGATGAGACAGACAGGGGGAGGGCAGGCTCAGAGTTTATCATAGTCTGATCAGCCCAGACCAGGGTGGGATGTCCCTTAAAACCAGTCAGCTCTGTTCTCTCTCCTCTCCTGCTGCCCCTCCTGGTCAAATCCCCAACCCTGCTAGAATCATGTCAAGAGAATGTTTGCTCATATATTTGGGTTGTGAGGAAATGCTTGCTAGAGAAATTACAGGGAAAATATTTAAAAAACGACACTTTTTTATTCAAATAGTATTGTAAAAGTCTAGGCTGAAAGATGACTCTTTTGAGTCATTTTCCTTTAAGAAAGATCACGAACTGGCTCATGATGAGGGCTTGTCTGGGTGATAACAATGCCTGTGAGTCACATAAGAACAGACAGATGTGTCTGTCTGTCTGTAGTTAGTGTCACTGCTTTCTAGTCTACCTGACTTGTCTGACTGATTGCAATCCAGAGCTCGGGAGACTTTTTCACGGACACCCAGATCCTCCCATTCCTGTAATTACATCGTATTATAGTAGGAAATGGAGGCTTCACATCTGCTCTCAATGAATGGGCCCAGCAATGGGCCCCCTGCTTTCTTGTATTGTTGCATAAACCTCTGGCAAACAGATGTCCAGGTAGGGGGGCGAAGAAGCAGTCGGTGTTGGTGCGCAGTCTGCAACGCACCTTCTAAATTATACCAAGTGTTTGAATGAAAGGATAGGTGATGTGAAATGCTTCTGTCAAATGGTGGAGGACCGAAGACATGTTTCCGAGTATGTTTATTTATTGGCAGTGAGATGGCAGCCTGTTGGTCTGCTGTGTAATCCCCGTAAATCCCATAATGTTGTTCACTGTTTCCAGTAAGGGTACACTTCGCAGGGATTTAACGTTATTAGTAATCTACCCAGGCTTTTTGAGTTTACCCCTACATGCTCCCTGTAAGTACTGTATGTACACGTTTCATCCTCTTGTAATCCTTTCTAGATTGGACGAAAATATCCAAGGAGAGAGAACTGTTAGGTACACCACACGAGGTACATCATTATGATCTGCGTTGAATATGTGCCAACGTTGGGGGATAGCGGTTAAGACATGGGATGTGGTTTCCTGTTAAATTGACCCGACTTTCTGGTCAACTGCACTCTTTCATGTCCAGCTCCTATGTGGGCTAGCTAATTGTAATGGGCAGCACATTACACCGGGGCAGAGCACAGAAGCAGACTTTCAGAGGCTTCGTTTTACAGCAGATCCCTCTCTTGGCTAGAATATCAGCTTTATTGCACATCTGTAGCGAAAAAGTGATCCCTAAAGTTCCCAGATCCCTGAAGTGTGGTTTGTGGTTCGAGTTTCTTAATGGTGGGATTATTGCTCATTAGTTTCACACACAATTATACTTAAATATATTGGGAGGTTTCCGCTTCTGCCACCTTCAGTCAGACTAGGTTGCATCTGCAGCTTCTGAATAGCAGGAAAGCGGCTTAAGCCTACCTGGATTTGAATAGGCCTAATCTTTGAGTTTTAGATGAATGCTTCCTGCCCTAATGCATAGTGCCAACTGTAAAGTTTAGTGGAGGAGGAATAATTGTCTGGGGCTGTTTTTCATGGTATGGGCTAGGCCTCTTAGTTCCAGTGAATGGAAATCTTAACGCTACAGCATACAATGACATTGTAGACGATTCTGTGCTTCCAATTTTGTGGCAACAGTTTGGGAAAGACCCTTTCTTGTTTAAGCATGTCAATGCCCTGCGCACTAAGCAAGGTCCCTGCAGAAATGGTTTGTCGAGATCGGTGTGGAAGAACTTGACTTGCCTGCACAGAGCCCTGATCTCAACCCCATCAAACACCTATGGGATGAATTGGAATGCTGACTGCGAGCCAGGCCTAATTGCTCAACATCATTGCCCGACCTCATTAATGCTCTTGTGGCTGAATGGAAGCAAGTCCCTGCAGCAATGTTTCAACATCTAGTGGAAAGCCTTCCCAGAAGAGTGGGGGCTGTTATAGCAGCAGACGTGGGACCAACTCCATATTAATAGTGTGTATGTGTGTCCTCAATTGCAGCGGGCATCCAAGTTTGCTGTCACTCAGTCAGAAAGCGAATTAGCATTTCATCTTTTTTTCCCTAACCTTTCCCAACTTGTTAGATATTATGCACATTGATAGCTTAATAGCAATTGTCCTCTTCATGTGATGTATTATAGTAGCAGGCAGCAGCAATCTAAATGATCAGACCGAAAACATGCGAGAAAGTGATCCGGTGAAATTATGAAGCGAGTGGAAGGAGAAATACTGCTTCACTCTATCCAATCAGAGAAGTAGATAATTAAAATAAATACTTGTATCATAATCGTATCCATAAAATTGCCCATATCCATTACGATACTTATTTTGTCCGACTACTCGGCACACACCTACCTACTACCATACCCCGTTCAAAGGCACTTAAATTTTTCGTCTTACACATTAGCCCTCTGATTGGCACACATACACAATCCATGTCTCAATTGTGTCAAGTAATGTGGTTATACAGTCAATAGCCTGATGTGTTATCTTGGTGTTTGTGTTGTGTGTAATCCTGAAGGCCTTTGTCTGAGAGACTAGGACTATATCTGATAAGCAGGGAGGAAGAGACGGGAGAGAATGGAGATATTCTGTCAGAAGACTGGCATCTTCACAAAAATGGCCTTTTAAACAAACACACTCAAATTAGTATTGATATGAAAACTGTAAATTCAATGCAGTAGTTGCATGTTTTAGCAAGGGGTATATAGCTGGCATGGTAATAAGTCAGATATTAAATTGGACTGCTGCCAAATAAAATAATATATGGCATAGTTAGCCCAAACAACTACCTCTTTCCCTACTGTATTTAATTTATTTATTTATTTTGCTCCTTTGCACCCCCATTATTTTTATTTCTACTTTGCACATTCTCCCATTGCAAATCTACCATTCCAGTGTTTTACTTGCTATATTGTATCTACTTTGCCACCATGGCCTTTTTGCCTTTACCTCCCTTATCTCACCTCATTTGCTCACATTGTATATAGACTTGTTTATACTGTATTATTGACTGTATGTTTGTTTTACTCCATGTGTAACTCTGTGTCGTTGTATGTGTCGAACTGCTTTGCTTTATCTTGGCCAGGTCGCAATTGTAAATGAGAACTTGTTCTCAACTTGCCTACCTGGTTAAATAAAGGTGAAATAAAAAAACAATTAAAAAAAATAGTAGACATCCCATGTTGACCTTGGCTGGCCTGCTGTCCCCAGTCTAATCTGCAGTCTAACAGCTTTCCCCCCTAGCTCTCATTCATAACCATATCTCCATCCTGCACTCTCAGTCTCACAGACAGCACAGCCTGCTTATCCACTGTCTGTCTTGAGTCCCACGTGACACCCTCTTACCAATAGTGTGCACTACTTTTGATCAGAGCCCAATGGGTTCTGGTCAAAAGTAGTCCCACCATGTAGGGAATAAGTTGCTATTTAAAACACCGTCTGCGTCTTCCACTCCAGCCCCACGCTGCCTTGGCCGGGAGTTCCAGAGTTGTTTCTGCACAGAGTTCTTGGAGGTATTACAACAGTGCGATTGAATTCTTGTTTCTCAATGTCCTACTGTTGGAACATCTGCTAAGAACCTGTTCAAAGTTGAACTCTACTTTTAGTCATGTTATTGCTCTTGTTAAATCCCACAAGAGGAATGTGTCTTTTAGTGACTCAGCAAGAGGTGCCCATCATATCCTTGTGTGTACAGTACTATACTTTATGGACATGCAAAAGGTGCTATGATCATGTGTTATGATATGGAGGAGGACCCATTTCAAATTGTACCCACAAAACACCAGTCTCAACGTCAACCGTGAAGAGGCGACTCCGGGATGCTGGCCTTCTAGGCAGAGTTCCTCTATCCAGTGTCTGTGTTCTTTTGTCCATCTTAATATTTAATTTTTATTGGCCAGTTTGAGATATGGCTTTTTCTTTGCAACTCTGCCTAGAAGGCCAGCATCCTGGAGTCACATCGTCACTGTTGACGTTGAGACGGGTGTTTTGTGGGTACTATTTAATGAAGCTGCCAGTTGAAGACTTGTGAGGCGTCTGTTTCTCAAACTAGACACTCTAATGTACTTGTCCTCTTGCTCAGTTGTGCACCGGGGCCTCCCACTCCTCTTTCTATTCTAGTTAGAGGCAGTTTGCGCTGTTCTATGAAGGGAGTAGTACACAGCATTGTATGAGATCTTCAGTTTCTTGGCAATTTCTCGCATGGAATAGCCTTCATTTCTCAGAACAAGAATAGACTGACGAGTTTCAGAAGAAAGGTCTTTGTTTCTGGCCATTTTGAGCCTGTAATCATAGCCACAAATGCTGAGTCTCCAGATACTCAACTAGTCTAAAGAAGGCCAGTTTTATTGCTTCTTTAATCAGAACAACAGTTTTCAGCTGTGCTAACATAATTGAAAACGGGTTTTCTAATGATCAAGCAGCCTTTTAAAATTATAAACTTGGAACACAGGAGTGATGGTTGCTGATAATGGGTCTCTGTACGCCTACGTAGATATTCCATTAAAAATCAGCCGTTTCCAGCTACAATAGTCATTTACAACATTAACAATGTCTACACTGTATTTCTGATCAATTTGATGATATTTTAATGAACCAAAAATGTGTTTTTCAAGGATTTAAACCAGAGAATAGAGCCGAGGAGAGCCAATCAGAGACAAAGCATTTCATGCAGACCAAGTGTGCACCTGATCCCTTCTCACATGCTGAACCCATATAATTGGCCTCAGGAATGTTCACATTTTTCCTGCTTTACGTTGGTTCATGGTTTTAAAGAGACTACTGGTGGTGTTTTTGGGCGCATCTCAAGGGCCTTCCTGGTTAAATATAATATAAATAAAGAAGATTTGCCACCATTATTCTCAAACGATCACAAATCGGATCGAGGAAAGTAAATCACTTCTAGTAAAACACAGAAGGACCAAACCCTGGAAAGTTATTGTTAGCCCCAAGCTTAGGGTCACACGGCTAGCATGGGTGGATGTGCGTCATGACACGAATGACTTGTTGAAAAGTTCTCTGTTGCAATTTTTTTATTCCGTTTTTTTTATTTTTTATAAATGATTCATGTTTTAATACAGACTTCTGAATTCTTATTAATGTACCCAATACCCATGCATGCTCTAATGAACAGCGGAGAGAAAGCATGACCTATTTAAATATTCCTGGAGTCCCCTTTTGTGTGAACAGTATGGGAGTGGGTGTCCCGAAGTGCTGCGCAACCGTTGGCTGGCTTTGTGTCCCACTCTTTTGCGACTGGAGTTTTTGTAAAGCATGTTTCTTTAGTGTGGACTGACCTCAAATGGCAAGGTTTGAGGATTTCAGACCAGCTGTGTGCTGCTTACTGTAGCCTACGGCAGGCTGCTATGTAAAGATGACAATATCTTTGGTTCTGGGAAATGGGAAATGGGAAACGGTTTTGCAAAAATAGGCTGTAGAGAGGCTTTAACAAAAGCATCTTTGAATAAACTTGGACTCAGGTGAATATGTGCACAGCATCATAGCCTCATACACTGGAATACTGTATAGCGAAGCTGTAGTTGCAACATGGAGACCGACTTTTACAGAATACACTGATTGTGTTGACTATTGTTCTGAAGTAGCTGAGAAACATTTTCATGTTCAAAGCTTTTATTGTGTTCACTTTGCCAGCCAATTATGCACACAAGTACACACAGGAGTGTCCTTAGTCTGACGGAATCATTTTATGTGGGATCCTCCTTTCACAAATTGCTGGGTCTGCTGCTACAGCGTTGTGGACGTAGGACAGGTCAGGTTTTATGCATTGTACAGAGGCTGAAGCTAAACATATTTGAAATAGCGGAGTAAGCTATTTCGCTTACTGTTTAAGAATGATAAATAGCCAGAAGAGTGGTGTTTCATTGTGAAGCTATTATTGCGTTGCATTAGGACTGCTGGTGTTTTTTTTCTCTACAATTCATAGGCTTGCATTGTGATAAATTCGTACAACTAGAACACCCACTCATGTTATTAAATGACACTGATGTTCAACATAGCTTGCTTCCATGTTCACCTTATGCATTGATAACTAATATTGATAGGCAATATGATGCAGTACAACTAGATTAGAAGGCTCCTTCATCCTAATGTAAGCTAAATGCATTGGATACAAACAAATACCGACAAATGATAAAGGAGAACATGTCCAATTTAATTATATGCATGCATCTCGAACAGGAATATATATAACATTTAATGAGTACACCATTGCAATACTACAATGGTGTATTCATGAAATGTTATGTATATTCCTGCTGGATATGCATGCGTGTAATTCAATTGGGCACGTTCTCCTTTATCGTACGTCAATGTTTGTTAATGCCGTTCTCTCTCCTTGTAGGGGATTAGACAGATCAAAACCAGAACAGCGGGGAGATCTCAACATTTGTCGTTTTTTTATAACTATTAACCCTTTTATTGGTTTTGAATCCTTAGAACATAGAGCACATTGTACCGAGGTCAAGTTTCAGGTTTTTATTAATGTTATGTATAGTGTACACATGCTCCAACTAAATGCTTACATGCAGGTTCCGTCTCGACAATACAACAACAATAACAAATAATACGAGATAATACGAACGTCAAGTAAATGGCTCAGTCGAATAGAATAAAAATATGTGCATTTCCAAGTGAAGGACATTAAGGTGATGAACGATCAAAAGCTTGTTCAGTACATAAGGACACATTTTGTCATGACAGCCACTGTTTTTTTTTTATATACAGGACAGGACTTTGCAGGTTTGTGCTGGCAGGAATAAAACATGTGCACACATGCGGATCCCTGGGGCAGAAATCACCCACATCTGTATTTCAGAATGAGCTTTATATGTTAAAATGAGCTGACCATTCTGCATGATAGAGAATAACACGTGGATCTACATCAAACATAGTGATGTTACGCACTGCTGAATAAGCTCCTGGGACAGGGGGATTTTTCTGTTGGACGGGAGGCTCCCAAGATCTTTAAAACTGTCTGGGTGATGGGGTGGGATGTGCTTCAATCTGTGGAGAACAGAGCAGAAACCTAAGGCCAAGAGGGAGAAATGAACCTCACTGCTCAAATGTCAGTGCTGGTTCAAGTTGCTGAGAACCACCGCTACCTTGGTGAAGGAGCAATGGTTTTGTTAACAGTTTTGCGTATACATAGCCTTGATCAAGTTGTCACCGATTTACTTTTAATTGGTCATTTCATTATTCAAAACATTTTATTGATATGCAACACAGGGGAAAGTGCCGAGAAGAAAGTTAGCTTCGCAAGGTGTTATGACATAGCCTCCCCGGCGATGGGAACAAAGAAAGTATGCCTCCATGCATGCTTTGCTGTCCAGATCTCCCAAGTACGCTTATAGAAGTTCCAGTAAACTTAGTACATACTTGCCTTTCCGAGTTATTTTGTTTGGAATCGCACTTGAAAAATGACAGTTGACTTCCGTACTCGCTATACGCTCCCGATAGAACACAAGTAGGCATTTTGGAACACTTTTGGAACACAAGTGGAGCATTTTGAAGCTTTTTTGCCTAATTGATTAGAAGGTAATGAAAGTGCATACTACTTCAATTCAAATTTGAATGGAAAATGGATTGTGTAACATGCTGGTTGTTCTGTATGAAACACTTTTGCTGCCTGGTGACGTGATTAATTAACTGGTGCCGTTACCTTAGTTCGCTGATGTGGAGTTGACTTATGATGTTCCTGCCAAAACCCACATTGTAATGTGGAAACAGCTGCAGACATTTATCGCTCATTGTTTGTCATGAGTCATGACTGTTGTTACCTTAGGCTACAGTATGTGAAGGATAGGTCCTACCCTGAAGTCATTTTTGTCCTGTGTTGATTGAATAAGTGAATAACAATCTCAACAAAGGAGACGGCATTGCATTCAGAGTCGCTCCAGAATAGCTCCAGTCAGTTTCAATCAGATCTGTGTGTTGTGTGACGTTTTTGTCACTGGGCGAGATGACTTCTCTGTCCCCCGAGCCTGTTGAATGTGGCACCGCTTCTTGATGGCCTTTCCAAAGGTTTTACCAAAGCCTTTTGAAACTTATTCTTCTTCTATGCATGACTCATTCAACCAAAGTCAAACGTTTGCCCTGCAGTCTACAGACAGTCACGTCCCTCTCCAAGGAATGGGATGCTTACTTTCTTACCTGCAGGGTTTTTGTAGTATCATCTAGAACAGGACGGTGGTTCAGTGACTCATCCTCTAACCCTCTAATACAACTACTGGACTGATATTTGAATAAATAACACCAGCACTGCAAATCAACAGTGAAGGGAACTTATCAAAGTGACAGACACATACAGGGAATGACAACCATGTGTACCGTAGGCCTGATGCCCAAGAGGCCCTATCATCAGAATGTAATGTAAACCTTAACCAACTCCAAGGTATCAGATGATCATCCACTGAGACCTCATCCATCAGAGATGTCCAGACTTTTCTGTCAAAAATCCCCTCTGGGAACTTTCCATAGACTGTAGTTATTGATGAGCACATGGCTAGGACATGTTCATTCTCATAAAACAGGGAAGGTTTTCTGAAAATACAAGACGTCCGTGTGTGAAGTCTCTCCGTACTGTTGTTCCTGGGGTTTGTAATGGAAGTTGATCTCATGCCCAAGGATATGTTGCGTTGTGGTGTGTGTGTCGAGCCAGATCTTATTTCCCTCCCCAGTCGTCTTGTCTCCTCTCATCCCAGTGTTGCCTTTCCCAGAGAGCACAGGCTAAATAAAACAGCTGTTAGGTCATTTCCAGAGTAGAGGATGGAGCAGGCTTTTTAAAGCAGTGGATAACCTTTGAATACTTCTCCTTCTTCTCCCCTCTCTCCATCGCACAGGCCTTTGATGATATTGTCAACATGAGTCTTTATAACCTCTTCTGTGTCATGCTCAATGTTGCTACATAAAACATCTGGACATTACTCTCGTCATCGTATGTACTGTTTATCGAATGATAATGCCTACTGTATATCCCTCAACAGAAAATAACTGCTGACCATGTTTGTCAGTCTGTTGAAATATCTACTGCAAGGTCTCAAATAGAAAGAGCATTGCGTCTTTGAATTGCAGATGGGGCCCCCACAAAGCTCTGTGGCCTGTCCTGTTAGCAGGAGGTTTTTGTTGTGATCCTCGCTGAAAAGGAGCATATCAGGTTACCAAACAAAGAGGTTGAACTTGTGGTCTGAGATGCTCGGCATCGGCATGTTGTCGTTGCTCACTGCTCGCTCGACATTCCAAAAGCTTCACCACGGTGGTGCACTGCCAATTCCCAGTTAATTATGAGATAGCCGTCCCAAATAGCATTACCTTGTGAAGTTGGGAACTGTCTGGAAGTGGCTTTGCAACGTGAAATTACCCCTGGCCGTGAGGATGTTCTTTCCCTAGGCTTTTACACTGACCAGTTTAGAAAATGAAAAAGTTGACGTAGGACTGATAACTTTTTAGACTTATCTTTTACCTCACAATCTCTCGCAAAACTTTGTAAACAAGGTCATTTTTGAGAATGTTCTGATTTGCACTAAAATATGTCATTTGACTTTACATTTTTTTTTGATCTATGAGAATGAGACATTTCCTATGGTCAGACTCAGAAGGCTGTGAGTTAACTCATTTCATTCCTTTTGACCTGTGGTCTGTGGCACAGTGTGAGCTAGCTTGGCCGAGGCAACAGGTAGTGTCAGACTTTCGCTCCTGAGGCGAAAATGAGAGCCAGAGTGGAGGATGAATGTAAAGCTGCCACTGCTGCTGGTGTGAGAAACCAGAGCTTTATCAGAGTCATCAAACAGCTGCCGCTACTTCCTTCATGACTCCTCCTGGCCGGCAGAGCTTGAAATCAGATGAGCTTGACTTACTTGGCTTAAACACTGCATGAGAAGCGTAGATCATCCAGCAGAGAATTGTGGTGCTATTGCTATCTCCTGAAGATCTGTGATGAATTCAAATAGATCTTGAGTGAATATTTGAACAAAAGTGTTTTTTAACTTTGCTGCTTATTATTGTTGACAACCATGAACACAAACTGTGAGATACATCCTACACCCTTTGTATGATTATAGAATGATGTCCATAATATATTTGTCCTTTTCACTAGTATTCAGCACTAGGTATTTGGAGCCTAGCCAAGCTTCAGTCGGTGAGTCCTTCCTTTTACATGGCGAAGCTATTGATCCCTTCCCTTGGTAGGCTGACAGAGCCTGGCAGTCAGGAGTTATCCAGGGGACGGAAACGTTATCGGGGCTTCTTAAATGGCACAGTGTGGCGTTCCTGGGGCGAGGGGCCCTTCCATCCCGTTATAAATAACCCTAGCTGCTCTTCCCCTGTGAGCTGCCAGACGACCACCTCAATCAGCACCTCGCTGTCCCAGCTGTCGTCTGAGGGAACTGGACACGGTCAGGGAGGATCAGTCTGCATCCCAAATGGCCCTATGCGGTGGACTACTTTTGACCAGGGCCCATAGGGTTCTGTTCAAAAGAGGCACAAAATGTAGGGAATAGGGTGCTCTTTGGGATGCTGCCGCTGTCTCTTGGAGGCCTGCTGGGTCACTCTCTAAAGCTCCTTACCGGAAATGGACCTCTATTTTTAGACGCATAAAAATGCTTTTCCGTGTTTATGTTTTTTTAAGTCAAGGTGATTAATTTTTTGAGTTTTGGGGTCAGCTCAGGTTGGCAACGTCAGTGGATTATTTTTTGATAGTAGGCCGAAGCAGTAACGCATAACATTATGGTGGCCATTATCTGTGAATAATATCCCGAATAAGTCTGAATCCTGATCTTAACAGTGGACTGATAAGTGTGTAAATCTGTTTCACTAGGTTGTTTTGACAGTTATGGAGTGTTGTCTCAGCCACCTCAGTCATTGACAGTGTGGGGTTTGAACTGAGGAGAGGCCTTGGTAGTCTGTGGAGAGTGGTACCCTGTTGGTACCCCTGTTGTGGTGATAATTGAAGGGGGGGGGGTCTGAAGGTGCCATCTGGGGGCCCTCTCTCACAGTCAAGGAAGGAAAGTTGTCTTGGAATGTGCTCCATCCCACTCAATCTACACACCCACAGATTACAGTTACTGTAAGGAACGACGCTGCAGAAGAGAAGCAGGTACGGGGAGTTGACATTCAATTTGGAACGGACATGCAACAGGACGGGAACAGCGTCAGAACTGGGGAAACACAAAGATAAACGACAATCAATGCAGCAGCGGAGGAACAGAGCTGGGGAACTGACAAATATCGGGGAGGTAATTAATAGGTGATTGAGTCCACGTGAGTCCAATATCGCTGATGCGCGTGACGAGGGAAGGCAGGTGTGCGTACTGATGGTGGCAGGAGTGCGTAAAGCAGGGCAGCCTGTCGCCCTCGAGCGCCAGGGGGGAAGAGCGGGAGCAGGCGTGACAGTTACAATCTACTGTTACTAGATGGAATATCTGCCTACCTTTGTAACATATACTTCACATGTTTTTCCATTCAGGGTGATTAGCCCAGGGGTGTCAAACTCAATCAGCGCAAGGGCCATATTGAAAAAACACAAGATGTAAGTGGGCCAAACATAGCCTGTTACCAAAAAAACATCCATTAGAAATGGCCTGTTGTTTAAAATTATTATTATTATTTTTAAATATGGCCCTTTGTAATGTCCACTTATGTACGTAGGATGCTTCATATTGGATTTTTAACATATTAAAACAAAAGAAGAGATCAAAAATGTTTGTCCAGCCTTTGCTGGTATGCTTGCCGACTTGCAAAATGTGCTGCGACCCTAATCGAAAAATGATTTCATAACTCAAAATAACAAAACATAGCTAGGTTGTTGTGATATTTAAACTTAAAACATGTTGTCCTTTGTTTTGCACTGCATGGATCACTGGTGCGGTTGAATGCAACATTGCTGTATGTTTTGCACTCAAAACGTCTTGTAGTTGAGTAGCCAGCAAAGGCTCCTGCTTAAATGTTTCTGTCATAGACCTACATGGTTCTCCTTTGCATGGTGTTTTGTTGCAGGTTTTGGTCTGGTAGAAGATTGGGTCAGTGCCATTAGTGATGATATGATAAAGAGCACTGGCTGGCTCGTGTGTGGTTCTGTGTGTGGGTCTGGGACGAGGGGTTGTGTGTGTGGAAATGCACTGCCGTTTGGCGTGCAGCACGTTGGCAGTGCTTGCTGTGACTTGTAGTGCAACTCACGGCGGGCTTTATGGAAGCAGGCCAAAATGAATTCACAACCCAAATCATTGCTTGGACCGGATAGAAATGTGTCATGGGCTGAATTCGCCCCACGGGCCTTGTGTTTGTTTGACACATGGATTAACCTATACCAGGGGTTTGCAACAGGCAGCATGTGATTTTTTTGGTGCCCCCCAGAGTTTTTAAGATTTTAGTTTTTGGTCAAGAAATACTAAAATCACCAGGACTTTAGCAAAAAGAAACTTGGGCCTTAGTTGCGGTCAATTTGCAATGTACAGTACAATGATTATTATTGTGTTCCGGAATCTAGTTGCCTACCCCTGGCTTATATTTTCTGTTACTGTAGCTCTGTCCTGTCAAATATACTGAATAAAAATATAAACGCAACATGTAAAGTGTTGGTCCTATGTTTCATGAGCTGAAATAAAAAATCCTCAGAAATGTTCCAAAAACCTTATTTCTCTCAAATGTTGTGCACAAATTTGTTTACATCCCTGTTAGTGAGGATTTCTAATTTGCCAAGATAATCCATCTACCTGACAAGTGTGGCATATCAAGAAGCTGATTAAAGAGTATGATCATTACACAGGTGCACCTTGTGCAGGGGACAATAAAAGTCCACTATAAAATATGCTTTTCACACAACACGATGCTGCAGATGTCTCAAGTATTGAGGGAGCGTTTAATTGGCATGCTGACTGCAGGAATGTCCACCAGAGCTGTTGCCAGATAATTTAATGTTAATTTCTCTACCATAAACCGCCTCTAACGTCGTTTTAGAGAATTTGGCAGTACATCCAACCAGCCTCACAACCGCAGACCACGTCTAACCACATAAGCCCAGGACCTCCACATCCGTCTTCTTCACCTGCGGGATGACCTGAGACCAGCCACCCGGACAGCTGATGAAACTGAGGAGTATTTCTGTCTGTAATAAAGCCCTTTTGTGAGGAAAAACTCATTCTGAGGGTGGGCCTGTCTCCCGAGTGGGTGGGCCTATGCCCACCCAAGCCCATCCATGGCTGCGCCCCTGCCCAGTCATGTGAAATCCGAAGATTAGGGCCTAATGAATGTATTTAAATTGACTGGTTTCCTTATATGAACTGTAACTCAGTAAAATCGCTGAAATTATTGCTTGTTGCTTTTATACTTTTGTTCAGTATAGTTCCAGGATCCTCCATTGCCTAATGCCTGTTACAAACCTCTTCCATAGGCCAACTCATCTCCTCATAGACAAGGAACATCATGGAAGGAAAATACATATCAGCTTGGGTCTTTCCAATGCCTTTTTCACTATACATAATATGTTAATAATATGTACTCGGTGTCTCATGATTCTGCTATCATCAAGGTTGAAAATGGTTCTCCTGGTTTTAGATGTTTTATTTAGGGTGGTGTCTGACAGGGTTCTCTGGTTTCACAGCCCCACCTCTGGTCTCTGTGTCGCCAGCCATTTGTAACAGAGTAGGTCCTTTGCCTCCAAAACACCACTCTCAGTCAATTACGATATTGCAGCATGGCTGTTAGTGTTTTCATATACAGTAAAGGAAGGTGAGATGTGCTTCAAATTGTAGAGTTGCCAGTTAACCAATACGTATTTTAGGCTACATTTGTCACAGGAATAATTGCAAAAGCCTGCCTGCCAGTCCAGCATCTTTCATTTCACAGAGCCTCACTTCCCAGACAGAGTTTCTCTGTTTTTAAAAGTATTCCATACTAGGCTCTCTGTATGTATGTTTCATATACAAAATGTTTTTGTTTGAAATTGTCTGTCTCTTTGTACATGTGTGTACATGTGTGTTATCCTTTCCCCTCCTTTGGCTTACTCCACTGTTCCTTTTATCCCTGGGGAAAAAGAGAAAAGCATCTCCCCAGCCCAGCAAGACACGGAGCAGCCAAACATTTCTTCACTTCTAATCACACCCTCCCTCTAATTGTGGTTTGGACATCTCCTTTCTCTCCTCACTTGCCTAGCTCTGCTGCTGCAGCAGTCTCACCTTGCAAGTCCATACATGCCAGCCACTTCTTTTGACATGCCTTCCTGAACAATAGCTCTGGTGTAAATAAAGAGGTGTGTGTGTGTGTGTGTGTGTATGAGTGTCTGTGTGTGTGTGTGTGTGTGTGTGTGTGTGTGTGTGTGTGTGTGTGTGTGTGTGTGTGTGTGTGTGTGTGTGTGTGTGTGTGTGTGTGTGTGTGTGTGTGTGTGTGTGTGTGTGTGTGTGTGTGTGACACTGTGGAGCGGAGCGCTGCCCTTGCAAGGCTGAAGTCTCTGCTTGGCAGGCTGAGGCAGAAGTCGTTTTTAACAGTGTTCCTCCCAGGGCCTTGTGTGGAAAAACTACAGGGAAACTGGCACAATATAGGGCCATAGTTTCCCCTTGTTTTATCTCAAATCAGCCGTGGTTAAAGAACAATAAAGGGTTGCACACACCTAGCGTGAATGCTAAATGACTCATACTCTCAATAGTTACCATTTCAATGACAACTGTGTTCTTGTTTTGTTTTCCTTGATCATTTTTTGGAACACTTCCCATTTTATCAGCCTATTTCCTATTTCATGTTATTCAGGCATACAGTCAATATATGCAGCAAAGATGAAAAATACAAGATTGTACATTGAAGGCCAGAGGCAGCAGGCGTTCCCCGCAATGACTTGTTAAGTAGATGTAATGTGAAACACATGGTGGACTTCAAACCAGGGGCTGTACGTTGGCTTTGAGCTGGGTCGATAAACCAGAAATTGCCGACTCCAACCATACCAATCACTTGATCGCAGGCACATTGCTGATATAGTTCATTACACTAAGTAGCCTATACCACAGAAATGTGAAGTTGGAAATTAAATAGGTTTGCAATATGGGTGATTGTTAATGGGACAATTGATGGCTACAACATCAAACTACTAGTAGTAGTTTTAAGGGTCGTTAAAAAAACGGTGGTGCGCATGATTGTTATCAATTCAGGCAATTTCTCGCAATATGGATTTTTGTCTATATCACCCAGCTCTACATAGGCTACAAAGTTCCTCCTCACACTACTAGGAGATTATAGGCTGTCTCCAACATGACGAGCAGCTAATCTGAGCCTGACTCTGGACCCTTCCAAGACGTTAGTCAAGGGTGTCTAGAGAGAAATACCGGGCCTGGTACACACTGGAATGCCTGTGGGAGTGGTGACTTATCGTAGCATGCAGGGCCGGCTCCAGGCAGAAGCAAAAATTATTTTGGGGGGAGGAGTCAACTTAATGAGAATAGTAGAATACACAAGGTGCAATTTCAACATTCGGTTGTGCATTAGCAGTTTTTCTCTTGTTATGTCAGTCACTAAGATATCATTTTGTTAGTCACTTTCACTAAGTTATCATTTACATGGCTTAAGTGTTGGCAAAATTAGTACAATTGCATGCATGACATTTCTTATAAAATGGGGGAGGGGGCTGTTAGCATGCATGGCATCCTGTATGTAGGAGAGAATGAATGGCCTGGGGGAAGATTGCAGTCATTCTGAGTATTGCAGTCAGAATGTAATATTTCTAATATTTTTGTTCATTTTATCTCACACACACAAACATACACACACACACTGCCCATACACTAAAACATCCTGCCGGTGACAGCTCACCATGCGGTCACACTCATTTACACATTATACATTTACATTTTCTCTCTCCCTATCCGTCTTTCCATTTAGAAATGTTGTGACCCTGCTTGTGTCAATGTCTGTATGGAACATTGAAAATAGATAATCCTGTAGCTAGTTGTCAGAGAGTTGTTGTCTGTTGAAAGAGGCTCGTATGCTTCCTTCCTGTCCCAGCATCACTTTGTATTGGACTGTGTAGAGCTCTGTAGAGAGCAGAGGGGCTTCTCTCATCGTCCTCTTTATCCAAGAGGGTCTCAGCCTGAGGTTTAGTGGTACAAGTGGCAGTTTGTCAATCCCCCCACCACTTTGTTCAAGGGGCTAAACGTACACAGGAAATTCACATGCATTTACACAGACACACACACTCAGGCACAGAGTCATCATGTTGTCATACTCTCATTGTCAATAAAAAGCTGGAGCTAAAGCACTGACTAGCGGAGAATAAACTGGACGCTAACAAAACAAAGAGAGTCGCACACTATTTAAGCTTCCAGTAATTTATTGGGTAAAACACCAATGTTTCAGTATCACTGTGCCTTCTTCCCATTTGGTGTTTTACACAATAAATCATAGTTGAAGTCAGAGGTTTACATACACCTTAGCCAAACACATTTAAACTCAGTTTTTCACAATTCCTGACATTTAATCCTAGTAAAAATTCCCTGTTTTAGGTCAGTTAAGATCACCACTTTATTTTAAGAATGTGAAATGTCAGAATAATAGTAGAAATTGCCTTTAAATTGTTTAACTTGGGTCAAGCGTTTCGGGTAGCCTTCCACAAGCTTCCCACAATAAGTTGGGAGTCAGAGTCGTGTGTATAGGTGGCAGGGAAGTCAGGCACAGGAGAATCCAACTGAGTGTAATGGAGTTATTTAATAACAATAAATGAAACATACTCCAAACACTAAATGTAACAAATAAACAAAGTGTGTACGAGGACCCGTCGCGCACCAATACAAAACAACACAACACTGAAATAACAAACAATCTCTGACAAAGACATGAGGGGAAACAGAGGGTTAAATACACAACGAGTAATGAATGGGATTGAAACCAGGTGTGTAGGAAGACAAGACAAAACCAATGGAAAAATGGATCAATGATGGCTAGAAGACCGGTGACGTCGACCGCCGAGCACCGCCCGAACAAGGAGAGGCTTCGACTTCGGCAGAAGTTGTGACATTGGGTGAATTTTGGCCCATTCCTCGAAACAGAGTTGGTGTAACTGAATCAGTTTTGTAGGCCTCCTTGCTTGCACATGCTTTTTCAGTTCTGCCCACACATTTTCTATAGGTTTGAGGTCAGGGCTTTGTGATGGCCACTCCAATACCTTGACTTGGTTGTCCTTATGCCATTTTGCCACAACTTTGGAAGTATGCTTGGGGTCGTTGTCCATTTGGAAGATCCATTTGTGACTAAGCTTTAACTTCCTGACTGATGTCTTGAGATGTTGCTTCAATATATCCACATAATTTCCCCTCCTCATGGTGAAATCTATTTTGTGAAGTGCACCAGTCCCTCCTACACCAAAGTACCCCCACAACTTGAAGCTGCCACCCCCGTGCATCACAATTGGGATGGTGTTCTTCAGCTTACAAGCCTCCCCCATTTTCCTCCAAACATAACGATGGTCATTATGGCCGAACAGTTCTATTTTTGTTTCATCAGACCAGAGGACATTTCTCCAAAAAGTATGATCTTTGTCCCCATGTGCAGTTGCAAACCGTAGTCTGGCTTTTTTATGGCGGTTTTGGAGCAGTGGCTTCTTCCTTGCTGAGCGGCCTTTCAGGTTATGTCGATATAGGACTTGTTTTACTGTGGATATAGATACTTTTGTACCTGTTTCCTCCAGCATCTTCACAAGGTCATTTGCTGTTGTTCTGGGATTGATTTGCACTTTTCTCACGAAAGTACATTCATCTCTAGGAGAGAACTCGTCTCCTTCCTGAGCGGTATGACAGCTGCGTGGTCCCATGATGTTTATACTTGCGTACTATTGTTTGTACAGATGAACGTGGTACCTTCAGGCGTTTGGAAATTGCTCCTAAGGATGAACCACACTTCTGGAGGTCTACAACGTTTTTCTGAGGTCTCGGCTGATTTCTTTTGATTTTCCCATGATGTCAAGCAAAGAGGCACTGAGCTTGAAGGTAGGCCTTGAAATACATCCACAGGTACACCTCCAATTGACTCAAATTATGTCAATTAGCCTATCAGAAGCTTCTAAAGCCATGGCATAATTTTCTGGAATTTTCCAAACTGTTTAAAGGCACAGTCAACTTAGTGTATGTAAACTTCTGACCCACTGGAATTGTGATTAAGTGAAATAATCTGTCTGTAAACAATTGTTGGAAAAATTACTTGTGTCATGCAAAGTAGATGTCCTAACCGACTTACCAAAACTATAGTTTGTTAACAAGAAATGTGTGGAGTGGTTGATAAACACGTTTTAATGACTCCAACCTAAGTGTATGTAAACTCCTGACTTCAACTGTAAATATACAGAGAGTGTGCGACTCTATTTATTTATTTTTATATCTTATTTTTATATAATTGTCAAACATCACCAGTGGACATCTCTCTCTCTCTGTCTGTCTCCTGTGCTGCTCCTGTTCGCCTCAGTCAGTGTAATAGGTGTGGAATAAGTGTTTCTCCGTCAGTGTAATAGGTGTGGAATAACAGTGTTTCTAAGTCAGTGTAATAGGTGTGAATAACAGCGTTTCTAAGTCAGTGCAATAGGTGTGGAATAACAGTGTTTCTCAGTCAGTGTAATAGGTGTGAATAACAGTGTTTCTCAGTCAGTGCAATAGGTGTGGAATAACAGTGTTTCTCAGTCAGTGCAATAGGTGTGGAATAACAGTGTTTCTCAGTCAGTGTAATAGGTGTGAATAACAGCGTTTCTAAGTCAGTGCAATAGGTGTGGAATAACAGTGTTTCTCAGTCAGTGTAATAGGTGTGAATAACAGTGTTTCTCAGTCAGTGCAATAGGTGTGGAATAACAGTGTTTCTCAGTCAGTGTAATAGGTGTGAATAACAGTGTTTCTCAGTCAGTGTAATAGGTGTGGAATAACAGTGTTTCCCAGTCAGTGTAATAGGTGTGGAATAACAGTGTTTCTCAGTCAGTGTAATAGGTGTGGAATAACAGTGTTTCTCAGTCAGTTTAATAGGTGTGGAATAACAGTGTTTCTCAGTCAGTGTAATAGGTGTGGAATAACAGTGTTTCTCAGTCAGTGTAATAGGTGTGAATAACAGTGTTTCTCAGTCAGTGTAATAGGTGTGGAATAACAGTGTTTCTCAGGGACTGACTTTCTCCCTCTTTCCCTGATGCCTGTCATCACTCGTCCAAACGTAAAAAGCTATCAGGCCGTTTCTAAGAGGATGATAGACAGGACAAAAAGCTCCTCAGCGTGTCTGTGTCTGTCTGTTTGCTTGTCCATGTGCGTGTGTGCGTACGTTTGAGCATGTGTGTGTGTGTGTGTGTGTGTGTGTGTGTATGTGTGTATGTGTGTGTCTCTACTCTACTCTACATATAGTCCCGAAGCTGGGGTCAGAGAGATAAAGCATATGTCCCTGGTGCCATGAAGTGCTGTGCTAGGTGGGACTCTACACACGGCAGCAGCCAGAAAGCTTTACAGTGTGTGTGTGCATGTGTGTGCAGGCAGGCAGGGAAGAGCCTACCCGTGTCATGCTTTCGTCCACTTAATACTGCTAGCTGAACTGTTTAGAGTTGTGTTCCTGTTTAAAGCCCAGGTAGCGTCGTCTCTCCTCCCTCCTCATGTCTGAGGAGATATTGTTAGGACTTAGCCGTGAAGGAAATAACATGAAGGGGTTTTCTGAATGTTGTGTTGTTCCCTGTGTTGCTGCTATCATACACCCACCACCATCTGGACTCTACAGAGATATGGAGTCTGAGCTTTTGCTTTGATCAGCATTCTCAGAAGAGGCTAGAAATGCAACCTTTTAGCACAATTAGGAAATACTGGCCCGAAGAGGAACTTTTTTACAAGATGTGTAATGCCGGAAAATTATATTGTAAGAAATTTGTAATGAAGTAAAACCAGTAACTAGTTTCAGTGACAAGTTAGACCTTGCTGTATCTGTATCTGGAAGATGTCTGGTTTAGGTGGTGAAGTTGATCTCCTGGAACATTCTTCTCACGCTGTTCTCTCTTGACAGGCATTGGTTGTTGGCTGTTACAGGGTCATGGTGGGGATGGGAATGCTGGACTGGTGTGTGTGTGTAAAAACAAGGTTATTTACACCATCTCATGGGCACACATCTGTCTGGCTCTGTGTCTCGCTATGATGACAGCAGATGTTTGACTCTCAAGACATGCAGGATAGCTGATGGTGCTCTACGCTACGATGGGATCTTGGAGGCGTTGTCCCAACTCCCCCTGTTCCTACTGATCATTCTGCCCCTGCTGCTAGTCATTGATTGTTCACGGAGACAAAATGTTGGTATTCATCTCCTCTTGCACTGTAAACAGCAGCTGGGCAAACTTAGAGGGGATATCTTGTCTCGGGGCTTCACCATGTGGACTCACCTGTCCTTTGATACCCCACAGAATGTGTGCCTGTCCCTTTTTGTCTGTACCTCCTTTTACATTCTAGCAAGGCAAACGTTTGTCACTGTGAAAAGCCTAATTCAAAAGTAAACATTGGGATTCCAACAATGGGTGGAATGTGTTTTTTCCCCCACCCCTCTCACCACTTTGCCTGAGTGTGTAGCTCCTTTACACTGACAAGGTTGGGTTGGGGGCAGGAAAACTGCAGAGCAGGTCGCAGGGTCTCAGATTATCTGTAGGGAATGATAACCACAAGACAGTGGACTTGTCCCAACTTTTAAGAGGGACACAAAGGTCACACTAGTTTTGATCTTTTTCCTGTTCTGGAAAAATCTAAAACATTTGGCTAGGGCTGGCACGGTAATGGTGTAATCGTGTAACCGATGATTATGGATGAAAATAAAATAAAAATAACCTGCTTAATAAATAGATACATAATAAATAAACAAATAATGCATTGAATATGATGATACAATTATAATAAAATACATATTTTATACTGTATATACAGTACCAGTCAAAAGTTTGGACACCTTCTCATTCAAGAGTTTTTCTTTTATTTTTTGCTATTTTCTACATTGTAGAATAGTAGTGAAGACATTAAAACTATGATATAACACATATGGAATCATGTAGTAACCAAAGAAGCTTTGCACACTCTTGGCATTCTCTCAACCAGCTTCATGAGGAATGCTTTTCCAACGGTCTTGAAGGAGTTCCCAAAGATGCTGAGCACTGGTTGGCTGCTTTTCCTTCACTCTGCAGTCCAACTCATCCCAAACCATCTCAATTTGGTTGAGTGATTGTGGAGGCCAGGTAATTTGATGCAGCACCATCACTCTCCTTCTTGGTCAAATAGCCCTTACACAGCCTGGAGGTGTGATTTGGGTCATTGTCCTGTTGGAAAAAAAATGATAGTCCCATTATGCACAAACCAGTTGGGATGACATATCGCTGCAGAATGCTGTGGTAGCCATGCTGGTTAAGTGTGCAAGTCTCTTCTTATTATTGGTGTCCTTTAGTAGTGATTACTTTGCAGCAATTCGACCATGAAGGCCTGATTCACGCAAGACGCTGGGTCTTCCTGTCCTGTGGCGGTCCTCATGAGAGCCAATTTCATCATAGCGCTTGATGGTTTTTGCGACTGCACTTGAAGAAACTTTCAAAGTTCTTAAAATTTTCCGTGTTGACTGACCTTCATGTCTTAACGTAATGATGGACTGTCGTTTCTCTTTTGCTTATTTGAGCTGTTCTTGCCACAATATGGACTTGGTCTTTTACCAAATAGGGCTATCTTCTGTATACCACCCCTACCTTGTCACACACAACTGATTGGCTCAAATGCATTAAGAAGGAAAGAAATTCCACAAATTAACAAGGCACACCTGTTAATTGAAATACATTCCAGGTGACTACCTCATGAAGCTGGTTGAGAGAATGACAAGGGTGTGCAAAGCTGTCATCAAGACAAAGGGTGGCTACTTTGAAGAATCTCAAATATAAAATATATTTTGGTTACATCATGATTCCATGTGTTATTTCATAGTTTTGATGTCTTCACTATTATTCTAAATAGTAAAAATAAAGATCAACCCTTGAATGAGTCGTTGTGTCCAAACTTTTGACTGGTAATGTATATTTATTTATCAACTTCATATTCAAGTCAGCAAACTTTACCCAAAAGCAGCAAAGTAAAAGTATGCCTAGTTTACATCTAACAACCGATATAAGGAGAGACGAGAGGAGGCAAAACGATGAAGTTTTAGAATTCTTTGTGGAATAAACAGCTGACTGAAGACGGGACTACTGGGCATTCAAAAAGATGAAGCATGTGTTTGAGTCCGTTTCCACGGTAACAAGGACTCTTTACAACTTTATGAAACTTTGTTGCTCCTTGTTTCAGCAAGGTGTTGTAGCAAACAATCTTTGGTTGCCTAGGTAACCCCCCCAACCCCTTCCTACAACAGCAGCACATGCAGTTAGAAGATGTTGCTATCAGAACGATAATAACAAATAACCGTCATCCAAAATCCTATGACCTTCACAGCCCTATGTTTGACTGTTAGTGAAAATGTGATAACTGACACAGCATTGTTTCATGAGGAACATATCAGTTGATGAAGTTTGCCACAAAAAAAAAGGCTTTTGTTTGCCAAAAATGGCAATGTATCGCCCATCCAGAAAGAGAGAATAAGTGAGAGAGGGAGAGAGTGAAAGAGTGAGATATAGGGAGAGAGAGAGACAGACAGACAGACAGAGAGAGAGAGAGAACCCCATCGGACCCCATCCATCCCAAGGGAGTGGGACCGGGAAGCAGGAGATGATCACACCAACGGTTGGCTGGTTGGCTCCAGTGAAAAGAATTGGTGCAGTCAGCGGTTTCCTTTTGAAAAAGGCCCGGGATTGTTGTTGTAGGGTGTTCAGTCAGGGGAGAGAGGATTTGGGGGAGAGATAAAGTTATTTATTAGCCAGAGTCATTTAAACGGGAAACTCTGCCATGATGAGGGCGGATGAAAATGTGAACTGGCATGCCAGGCTGACTGGAAATGCCAAGGGTGGCATGCTGCCAGGGAAGTAGGCAAACCTATAGCTCAGGTTTTGGACTGGTGGGGATGGTACTCACCCAGGGAGAGAGATTAGGGCTCTTTTTTAGCTCATATTTTTAAACTGAGCGAGTAGTCTGGAGACCTTGGGCAGTATCATTAAGACATTATCAAGATGATCAGGGGTC
Source organism: Oncorhynchus clarkii lewisi (assembly GCF_045791955.1). Lineage (NCBI taxonomy): Eukaryota > Metazoa > Chordata > Actinopteri > Salmoniformes > Salmonidae > Oncorhynchus > Oncorhynchus clarkii. The sequence goes on from NC_092162.1 coordinate 42,517,229, forward strand.
AGATTATCTGTTTAGATTTTTCATGTCTTCAGTTAGATTTGTATGGGTTCTTTGGGTCAGTAATGTCCTTCCACAGAGATAGACTCAGGGTGGCTGGTAGCCTAATGGTTAGAGCGTTGGGCCAGTAAGTGAAAGTTTGCTGGATCAAATCCCTGAGCTGACGAGGTAAACATCTGCTGTCCTGCCCTTGAGCAAGGCAGTTAACCCACTGTTCTCTGGGGGCCGAAGACGTGGCTGTTGATTAAGGCAGTCCACGAACCTCTCTGGTTCAGAGGTTCAATGCGGAAGACACATTTCAGTTGAAAGCATTCAGCATTCATTCCCCCTTTCCCTCCCCCACTATTGAACTATTATCAAATTCTTATACCTTTCCCCTCTTCTCCAATTGCATTTAACAATCTCTTCACACCTTGACTAAATCAAGGAACACCTTCTGATCACCCCCCTTTCAGTGATTTCTACTCCACTGTGAGGATGTTTTGACTAGCCCAAGAGGTAACAATCTTTCCATGACAAAGTGCTTTCTGATCCTCTGTTGAGGGCCCACTATAAAGCTCTCCTGCCTGCCTGTCCTGGGCGGATGGAGTTTAAAACATATTTGAACCGATTTGTGTCATCTAACTATTCTGATATCAACCTCAACTAGCCACTGGTTTCAAGACACAGTCACCTCCAAAATGATTAGCAAACTTAATGAGTATAAAAAATACTGTATAACATAAATAATACACATGAGCAAAATTTTAAGAATTATATTATTTCATACTAATACAATTGTTCAGAGAATAAGATTTTGCTTAACCAATTGTGAGCACTCGAAGGGTGGGAAAGGCCCACTTTTTGGCCCCACCTGGTGGCCAAATGACTCGTTACAAGGTGTGGCAGCTCTCCATAGAGGCTTAATAGACTGCAGCTGCACACCTTGCTGCAATTAGGGCTCCAGCAGCACATAGGCCATGCAGGGGCATTCACATGGCAGAGAGGTGTGAGGAGGATACACTGAAGCTCTGTCGCAATTGTTGCACCAGCCAGAAGAATTGAACCCCAATAAGATTAAGGTTTGAATCACTCTATACCCTGGGGTAAAAGAAGGTCTTCCCCAGTATTTAAGTTTACTTTAGTTATTGAATTAAATGGCCTGTGTTTGTTTTGTAGCATTTGCCATGTTTGAGTGAGAACTTTATTTTGGGACATGAAGATTCCCAAAGCTACATGTTAAGCCTTTTGAGTTAATAAATCCCCATTTGAGAACTGCATTTCCTTGTCTGACTCTTTGTTTTGCACTACATTGCACGTGGCACACCTCTACCTGTAGAGTAATAAAAAAAAGATAATGGCACTCAGGCTTTTTCTACAATGTTTCATGAGATTGGACAACACCTTTTGGAGGGATCATTAGACCATTCCATACAGAATCTATCCAGATCCTTGATGTCATTCAGTCTGCTTATGGACAGCCCTTGTCAATTAATATCAACAGGGTTCAAGTCTGGAGACTGATGGCAATTGCAAAATGTTGTTTTTTGTGGTCACTTAACCATTTCTGTGTGCTTGGGGTCATTGTCTTGCTGGAAGATCCACTTGTGGGCAAGTTTCAGCCTCCTAGCAGAGGCAACCAGTTTTTTTTGGCAAAAAACGTCCTGGGACTTGGTAGAGTTCATTCTACCATTGACCTTAACCTCTTGAGACTAGGGGGCAGTGTTTGGATGAATAACGTACCCAAATGAAACTGCCTATTTCTCAGGCCCAGAAGCTAGAATATGCATATAATTGGCAGACTAGGATAGAAAACACTCTAAAGTTTCCAAAACTATCAAATATTGTCTGTGAGTATAACAGAACTTATATTGCAGGCGAAAACCTGAGGAAAATCCAATCAGGAAGTGCTGTTTTTCTGAAACCTCTCTGTTCCATTGCCTTCCCTCCATTTAAAGGGATATCAACCAGATTCCTTTCATAGGGAAAGGAATCTGGTTGATATCCCTTTAAATGGAGGGATGGAGGGCTTCCACATGGTGTGAACAGTCTTTAGACATAGTTTCAGGCTTTTATTCAGAAAAATGAGCAAGAATGATCACATCGTGTCAATGGATAGCTGTGTGTCCCCAGAGTTTTGCATTTATTTAACTAGGCAAGTCTGTTAAGAACAAATTCTTATTTTCAATGACGGCCTAGGAACAGTGCCTGTTCAGGGGCAGAACGACAGATTTGCACCTTGTCAGCTCGGGGGTTTGAACTTGCAACCTTCTGGTTACTAGTCCAATGTTCTAACCACTAGTGTACCCTGCCTCATGCTCAAGCAGCTTGGAGCAGACCTTTTCTCTCTCTCTCTCTCTCTCTCCTATTGAAAAGGCTACTGCTGCTAGCTGTTTGTAATGTTTTGTCTGCTGAGAGAGATGTCCTCACATAAACGCTTGGTTTGCTTTCGCTGTAAAGCTTTTTTGAAATCTGACACGCCAGGTGGATTAACAAGCTAAGCTGTGTTTTGGTCTATTGCACTTGTGATTACATGAAAATTAAAAATTTGTAGTAATTTAATTTGAATTTGGCGCCCTGCAATTCGGCGGATGTTGACGAAAATGATCCCCGCTAAACGGGATGGGTGCGCCAAGAAGTTTTAACAAGGGCCCCAATATGACCAGTGGTAAGCAAAACCGCCTGATAACATCAAAGATCCACCACTATATTTTACAGTAGGAATGAGGTTATTTTCTGCATTTGTATAATCCTTTCAATGCTGAACCCACCACTGGTGTGTGTGTGTGTGTGTGTGGCCAAATAGCTCTATTTTAGTCTCATCTGACCATAGCACTCGGTTCCAATCAAAGTACCAATGCAGTTTAGCAAACTCCAGGCGTTTACATTTGTTTGCTCTCAAAGGCTTTTTTTAATGGCAGCCCTTCCAAAAAGCCTATTGGCATGGAGGTGCCATTTTAATTGTAGATTTGGAGACTGTGACCCCCAAGATGTGACCAAGTTCTGCCAACTGTGGCCCTTGGACTCACTTTGTATTGGGGACAAAATACACTTGCGTCCTTTGCCAGTCATGTTTACCACTATTCCAGTGGTTTTAAACATGTTAATAGTGGTGATATTTTTGTTGTACCAATTGACTGGTTTATGAAAGTAAACCACCATTTGTCTTTCATTTGAGTCTTTTGCCTTTCCCCATGGTGATGGATGAAAGGGATTGTACATGCTTGTTTCTTCATTTTTATATTCCAGTGAAACAGGAAGCCATGGAAGGCCACAATAGTTCATTCAACTTTTTAAAAAGTAGAATGTTAATGGAGATTTTAATTTAGCTAGATTTTATTTATTGCAGTCCTTAGGATGCCAATTTTTAAATGAATATAATTAGCGAATTTTTTGGGCATAAATTATTCTGTATTTCTATTATGTTATACGGTCTTTTTTGCTCATCAGTTTTTAATATATCTGAGCGTGACAATGGGTGCCCCCCTGTGGGTGCCCCACTGTCGACCATGATTAGTACAAGTTTAGACAGCTGGCTAGACTAACTTACCAATCTAAAAAACAACAAAAAAACAAATTGCTGACATGGGCTAACAAGAGCTGATGCACAACCAAATTTCAAAATTGTACCACTATTCTAACTTGCTACAGTTATTTTTTTGTGGGAAGGGTTGAGCCATGGGTCTACAGGACTGCCAGTTACCCATCCCTGACCTAGATAATGAATGTTAAAGCTCCCAGCCTCACACCATCTCAGGTTTTGTTTTTCCTTCCACTCCCAGGCCCTGTATAATGGTCCTGCTGGGTGTAACCTAACTAACCTGGGCTTACATCCCAAATAGCACCCTATTCCCTATATAGTGCTACTTTTGACCATAGTCCTATGAGTTATAGTGCACCAAATAGGCAACCTGGGTTGCGTCCCAAATGGCACCCTATCTGGAGACATGAGACTTCAACCCCTATAAATCTCTTAAGTAGTGTTGTGTGTGTGTTTTCTGTCTGCAGGTGGCTCAGAGCTCCAAGGTGTGGGGAGAAGTGCCACTGCCCGAGGACCTGGATTCATCAAGGACTGTTCTCCAAAGATCTCAGCGCTTCCTGGACGATGACGAGGACTTTGCTGCCGATGAAGCATCAGGAGGTGGGGTCTAGGGTCAACACAGCTGGATCGCAAACAAGCTTTCTTTTCATAGACAAACTTTTATTTATGATATTTTAAGATCATGATTATAATACTATACTGTACAGAACTTCATACTACCTCTGAACTGTTCCTTACAAAACTGCAAACAATGTTAACAGTGGTGAACCATGGTGAATCCATGGTGAACCTAACTGTTTACTGTAACTATTATCTCCACCATAATCCCCTGGGTACACAAGAGTCTGTAATACCTACATGCTTCAAGCAGACCACCACAGTCTCTATGCCCACGAAGACCAAGGTAACCTGTCTAAATAACTATCGCCCAGTAGCACTCACATCTTTAGTCATGCAATGCTTTGAAAGGCTGGTCATGGCTCACATCGACACCATCAGCCCAGACACCCTGGACCAGCTCCCGTTGGCATACCGCCCCAACAGATCCACAGATGATGCAATCTCTATTTCCCTCTCCCACCTGGACTAGAGGAACACCTATGTAAGAATGCTGTTCATTGACTATAGCTCGGCGTTTAACACTATAGTGCCCTCCAAGCTCATCACTACGCTCAGTACCTTGGGACTGAACACCTCCCTCTGCAACTTGGATCCCGGACTTCCGGACAGGGCGCCCCCAGGTGGTGAGGGTAGGCAACAACACATCCGCCACACAGACCCTCAACATGGGCCCCTCTGGGTGCATGCTTAGACCCCTCCTGTACTCCCTATTCACCCACGATGGCCACGCATGACTCCAACACCATAATTAAGTTTGCTGACGACACGACGGCGGTTGGCCTGATCACCAACGACGACGAAACAGCCTATATGGAGGGGGTCAGTGACCTGTAAGTGTCATGCCAGGACAAAAACCACTCCCTCAACTTCAGCAAGACAAAAGGAGGGCCGAGCACGCACTCACCCACATTGATGGGGCTGTAGTGGAGCTGGTCGAGAGCTTCAAGTTCTGTGTCCATGTCACTAAGGAATTATCATTGCCCACACACACCAACACCTCTTTCCCCTCAAAAGGCTGAAAAGATTTGCAATGGACCCTCAGATACCCAAAAAGTTATACAGTTGCACCACTGAGAGCATCTTGACTGGCTTCCTCACCGCTTGGTATGGCAACTGCTTGGTATCCGATCGCAAGACGCTACAAAGGGTAGTGCGTATGGCCCAGTACATCACTGGCACTGAGTCCCCTGCCATCCAGGACCTCTATACCAGGCGATATCAGAGGAAGGACCTAAAAATTGTAAAGACTCCAGCCACCCAAGTCATACACTGTTCTCTCTGCTACAGCACGGCAAGCGGTACCGATGCAACAAGTCTGGAACCAGCAGGACCCTGAACAGCTTCTAACCCCAAGCCTTAAGACTGTAAATAGTTTGTTAAATTGTTAACCATCAGCTACCCGGACTATCTGCATGGACCCTTTTTGCACTAACTCTTGACTCATCGCAACTGCTACTGTTTATTATCTATCTTCTTACATAGTCACTTTATCCCTGCCTATATGTACATACATATGTGTACATCAATTACCTTGTACCCCTGCATATCAACTCGGTACTGGTGCCCCGTGTATATAGTCAAGTTATTGTGTATTCATTGTGTATTTATTCCTTGTGTTATTTTTTTTCTATTTCTCTCTGCATTGTTGGGAAGGGCCCGTAACTAAGTGTTTAATTGTCAGTCTACACCGGTTGTTTAACCAAGCATGTGACAAATACAATTTGATTTGATTTGACCCTGCTGCACTTCAGACGTATACATGTATGTTCCACCTGTCAGTAAATGAATGAGTCCTCCCTAGTCCTCCCTGGGCCTTGAGCTATGCTAACATTCTGACCACACCTATTTTATCTTCCCCATAGATCTGCCCAGTGGAGAGGAGGATGGAAGCACGCCAGAACCCACAGTGGTGACTGAGATCAGCACAAGTAAGAACCCTGAGCCCTCAGCCCTGAGCATAACACTCCCTGCACTCTTGGAAGATAAACCACATGGTGGGGCTAAAAATAGATTCTAATAAACAAACACACATCCCCCACCAGGGTTGCCTCATTTAAATGGCCACTTGTCCCATAGATGTGTACAAAACATTAAGATCACCTGCTCTTTCCATGACATAGACTGACCAGGTGAATCCAGGTGAAAGCTATGATCCCTTATTGATGTCACTTATTAAATCCACTTCAATCAGTATAGATGAAGAAGACGAGACAGGTTAAAGAATGATTTTTAAGCCTTGAGACAATTGAGACGTGGATTGTGTATGTGTGCCATTCAGAGGGTGAATGGGCAAGTCAAAACATTTGCCTTTGAACTAGGTATGGTAGTAGGTGCCAGGCTCACCGGTTTGTGTCAGGAACTGTAATGCCGCTGTTCTTTTGTTCCGCTAAGTTTTGCGTGTGTATCAAGAATGGGCCACAACAAAATGGGCCACAAGGATATGCAGCCAACTTGACAACTGTGGGAAGCATTGGAGTCAAAATGGGCCAGCATCCCTTTGGAATGCTTTTGACACCTTTCAGAGTCTATTCCTGGACAAATTGAGGCTGTTCTGAGGGCAAAGGGGGGGGGAAATCGTATTACTGCCACACTACTACCGTCTGTAAGCTGTTAGTGTCTTAACAACTGTTTTTTTGCTGAGTTTATATTTATTTAGCAACTTTCCAAATGTTAAGCACATTGCTTCTCTTTACAACAGGAGTATAGCCTACCTGGCTGGCATGAAAATGAACCAAATCTTAGTCGCACACCTCATGTAGTCTAGGCCTATATGTTTTGATAACGTTTGTATCACTAAAACGGCCAAATAACTTAAAATGAAGCACATTATTCCGCTTTACAACAGGTGTAGAGCCTAACTGGCATACATACCCAGCATTCGAGTTTCAAGCTTGGGGAAGATCATTTCCACCATAAAAATTACCTTTCATGACCGCCACAGCCCTACGGTGACACACTCAATATTAGGAAGGTATTCCTAATGTTTTTTTATACTCAGTGTACATGATTATCTACAGTATCCACACAATGGTGGTCTTTTAGACGAAACTGATGATTTGTTAAACACCACCTCATTACATAGAGGGTCTTCCACAGCTAAATTTACTGGCAGTGGAATTTCACTCCTTGCTTGTTGAAACGTTTCTGTGAGGGCCTTATTTAGTCGATCTATGGAAGAGATCACTCGTCTGTGGTGTCTTCCCCCATCTGTGATTGTGGGTTCCGCTGAGTGTGTGTGTGTGTGTGTGTGTGTGCGTGCGTGCATGCGCTTGTTTGAATGCATCCAGGAGAAACTGTCTGTTAGTCTGTCTCTGGATGGTGTCCCCCTCACATCCGGCTGCGCCATCTTTCACAGGGCTGAGTCTCTGGTCATAACACAGGGAGGCAGATTTTTGCCCGAGATGTAAACATTCACATGTCTTCCTTTCGTCCAATGGCTGAGGTGAAAACACAAGCACATGAAAGAGAAGATAAACAATCCAGAGCTGAAGGAAACATCACCAACACCTTTGTTTTGCATTCCTCAATAGATACACACGGCGCAGCTTAATGTGACCATGCCCCTGAGTAGGGTACAGCCATAGGGTACTCCCATGTAATTAGCTTAACTTTGGCGGGATCCTAAGCAAACCGCTGACACTTTTTCAGCAGCCTCACGTGTCGTTATTAACATACTTGGCTGTCACAACAACAAATGATTTTCATAAATACTTATTCTGCCCCTCAAAAATGTGTTGCCCGACCTGCTTAACACTGGCAGTAAAGATAGTATAGCTGTCCCGTTAAACTTACATCACTGTTTGTTTACCTCTAGCATGTTTTGCCAGTTAGCTGGCAATATCCAAATGCAGATGAATATTATAGCTGTTACTTGGATGGATACAGCTCACTAGTCCTTACTACAAGCTAACTAGCAAACTTGAATTCACCCTCTCATCTGACACATGTAGGAATAAATCACGTGTGAAAATGTTCACTTGAAAAAAATATCGTGTGACGTTTTCAGACACAAAGTTTTTTTTTTTTTTTTTTACATGTACATTTTTCGGATCTGAACAAATCCCATGTGAAAACCAAAACTGTACATGAGTCAGATGTGTGGTTTTCGGACACGTGTGAAGTTTTACATACATTTCTCACATGTAAGTGTTTCACATGACACGTGGTTTCCCAACATTTCACGTGATAGTCTAAGTTTCCCCTGTGTGCTTTTGTATCTGGCGGGATTAAATCCTGGGTCTCCCAGGTCTCCTTGAGAACCCAATGTTTTGACCATTATGTTGATTGTTCAATTCAAAATAGGGCTGTCAAATGTAATGTAAAAAAAAAAGTCAAGTTAATAGCAAGGATTTGCTGTGATTAATCACGTATTCGGAATTTGCTCAAATTGAGCGAATTTGAGATGTCAATATTCTTGTAATTCTTTTTATATAGAACAACTTGATTTTTGTCCAAATTAACAGTTAGCAAAATGAGGTGAATTGATAAAGCACACTTTCTTTAACCTCAATGTCAACTTTTGACATCGCATTGTTGTTTTTAGCTGTATATAGATGATGTATTTTCGATTTTCAAGGCTTTCCTACAATGTGATTAATCAACAACAAAAAATAAGTGAGGAGTGAGGATAATAACATGTGATCACCTTACATGTAAATTGCAAGTTCCCATGTGAAAAACAATCATGTGAAAATCACATTGGCAGTTTCACATGTAAGAACTCCAAATGTGTAAATCTCACTTTCACATGTGAAAAACAATGACATTGGAAGAAGCGAAAAGAACAGAGAAGTGGCTTATTTTTATTATGTTTTCTGGTTTGTACGCATGGTTACGTTTTCAAAATCTATAGGTTACATGTTTAACTAAACTGTGACGAGTTTTCTGGTCATTTTTATGTATCATTTAATTGTTTTGACCGAGTGAAAAACAAGAGAGATTTTCAGGAGTGTAGACAGGCTAAGTATATCTAGCTAGTTCACTTTTATATGCAAGTCAATGAGAACAAGATGGCGTTTCGGATTGATTTGTTTAAATATCCGTTATAAATGTTTTTGGCTCTTAAATGGTTTTATTTTTACAAATGAGGGCTCATATTGAGTGTATTTGCATGTGTACATTTGAACCTCGCATATTGATATGTATTTTAGAAGGTTACTTTTTATGACATTTGTATCTAATGGTCGCATGCTAATTGTTAACCGCTAGCTAGCTTAGTGATAGGCGATAGCTAGCCTTTCATTTCACCCTAGCTAGCTAGCTTCTGTTATTGTTATGTCCAATGTTTTTTGTTCCATTTAATCTAAAGGCCAAACAGGGATTTTAATGTATTTTAAAATGTGTGAATGCGTTTGCTTTTGGAAGGAATGTGAAGAGATACTGTTCTGCAAAGAGATGATTTTTGAAATAGGGCTGTCAGAGTTAATCAGTTAACTCAAATTCACTTTTTGTAATTTTAGTGCACTGTAAAAAAAAAAAATGTGATTAATCACATTGTCTGAAAGCGTTGAACATACACTGAAAACATCCAAAATACATAATCTATACAGCTAAAAACAACAATGCGATGTCAAAGGTTGACATTGAGGTTAAAGAAAAGTGTGCTTTATCAAAAGAATAGGAATGATGAAAGTTGTTTCTGTGAACTATCCTTTTAACACAAGTATAATATGGAAAACACATGTAAAATGGCTGTTTTAAAAAATAAATAAAAAGTTGTAAGGGTTTCTTCACCGAAATGGCTCAGCACTGAGGCCTAGCGAGCTGGATATGTCCAGGTAAGGAGTACAAAAGTCCTTCAACTGTACACCTCCTTTATTGAAGCATCCAGAGTTAGCCATGACTAAGCAGGTGAGTTACGGTTTGCTCACAGCATTAGCAGATCACACTCGCAGTAGTAGATTTAAAGTCTCTAAGCCTCCAACAGTCAAATTGGAGCACATGAGTGGTTTGTTGACCCATTTGAGGATTATAGATGTGAACACACCAGACACCACTTGGGGCGTATTTGTAGTTCTCGGCCAAATCCTGCTGGGAAGCTTGGATTAGTGGCCTCAGGGTCAAATCAGATTTGGCAGATATGCATTACACACTACACAAAAGTGTATTCAAATACAAAAGGAAGTGGGAAAGTCTGAAAATATAATTGAGAGTATATGGGATTTCTGGGGTTTTCCGCAAAATAATCGTCTGATAAACCATCCAGTCTTACTGTCCTACTGTATCGACATGCTTTTCCTACACTGGAGTCTTTTTTTCTACTGCTATCACAAAGAACTTGCTATTTCTGGCAGTAAAAATGTCTATTTTAACTTTCGCTCTTCAGTTCAGTTAGTGTTACAATTTGGACTTGTTGTTAGTAAATATCCATGACTAAGTACTGTATCCAATTACTCAGACAGAGTTGTCTGTTTCAGAATAGAAAACATGTCTTGTCTAGCAGCGGTGAACCCGGGGCAACAGTGTGGTGTGCTCATCGTTCCATTTTTACATTATTATATGACAGCAGTTGGGAAGGAACATTACTGGTTTCCTGAGTTGGATTTGTCTGGTCAACGCGTTGGTGCCGAGTCTCCCTGTCCAGCGGGTTGTCCTTGTGGCATGTAGGCCCTCGGCTCTCCTTCCTCCCCCGTTTACATAGTGTAGAGTGATGGAAGTAGAGGTGCCACTTCTGCACCCATTATGATGCACATACTGTTGAGTTTGCTGTGTTGAAGATTTCCCCCTTTCCTAGTCTCTCAGGGACCTAACATTTGAACCGGTTGATCTGGCATTTGAAGCTGTGTGAGAAACAAATCCAGAGTCTTTAACCGTTATTTTCAACCTCTTGTCTATTGTCTTTTGGTCCACTGAAGGTTCTGAAGTTCAGTTCAGCATGGTCCCTCCCAACCTCCTCTCTTGACCTCTGCAGCATATCTCGATACAGTTCTATGGGAGACATCTTCCAGCCTGTCTTTCATCTCTCGGTATTCCACTGGTTCACATGCACCCGCCTCCTTGCAGACATTCCTAGAGCAGCCAGAGAACATTGTTTAGATCCATAGAAACAGAGGTTAGTTAGAGAGTTCTTCCCAATGCTAATTTTAAACCAGAGGCTTCAAAATTCACTATCTCCAGTCTGACTCGGTCTGTCTTCCCTTGTTTAAAGGCATTTTATCAGACTACATTGACCTCGAGACTGCTTGGTTATTTATTGTTTTTTGTGATGTTTGAAATCACATCTGCAAACAGTAGGTGGAAATGTATATACAATGTGTCATGTATTCTTACACTAATTTATTTTAAAACAATTCAAACATACATAATTAATCCCCTTTAATTAATATTTGAAGTTATTTCCAGCAGAGTGACAACACTTGTTTAAGATGGGTCAAAGGGCCTCCAGGAAGTTTGTTTTAACTTTGGGGTCATGGGAAGATTCTCACAATGCCCTCCCTGTATGTACACAATTAAAAACATGACATTATATTTCACCACACATTCAGTGTGTGCCCTTAGGCCACTACTCTACTACCACATACACTACATTACCAAAAGTATGTGGACACCTGCTCATCAAACATCTCATTCCAGAATCATGGGCATTAATATGGAGTTGGTCCCACGTCTGCTGCTATAACAGCCTCCACTCTTCTGAGAAGGCTTTCCACTAGATGTTGGAACATTGCTGCAGGAACTTACTTTCATTCAGCCACAAGAGCATTAGTGAGGTTGAGCAATGATGTCTGGCGATTAGGCCTGGCTCGCAGTCAGCGTTCTAATTCATCCCAAAGGTATTAGATGGGGTTGAGGTCAGAGCTCTGTGCAGGCCAGTCAAGTTCTTCCACACCGATCTTGACAAATCAATTCTGTATGAACCTCGCTTCGTGCACGGGGCCATTGTCATGCTGAAACAGGAAAGGGCCTTCCCTAAACTGTTGCCACAAAGTTGGAAGCACAGAATCATCGACAATGTTGTTGTATGCTGTAGCATTAAGATTTCCCTACACTAGAACTAACCACTAACCACACCATGAAACACATCCCCAGACCATTATTCCTCCTCCACCAAACTGTACAGTTGGCACTATGCATTGGAGCAGGTAGCATTCTCATGGCAATATCGTCCACTACTAAGTTGTCAGACCCAAATGGCTTGTCGTTTTTGATAGACAACAATCATTTTTTCACCTCTTCCTCACTCACTTCACAGAATTCCAAATTACAACGTTGTCTTTCAAAATGTGGTCAGTTAGATTCTGAACTTGTTGCTGGCAGGTCATGCCCAAGTTTGCTAATCTTGCCAATGAAAAAATCATTAAAATGATGGACAATATCAGTGGGTTTTGTGATGAATAAGCCATCTGATTCAATGAATGATGGAGCTGAGTTTGCCTTTTTGCCAAAAATTAATTTAAGGTGGCCCGAAGCTTTTTACTATCATTATTTATCTCATGTATCTTTGTTTCATAGCACAGTGTGACGTGTGTAATGTGTGTGTCAGTCAGTGGCGTTGTTTGTCAGACTGCCTGGGCTCTCAGATAGTCACACCGACAGGGGGCAGAAGGACAAGCGGTGGCAGCTGCAGTTATGTTGGTGTGTTCTTTGTTGTGGTTCTGCTCAGGCCTTCTCGGAGGGGGTCACTGGTCACACTCAGACACACCTGCGTCACTGACGTGAACAGGGGGCAGAAAGCTGAGCAGAACTTGCTACCAGAGGAAGGGATGGTGTGTGATAGGAGGACTACTCATGGGAGGATAAGAAGAAAAAAAACTGTAGTATTTTAGGACACTGTCTGATGGGGTTAAGCATTTCAATTTCATCCCTTAATCCTTGATTGTTTATTTGTTCACAGTGCCAAGGCATTGTCTTTGATTATTATTCAGTGTCAGTATGAATGGTTTTACTGAATGGTTCCCAAACTGTGGGACCCAAAGCATTGTTTTAATGTTCTTTTTTAACAAATTCTTACATTATCTTCAGGAGAATATTAGCCTGGAGTGTCGGTCACAATTAAATCTGTTCCTTACGTTTTTCTTCAGATTCAAGCATAAATAATGGCGCAGCCCTTAATTGCTGCTCTTGATAACATAATTTGCGGCTCCTGATAATAATCTGTTATGAGTTCTAACTGGTGACTGTGGCTCTGCCTGCACTCTTCTCTTCTTTCTCCTGAACAAACCCTCACATCTCTGTGCTGGCTTAGAACAAATAAAATAGGGCAGTCAAATTGAACTTGGTAAATTCATACACACGAATAAGAATGATATCTTTCTAAATGTTTTCCAAATGGAGAAAGTTTATTTTTCTCAAAATGAGTGATAGTTGCAAACGGTTATATTGGGCTTAATTTTAAGAGTTGAAAGCCAACTTTGGCATTATTATTATTCTAAAATATATGGTTTCTAGTAGGCTACATAATTAGAGGAGGGCTGTTTCTCTGAATCTCAGGCAGTAGGGTCAAGAAAGCCCATTTGTCTCCCCAGAGGCAGCTTGCCTATCTTCCAGACTCTGACAAGCAGTAGCAGGTCTCTAGGCATAAGCAACATAAACACTTAGATTTTAGGAGGTCAGTCAGGGTCACAACTTACTTTCAGATAGGCTAGTACAATACACAATGTGAAACTTCTCAATTTGGTATCAGCAGTTTTCCTCTTGTGTCAGTCACTGACACTCACTCAATTAGCCCGTGTCAGCTAAAATGTTATCGATTGCTAGGACTAGCCAGCTATCTAAACCTTGTAGTAATCATGGCCGAATTATTGATTGGGCATGCAGGGCCAAAATGTTAGCAACAGCCCTGAGTAGCAGCAATCTATCCCCTGAGTAGCATCAATCTGTCCCCTGAGTAGCAGCAATCTATCCCCTGAGTAGCAGCAATCTATCCCCTGAGAAGCAGCAATCTATCCCCTGAGAAGCAGCAATCTATCCCCTGAGAAGCAGCAGTCTATCCCCTGAGAAGCAGCAGTCTATCCCCTGAGAAGCAGCAGTCTATCCCCGGAGAAGCAGCAATCTATCCCCTGAGAAGCAGCAGTCTATCCCCTGAGAAGCAGCAGTCTATCCCCTGAGAAGCAGCAGTCTATCCCCTGAGAAGCAGCAGTCTATCCCCGGAGAAGCAGCAATCTGTCCCCTGAGAAGCAGCAGTCTATCCCCTGAGCAGCAGCAGTCTATCCCCTGAGAAGCAGCAGTCTATCCCCTGAGAAGCAGCAGTCTATCCCCGGAGAAGCAGCAATCTGTCCCCTGAGAAGCAGCAATCTAGGCCATAATTCTGGGGGAAAGCACTAAACATGTTTATGCAACATAATAATCACCCTTAGAATCCTTCAAAACCACTTTAATTTGTATTTAAAATGAAGAATATCTACAATACAAATTGCCCCCACCCTAGTCAAAAAAGGAATGTGACATTGCACAATAGTAAGCTGGCTTATTTTCCTTCATTTTTCCCTTCTTGATTTCAATATGAACGAGGAACCAGGTACTGGTATTTGTATGTACTCTTTCTTAGTCCGAAAAAGGCAAAATTTAAGAACTACATTTAAATAGTTAACATGCTGTATATTAGTGTAACAATAGTAGCAGTTAATTTAATTGGGGGGGGGGGGCACAAGATGTTCCGTCATGATGAAAGGGGGCATGGGAAGCAGCTTCCTCATCCACTCCAGCTCTGGGCCCTTGATGCTGCTACAGTCGGTTGTGCCAATAACAGTTCATGTTGCCTTGGAAAAGTGGACTTTTCCCTCTCCTCTTTAGCAAACACTTCTTCAAGAGATTTAGTTTACACCGAGTTTACACAGTTTGTTACGGTTTCAGATACAATTCTCAACTTATTAGTAGTAGTAGATGGTAACAAATCCATCTGTTTAATTGACCTACATTACTGACAGGATGTCAGTGGGGGGTTATCGCTGATGTCAGTTGGATATCAACTAATCTCTGTCCCGCAAACCTAATCCTGCATGTGTGCTCGTCAGGCCAGCAAGTCGATTTGGCTAAATATTAAGATGGACTTTGGATATAAATACTACGGAACATCCCAATGAAAATATGTGAATAGATAATGGTGGTTCACTTATCTAGCTGATTATTCAATAGTCTCAAGTTCCCTCCAGTGCAGAGTTTGTTTTCATTGTGTATTTCAGTTCGACATGGTTTCCTGCTCTACGTTTTGGGAGTAACCAACTGTCCATTATCATAGTGATAATCCTTCTCCTGGGATTCGCTAAACGGTTTACAGCTTTTCTTCCGGTAGTTTGAAAAAGCTCATTCACATTACCCGCTGAAATGACCAAAAGAATGGGAAACAAAACTACCCACAACTCTTTGATCTAGTAAAAACTCAGATAGTCACTGAAACAGTGTTTACCGTACGGAGTCGTTGACGGCCAACAGTAAGTAGCCCAGGACTTAACAGGAGAGTTTAGCCACGACCGCTCTGCTCTCTGCTCTTTTTTTTTTTCTCTCATGGCAGCAATTTGACTGTGACAAGGATCGCAACATTTCCAGTAGCTCTTTGAAGTTGTGCAGATGCTTCATTAACACTAATTAGGTTGGGTCGCCATGAACTGGACTACCGACAAAACCCTTTAGCCTTTGGGGAAGGGGCCGCCGCCGCCGCCCTTTTGACACGCACCACACTGTCATTGTTCTATGTATTTGACAGGAACATATAGGCACTTCTATACTGCTTCTGGAGAATGTTACCGTGAAGCAGAGCTGGCTGAAGCCATCTTTCCTCTAGAGACGTGACTTCTGTTTTTAGAGCGTCAACTTACATCGATCCCTTCATTAAATCGTATGAGCTTCCTCGCCAAGCAAGGGAGGGGCATGCATCATAGATTCTCTAAGGTCTATTCAATGATATTGTCTCAGCGAAGGCCCGTGTGTGTTTCTGTGTGCGCAGCAGGGGCACGGCTGGATCCAGCATACCTACTTGATTATATAGGCTTCACCAGCAGTTCAAGTTTATGACAGGGGACTTGTAACAGACTCTGGACTGGAGCCTTTTAAAGAGTTCCTCCAGCTAGGATCTCACTGTAAGAGTTAGCATTGCATAATGATTATTACTGCACTGATATAAATGCAAATGAGATTTGTATTATTATTATGTTTTTCTTTGCAGAATAGTCTACAGTGATATAATGTTTATTATAAACTGGGTAGTTCGAGCCCTGAATGTTGATTGGTTGACAGCCGTGGTATATAAGACCGTACACCACGGGTATGAAAAAACATGTATTTTTACAGCTGAAATTACATTGGTAACCAATAGCAATAAGGCACCTCAGGGGTTTGTGATATGTGGCCAATATACCACGGCTAAGGGCTGTATCCAGGCACTCCTCGTTGCATCGTGCGTAAGAACAGCCCTTAGCTGCGGTATATTGACCATGTACCACACCCCATAGGGCCTTATTGCTTAAATGACCTATAGTATAAATGTTTACACAATGAGAATTTCTTCTCAAACTCTTGCTCAATGTCTTTCAGAGCACGTCCTCTGGTCTAACCAAAGCAATGGAAGAATGATTGAGTAATCAGAAAATAGTCCCATTGATGTCTTTTCCAGTGTGATATATTGCACTGGTTTTTAGTGAGAAATCAGTCCAGTCTCCCAGCCTTTTCCATCCTAATGGGAACAACAGGAAGTGCCAACTCCTAGTTGACGCTCCGAGTCCGAAACCCCCTTTTTTTACAGAGTGGATCCAACCATCAGAGAAGCAGGCTGCTTTCCAAATATCCCCCTCTTCCCTAAATAGTGCACTATTTTTGACGAGAGCCCTGTGGTCAAAAGTAGTGCACTACTTTTAAGGTTTCATTTTGTGACGCACACGCAAATGCAGAGAGTGGAGGGAAGGAAGTGTGTTCAGTCTGAAGGATTTCCATTCAGCTCCCAGTGATATATTGACATAATTCCCTAAGAGATAACCTCTGACCTTCTTCCCTGGACTCTGTCATGCAACGGAGCTTTGTCATTGGTTTTTCCATTCAGTGCGTTGGTCATTTATCATCAAGCTCACACTGGAATGAGTGGGTGAATGGACACGCATGTCAAAGGAGCATTGCAGATAGTATCACTCATTGCAGTGTGATCAGATACACTGCTGCTATACTCTTTAGATTCTACATATATGGAGGACTGTCATGTCAGATATTGATTGAATGTACAGTCTTTGTCATTTTATCATTACATTTGAAGTACTTTGCTCTGTGAATGGACATTAGCATTGAATGTATGGATCATTACAGATGCACTGTAAATTATAGACAACTGTTTAGCATTTTTACATTTTATCGTTATTAACATTGTAAGTTCCCTCTCTGTGACAAGTGGCATTGATGTCAGAGGAATATCACATTGCAGATACACTGCTGCTATACTAGATATAGTGTACAACTCATGCAACTCAGACTCGTGTGTTCTGATATTCATTAAATGTGTGTCTCATTTATCATCTGGTTCACATATGTCTATGTGACGTGACGTTAAAGACAGTGGGATGTAACAGATCTACTGATAGACTGCAACCACATTTCATACGTTGTAGTTCCATTGGATTTACTTTACACATCAGGACTCTATGGAGAGAGCTCAAAAAGTGCTCGCACTCAAACCAACAGTCATTGGTTATCACTGACGTGTCCTTGTGCCCTACGAGGTATTTTCACACTGTTCACACGTCCCGACTTTCAATTTCCACAAAGCTCGGCCCTCCTCACAATTCATTCAGTCTGAATAGCCCAGGGACTTTTTCTTAGTTGTGCAACTGTTTCTGTTGAGAGAACTCTCTTGAGAAATGTTCTGTTCTTTCTAATCAACGCTTTCCATGTTTTCTTTCCCCTCACACTCTGTGCCACACTCACCTGCCTCGAGTAACTCTGTCCTGCTTCGTCTCACTTGTTCTTGTTTTCTCTTTTGACCCCTATTTTTTATTATTGAACCTTTATTTAACCAGGCAAGTCAGTTAAGAACAAGTTCTTATTTACAATGACGGTCTACCCCGGCCAAACCCAGACGACGCTGGGCCGATTGTGAGCTGCCCTATGGGACTCCCAATCACGGCCGGATGTGATACAGCCTGGATTCGAACCAGGGACTATAGTAATGCCTCTTGCACTGAGATGCAGTGCCTTAGACCGCTGCGCCACTCAGGAACCCCCTATCTTCGACCCCACACCAATCCCGTCTGCCCTCCACTCTCCACCCCCCCACCCACCCCCCACCCTACTCCCCTTACCATAGCACTGCTGGTGGAACCTCCATTTATTGGGGAAATTCTAAGCCCAGACCAGGCAGACTTCAGTAAGTCTATCTGATCTCTATGTCTATTGTTACTATTTCCCTTCTCCCTCTATTCAAATACCTTGACGAATCTTATCATCATCTGCTCTGTTCAGCTAAACACTCTCATTTCCACATTCACCCCAAGACACCATTCCTGGGATTCTTGGTCTTGTGAAGCTTGAGTCCAGTCTGAAGTTTTTTTTCCATTTCAGGCAGGCTGCAATGTTTTCTGTTGCCAATGGAAAATTATGGGGTTGTTGCATCTTGTCATAGCTTTCACTCCCTCCCATTGACACCAGCATTTCCAGCTAAAAACATATAGGTTAAAATAGGTTTTCATTTCTCTTTTGATGAGTCGCCGTGTGTCATTTAGTCTTGAAAATCATGTTACATGTTTCACACTACAGTGACTTCCAATATTCCCTTATTTCATTTTCAGGGTTGTAGTTTAGTTCCAACACTAAGCATGACTGAACTGGATAATGGGTTGGTCCACCCCAATGATGCAAACAGATTGTGTGAAAGGATCACTGCCAGCCAGTAGGAATTTTGTATGTGTAGTGGAAAGCCAATATGAGTGTTTACACTCAGGCTAAAAAGAAAGGTGGCCGGTGTGTAGAAGGAAAAATATAGAGAGAGCTCAAAAAGTACTCGCACTCAAACCATAAAAAGGAAGAACTCAAGGAGGCAGAGATGCTAAAATAATATACTCACGTACTCCATGCTCAAAACAATGCAAAGGATGACAGTGCAAGGTGCGGGGGGGGGGGGGGGGGGGGGGACAGAAACACGCATACGTTTCAGCCTTATACATTCGTCAGTGCTGTACAAAAATGTCACTACAGTGAACATAAAGTGGAAAATCAAACAGTCAATATAGGAGTGAAGTGTTCTGCTGTTTCCCTGAAGGGTTTTTTGACATTCAGATTGTGTGCTTGGGGAGAGAGAGCACAAAGGGGTTCCAGTAATATTGGGGCCAGAAGTCATTCCCTTGAGCTCTGAAGCAGTCTATTCTGTAGAACAGGGCTATTTGGCTGACCACCGGCGGTGGGGGGTGTGGGAGGGGACAGAGAGAGACCCTCGTACTAGGCCGATTCCCCGTGGGATGCCGTGGTGATACGACTTGGGCCTCGTTCTTGTAGGCTCATGGTCTCGTTCTTGTAGGCTTATGGTCTCGTTCTTGTAGGCTTATGGTCTCGTTCTTGTAGGCTTATGGTCTCGTTCTTGTAGGCTCATGGTCTCGTTCTTGTAGGCTCATGGTCTCGTTCTTGTAGGCTCATGGTCTCGTTCTTGTAGGCTCATGGTCTCGTTCTTGTAGGCTCATGGTCTCGTTCTTGTAGGCTCATGGTCTCGTTCTTGTAGGCTCATGGTCTCGTTCTTGTAGGCTTATGGTCTCGTTCTTGTAGGCTCAATGGTCTCGTTCTCCCACACTCAAATTTTTCTTTCTCTATTTATCTCTCGTTCATTTTAACCCTCACGCTCTCTTCTCTTTCATTCTCTTACGCCCTTTCTTTCTTTCTTTCTTTCTTTCTTTCTTTCTTTCTTTCTCCCCCTCTCTCTCCTCCACTCCCCTGCCATAGGCACTGAATAGAGAGAAGGGGGTTGAAGGTCAGGCTGAAAGCGTCTGGGCTTTAAAGGCCAGCCTGGGGCGCGTGCTCAATCAGCTCTTTGTCTTTTGCTACAGGCCTCTGTGTGTTCAGAGGGGGGGGGGGGGGGGCGGCTCGCCTCACAAAACCGCCACATTTCTGCTGCACAGCTTTAATAACTAAATGCGTTTATGAATTAAGAGTTTGGAATTCTATTTTTCCAGGCTCATTTTTTTTCTCCCCCGCACTCTCTCACTCTCGACAGGCAGTTTCATCACCCTTGGTGGTGCTTGACGGGGGATGTTCCCGTAAGTGGCATTCGGCAGAATGCTCGTCAGAGAGAGGGATAGGAGGAGGAAAAGAGCGAGAGAGGGAGAGGACATAGAGAGAGCAGGCCAGGGAGCCCTCGTTAGCGTTAAGGGCACAGCCCAACGCTGTAATCAAAAACTCATGGGCACTGAGTGTGCTCACCAGGCCGTGACGTGTCATCAGAGCGGAGAGGAGACAATGTCTGTTACTGGGTGTGTGTGTGTGTGTGTGTGGGTCTGTTCGCTGCAGGGCAAGTGCCAAGGGTCAAATGAGGCCCTTTGGTCAGCCCTTTTGATGTTGCTTGTCTTCTGGTACTGTTTTCAAACCATACAATATATCCTTTTAGGCCCAGCTGACTGTATGGAACAGTCGACCATGTCCATGCCAGGCTATACAGCTGTACACTAGATAGTCAGCTCACTCTGTGGGTTTATTTTTTAGTCTTTTTTTAAAACCCCTTTTCTCCCCAATTTCGTCATATCCAATTGGTAGTTACTGTCTTGTCCCATCGCTGCAACTCCCGTACGGACTCGGGAGAGGTGAAGGTCGAGAGCCACGCGTCCTCCGAAACACAACCCCGCCAAGCCGCACCGCTTCTCGACACGATGCCCACTTAACCCGGAAGCCAGCCGCACCAATGTGTCGGAGGAAACACGGTACAGCTGGCGACCGTGTCAGTGTGCATGCGCCCGGCCGCCACAAGGAGTCCCTAGAGCGCGATGGGACAAGGACATCCCGACCGGCCGATGCTGGGCTGATTGGGTGTCGCCTCGTGGCTCTCCCGGACGCGGACGGCTGTGACATCGTCCGGTATCGAACCAGGATCTGTAGTAACGCAGCTAGCAATGCAATGCAGTGCCTTAGACCGCTGCGCCACTCGAGAGGCCTGTTCACTTTGCAACAAGAAGTGGCAGGTGTCATGGAGGAACCAGGCCAGCTTGTGCCAATGTCCCGTTGTAATTAGAGCAAACTAAGATCTGCTTTGAAAGGCAGATTCTCACCACCAACCATAATAACACTGCTGCCGGCCAGTCTGCCCTGTCACTGGCACAATCATTATCAGACCCCTTAGGGCCTCAACGCAATGGATGTGTGTGTGTGTGTGTGTGTGTGTGTGTGTGTGTGTGTGTGTGTGTGTGTGTGTGTGAGGTACTCTTAATCCAACTTTTAATTAAACAGCAGGGTTCCTAAAGCATGATGAACACACGCTGTCATTGTCATAAGGAACACAGCAACACGTCGTCTAGCAGTATGTAATTACTTCAACCGCAGAGAGGAAGGGAGGGGGGGCTGAAAGAGAAAGACAGGAGGGAAGATGTGTGCATGTGTGTGTGTTCTGTTGACTTGAGGCTCCAGTCTAGGGTATACCCACAGAAAACACGACTCGTCAGTAGAGCCATGGCAAGTAGCAACTGACTGTAAGAAAGAACCCAAATATTGACTTCCTTCCCCCAACCTGGACCAGGCCAGGCAGAGACCAAGCTGAACAGAAGCTGGCAGACCCAGGCCAGCTCAACAAGGTTGGCAGGGTTGTGAGCCGGCCTGGGCTATTTAAAGGAGGTGTATTTGTGAGTGGTATGGGAGAAGATGTGCGTCTTGGAAAGTAAAATAGATCTGCAATAAAAATAGACCCTTTAATAGACCATGTAATAATAAGACGAACCATTAGTTGTTGTTGCTTTAGTTGCTAGGAGACCAAGTAGAAAAGCAGTGACAGTAGCCTACAGTATGTCTACAGAAGGTGACACTTTATAAGTTGCATAAACCGACCATAGACCACCACTATGGATAGTACAGTATCTATAGTATGACCTACTTGAGTATGAACTGCATAGCGCCAGGTCAGCATAGCTTAGCTAGCCTCTGTTCTCCGTAGGCAGTAGAGCCCCAGCCTCTCTGATGTGTTTGACTTCATGGATGGGAAGGGAATGTCGAGAATCACTCACTGGAGCTTTTTTCACCTCAGCCGTTGGTATATTAGTGCTGCTGCCTGGGTTGGGGGTGTAGCTGGGCTGGGGGCTCCCTTCTCATTCAGTATCGAACTCCAACTGTGATGTCACCTGTTCACTGTGAGTAAAAGTGTAGCTCGCAAGGTAGTGAGTGACCCACCGTTGCTGACAGTGTGCTTGTACTTGTGTGTGATTGTCCACACGTGTGGATGTGTGTGTATTTGTATGACAAGTGTTGACGTAAGTGTGTGTCTGACGTGCACGTTTTGTGTTATAGACAGAGAGTGTGTTTGTGTCTGTGAGTGTTGGTGCGGGCATGCGTGTGCATGTTTATGCCTGCTGTGCCTCTCGTTCGAGTGTAAATGCGGCCCAGTTGTTAGGTTTACTACAGACCACAATATGGAACTATGCCCCATCATTTGTACATGGCTCTGAATTTAGCCACAGTTATGTTTCTCGAGTTTATTTCTCCAAACATAGATCCAAGTTCTGCCAGAGGCACATTGTTCCCAAACAGTAGCCAAGCATAACTCTAAATGAATCTCAATTCCTTTTGAACAAGTCAACACCACCAAAGGAAAATCTCATGCAAATGTGGCCTTGTGTACATTATGTTGGCCTTTATGTGCGCTGTGGTTACTGTATGTCATTATGTGGTTAAACTAACCGTTGTCTTTCTGTTCTAGCGTACTACAGAGCTCTGGTGAACTTCACAGACTCCATCGTGTACAGGCCTGACATGGAGGACATCTACTCGCTGTCTTTCCAGGAGATTTCGGATGCGGTGGTGGACACGGTAGGCCTATTCTAGAACCATATACTGTACACGGCCTATTCTAGAACCATATACTGTACACGGTAGGCCTATTCTAGAACCATACACTGTGTACTGTACACGGTAGGCCTATTCTAAAACCATATACTGTGTACTGTACATGGTAGGCCTATTCTAGAACCATACACTGTGTACTGTACATGGTAGGCCTATTCTAGAACCATATACTGTGTACTGTACATGGTAGGCCTATTCTAGAACCATACACTGTGTACTGTACACGGTAGGCCTATTCTAGAACCATACACTGTGTACTGTACACGGTAGGCCTATTCTAAAACCATATACTGTACACGGCCTATTCTAGAACTATATACTGTACACGGTAGGCCTATTCTAGAACCATACACTGTGTACTGTACATGTTAGGCCTATTCTAGAACCGTGTACTGTACACGGTAGGCCTATTCCAGAT
Organism: Oncorhynchus clarkii lewisi; assembly: GCF_045791955.1. NCBI lineage: Eukaryota > Metazoa > Chordata > Actinopteri > Salmoniformes > Salmonidae > Oncorhynchus > Oncorhynchus clarkii. The sequence continues at coordinate 42,540,724 of NC_092162.1, forward strand.
ATAGTGCACAGTAGACCTATCCCAGAGCCAAATAGATTCTCTACACTGTGTATCCATCCCTCCCTCCCCACAGGAGCTGTATCGTTTATACAGGCCAGGGCAGGATTCTCACACCTTGCATTCCACTGCCAAGTCATGTCTGTCAGCAGGTCAAATACTGTAGATCATTTTAGTCAATATACTTTATTGTACAATATACTACTGTACATCAATGTATGTAAGAGCACTTGTTAGGAACGTTTTTAAACTTGTTAAAACATCTGTATGCTCATTTGTACCCATCTAAGTATTATTTTCTCTCTTCCACAGTTGGAGTCAGAGTACAACAAGATCCCAGGCATCCAGACTGTAAATGTGGTCCTCATCAAGTAAGATCGCTGTTCACCTCCAGCTGCTGTGACTTACTTTACTTTCTTAAGCCTGGGTGTAACAAAGGTGGTTCAGGGAACCATGATCGCGTGACGAGTCGCCTTGTCTGAGATCTGAAGACTTGGTTCCCAGAGCTAATGCTCAGGCTTCATCTTAGACTCTCCTCTGGTTGATTCAGCAAACACAGTCTCCAAGCTGCGTGTAACAAATCAATGTTCTTAGCATGAGAAAATCATGATATGCCCCGGGCCAAACATAAATTCAAACGTGAGCACTGTACTGCAAAATATACATTTGAGTCATTTAACGGACGCTCTTATTCAGAGCGACTTACAGGAGCAATTAGGGTTAAGTGCCTTGCTCAAAGGCACGTCGACTGATTTTACACCTTCATTCACAACCTTTCGGTTACTGGCCCAACGCTCTAAACCGCTAAGCTACCTGCCGCCCCAAATCGTTATTGTCATCACGTCCGTCTCTAACAAACCCCCTTGGTTCTTGTCCTGGTCTGTTTAGGAAGATGCCCAGGCAGAATGGAGTGGATGTGCTTGTAGAGCTTGACGTGGGCTCTGACTACAACAACAACGAAAATCAGATCCGCAACGTGTTGTATGGAGTGGTGAAGGAGGGAACCATCGCCTCCTACATCACCTCTGTCCAGGGATTCCAGTTCAGACGCCTGGGAGAAGGTAAGGACCACAGGGGACAATGTTTATCTCCGCATGATCAGGGCTGTCCAGTGTACGGAGCGGCTTCCATGTAAGGAAGTTGTCAAAGGTATGGCATCCATTTTAGGAAGTTGTCAAAGGTATGGCATCCATTTTAGGAAGTTGTAACTGACATCTTCCTACTATAAATGCTGTACAAGTGAGAGAGAAAAAAAGGTCTAGTCTCATAGCTGTAGTATTCTTTATTTAATTCAGACATTGATCATATCTCATTACAATCTTTCAAGTAAGCTAGGCTAGCCAGCCCAAGGCATCAAGCTAAAAAAGTGCTAGGTGGTGCCCTCTTTTCACCGTTCTTCTTCACTATTTTGACTGCTCCTCTATAAGTCTCCCCATCATTCTGGCCTATTTCTGTCAATAAAACAGTACAATATGAAAATAAAGAAAAGGGAGGGCTAGGTGAACTCTAAGTAGTGTCCTTAACTTGTCTCTCTGGTTTCTAGCTCTGCCCCTTGTGAACCCCATGGCTGTCCCAGGTTTGTACTGTACCATGCCGACCTGGGTTCAATGCTATTTGAAATCATTTTAAATACTTTAGATGGGTTTGACTGAGCATGCATGGCTCAATGGAACCAGTAGACAACTAGCAAAAGAGCCAACTCCAGGCAGACTGTCACTCCAGGCAGGCTGAAGCAAACGCTAAAAGTATTTGAAAGACTTCAAATAGTATTTGAACCCAGGTGTGGTACCATGCCTGCTGCACGGAGACTGCCAGAGCTGCTGTAGAAACGATATGACTGTTCTGTAGCTATTTCTGGATGAGGAGCATGGAGATGACGACTAGCTCTCTGGAAATCTGTTAGAGTTCACGCAGGATGTTATGCATGTGTGCACCTAGAGTAGATGTCTGACAACGTTTTGGTTTTTGGAATGCCCAAGAGGACTGCGAAGATTTTTGCATGGCATGAGGATAGTTACAGATATTGCTTTTTGCTAAAAAATAAATAAATATAAAACCTTCAGAGTTTCTGTAGTGTGTAAATCGTCAAGAGTTTCTTCAGAAGGATCTCAATTGCCTATCGAACCAGGCCATGTCCCATTTACGGTACACCTACGGTACACCTATGGTACAGTACAGTAAGCTGTTAGACCTTTGAGAAGCCCCAGGCCCAAGCATGACCTGCAGTGACCCAGGAGGGTCAGTGGAGGCTGGTGATAGAAGGACGGTTCATAGTAATGACTGGAATGGAATCAAACATCATAACGCCCTTGTGATAACATTCCATTCCAGCCGTTACAATGAGCCCATCTTCCGATTTTAAAGTGACGCCAGCCTCCACCGTGGAAGGTCTCCTTGTATTAAAAACCAGACTTTTGAACAGCAAGCGTTGTGTTGTGTGGTGGCCATTTAGCCGTGCATGTCTGACCCTTGAACCCCACCCCCCCTCCCCCGTCTCTCTCAGTGATCCCCAACCCTCTGCCCTGCATGAAGGATGAGCACACGTGTCAGGATGGGGGTTGTATCCCTCTGGAGTACCTGTGTGACAACAGACCTGATTGCAATGACATGAGTGATGAGCTGGATTGTGGTGAGTGGAAATGGCATTGGTGTGGTGTGGTGGAAATGGCATTGGTGTGGTGGAGTGTGGAGTAGTGGCAAAGGGTCTGAGGTTTGTTGTATCCTAAGAAGAGCGTTATATCTGGTTATTGCCTTGCTGTGGCTTCTAACACCATGGCGTCTACAGCAAATCTCAGGGCAACTCTGGTTATGGCTGTGTGAACAGTATTTATAAACTCTTTTTGATTTTGATCTGATCAGATCAGATTCAGCCTGGACCAGTGACCCCCACCCCTCCCACCACCACCCCCATCAAGATGTCCACACGCCCCCTTGGCCCCCTAGGGCCCTGCAAAGTGGACCAGGCCACCTGCCAGAACGGGGAATGTGTCCCCAGAGACTACCTGTGCGATGGAGAGAGGGACTGCTCTGACGGCAGCGACGAGTTCAGATGTGGTGAGAATCAGGGACACACACGAAGACTTCAAAAGTGCAGTATACGCACAGGGAGGCACACAGAAGGAGGGCGAGAGGGGAGGGCAATAGTCTTCTGTGTGCCCTTTTCTATCTCTCCCTTTCATCATCCTTTCACACACACACACACACACATACACGATCGTCAGTCACAAAGCTTTGCATCTGCTTCATGTCAACACACCTGATCAATGTGTCTGATTTGAAGTGCTCCTCTGATCATGCCCCTCTATCTGGCTCCAGGCACTCCCTCTCCCTGTGAACCCAATGAGTTCAAGTGTAAGAACGGCCGCTGTGCTCTCAAGCTGTGGCGCTGTGATGGAGACAACGACTGTGAGGACAACTCAGACGAGACCGACTGCCGTGAGTTCCACATCCCACGTTTATTGATTGAACATTAAAGGACCGCTTTTCTAGTCCTTAGACTAAAAAGCACTTTAAATTGTGAGTTTATTTGTTTACCTGAATGACGATTAAGTCATTTTCTATCTCTTCTTGTTTTCCAGCCACCAGAGGTCCAGGTGACACGTGTGCCCCAGAGCAGTTTGTGTGCCTCAGTGACCGCACCTGCATCCCATCTAGCTACCAGTGTGATGAGGAGCCCGACTGCCCTGACCGCTCGGATGAGTTCGGCTGCAGTAAGTCCCTGACCATCATACCATCTCTCTCTGTCTTTGTCCCTGTCCTTCTTTCTCTGTCCTGTCTCTCTCTGACAATCTCGCTCTAGCTGCCTGTCTCTCTCAGCCTCTTTCTCATTCTCTCTCTCTCCCTCAAACCCCCTCCCCGTTTTCTCTCTCTTTCTCTTTGCTCTTCCCTTTCTCTCTCCAACCCCATTTTCTGTGTGCATCCCTCTGCCTCTCACCTGTGTAGTCACCCCGTGCATCCCTCTGCCTCTCACCTGTGTAGTGACCCCGTGCATCCCTCTGCCTCTCACCTGTGTAGTCACCCCGTGCATCCCTCTGCCTCTCACCTGTGTAGTCACCCCGTGCATCCCTCTGCCTCTCACCTGTGTAGTCACCCCGTGGGTTTCTTTGTACCGTGACCTCTGAAGTGACTCCACACACACTGTGGCGACAGAGAGACACAGTGCAGAATTGATCCATCCATGGCAAACAGTTATATTTTCCCAAACTTTCCATCATGTTTGTGCCTCACCAAAGAGATTGAGACCAAAAATAAACCACTGCCGTTTTAAATTGGGGTTGGGTAGTGGGGACTAGTTTTGAAATGTGTGTGCGCCATCATGCGTCACACAGTGCATGCATCCTTGGCTTTATAGATGCTCATGTTGTTTTCTCATAACTTTCCCTTTAAGCTCCTCCCACAGTGACCAGTCCCCCGGAGGAATCTATTGAGGCGGAGCGGGGGGAGACGGTGACTTTCAACTGTGTGGCAGTTGGTGTTCCCACCCCCATCATCACTTGGAGGCTCAACTGGGGCCATATCCCCATCAGTGGCAGGTGAGTTGGTACAGTCCTCCTACTCCTTCCAACCTTGTCTGGTTCACCCCATAACAGCTCTTATCACAAACTTAGTTCGACATTTAGGCCAATGGCCCCATTCTGAATGACTCCTGAATCGATGGGATGTTATGTTGTGTTTGAAACTGTGTGTGTGAAGATGACTCTAGAAGATGACATCAAAGTTGATATGCATCATACAAGTATTTCATGTGGAGTTCTGAACCCCTTTGTTGCGTGATACAAGTGGCTTCTCGTCAAACTCTGTCTGTCTGATGCCATTATGGAAGAGAGTGTTGATCTGTGCGGTGATAGCTCTGGAAAGAAAGCCGGGATTAATTTGTGGGATTGTGTGAAATGAGTATTGCGTAAAATTGATTGGAAACAGACCATAACGATTTTAAAATGACTGAGGATTTGTCCGCTATCCAATCTCGTTAGGCCACAAAATGCAGCATTTCATGCATTGCTGATTAAGCACTGTCATATATCTACAGACAAGTCATGTTTGATTTGATTCAAAGAAGACTCATCTTTCAAACACTTCTGTCATTAAGTATTGAGTTATTCAATTATTGCTTTGTGGCCAATCATGTCCAATAACAGAGCTTACTGTACATCCATTGAATGGCTGTTTTATACAGTAAAGTGCTATATTATGCTATATTATCTGTCAAAATAAACTCCTACAGTTAACTCAATCACTATTAAATACCATTCTGAAAGCCTAAAGTTGCAGAGAGTAGGCTGTATGGCACTTCCTGTAGCAATATGTCAGTTCAGGAAAGAGATTTAGAGTCATAATATTCCTTGTCCTCTGAACGCCCTTTAGAGTCATAATATTCCTTGTCCTCTGAACGCCCTTTAGAGTCATAATATTCCTTGTCCTCTGAACGCCTTTTAGAGTCATAATATTCCTTGTCCTCTGAACGCCCTTTAGAGTCATAATATTCCTTGTCCTCTGAACGCCCTTTAGAGTCATAATATTCATTGTCCTCTGAACGCCCTTTAGAGTCATAATATTCCTTGTCCTCTGAACGCCCTTTAGAGTCATAATATTCCTTGTCCTCTGAACGCCCTTTAGAGTCATAATATTCCTTGTCCTCTGAACGCCCTTTAGAGTCATAATATTCCTTGTCCTCTGAACGCCCTTTAGAGTCATAATATTCCTTGTCCTCTGAACGCCCTTTAGAGTCATAATATTCCTTGTCCTCTGAACGCCCTTTAGAGTCATAATATTCCTTGTCCTCTGAACGCCCTTAAGAGTCATAATATTCCTTGTCCTCTGAACGCCCTTAACTTTGAAAAGTGAATCGTCACTGTTTGGTTAGAGGTGAGTCGAACACAGGCTGCAGTGGTTGAAGCATCAGTGTAATGTAAGCAATGTATATGTATCGGTCTTCCCAGGATCTCAATGACCAGTGAGAATGGGCGTGGCAGCCTGACCATCCGTGACGTAAAGGAGGCGGACCAGGGGGCGTACACCTGTGAGGCCATCAACGCCAAAGGCCTTGTGTTTGGTATCCCTGACGGGGTGTTCAGCCTCACACAGAAACCAGGTATGTACTCTATTGCCTGAATCACACTATAGGGCCAAGCTAAGCCATGCCTAGCTGATCTGAGCTGGCCTGGTTATGCATGGTTCCATCAAAGCTGCTGGGACCATGCTGTAAAGAACATCCAACATAGCTGCTGGAATCATGCTGCAAAGGATAGCTGCTGGGACCATGCTGGAAAGGACAACCACCATAGCTGCTGGGACCATGCTGGAGAGGACAACCACCATAGCTGCTGGGACCATGCTGGAAAGGACATCCACCATAGCTGCTGGGACCATGCTGGAGAGGACAACCACCATAGCTGCTGGGACCATGCTGGAGAGGACAACCACCAAATCTGCTGGGACCATGCTGGAAAGGATAGCTGCTGGAACCATGCTGGAAAGGACATCCACCATAGCTGCTGGGACCATGCTGGAGAGGACATCCACCATAGCTGCTGGGACCATGCTGGAGAGGACATCCACCATAGCTGCTGGAACCATGGTGGAAAGGACATCCACCATATCTGCTAGAACCATGCTGGAAAGGATAGCTGCTGGAACCATGCTGGAAAGGATAGCTGCTGGGACCATGCTGGAAAGGATAGCTGCTGGAACCATGCTGGAAAGGATAGCTGCTGGAACCATGCTGGAAAGGATAGCTGCTGGAACCATGCTGGAAAGGATAGCTGCTGGAACCATGCTGGAAAGGATAGCTGCTGGAACCATGCTGGAAAGGACAACCACCATATCTGCTGGGACCATGCAGGAAAGGACATCCACCATGTCTGCTGGAACCATGCTGGAAAGGATAGCTGCTGTGACCATGCTGGAAAGGATAGCTGCTGGAACCATGCTGGAGAGGATAGCTACTGGGACTATGCTGGAAAGGATAGCTGCTGGGACCATGCAGGAAAGGATAGCTGCTGGAACCATGCTGGACAGGACAATGTGAGAAGGAAAGATCAGAGCCAGCAGGGTATGGTTTGTGTTGGCTCTATAGTGGGAATCGGGTATTGTGTACTACTCTTCCCTGGAATGTGCGACCACAACACTGTATAAAGACTATATATAATGAATTATTTCAATAATAAAATGGCTTTGTGAGTATATGAAATTCCTAAAATGTTATGTCTGTCTGCATCTATTTGCCTGTTCTATGTCTGTTTAATGTCTTCTATTTGCACCGTACTGTCCTTTCGTTCAGTTTTGTCATCCTCTCTCATCGTCACCAGGAAACTGTCCCGACGGTCACTTCAGTGTGGAGGGACGTTGTATCTCCTGCTTCTGCTTCGGCATCACCAAGAACTGTGGCAACACTGGACGCTACCGCAACCAGATCAAACTGCGCTTCACTGACGAGGACGACTTCAAAGGTACTGGACTTCACCAAATACTAATGCCTGTCATACACGTCATGATTCATGTAATTTTTTGTTAACTAAACATTTTGCGAAAAAGTCGAGACATTTGTAATTGATTTTACTGAACATAAAAAAGATCTTTAACCTCTTAAACGTAATGGCAAAGTGTAGATTTCCGCCTAAATAGACATACCCAAAAGTAACTGCTATGTGTAATTACATGATTCTGACCTGCGGAAACGTGGTATATCTGAAAATAAGACATCTGGGAGATTATGAGGAAATGATCAGAAGATAGATAGGGGTTACATAGTTCAGAACACACAAGATCAAGCACACACCGGTTTTTTGTTGTTTTTGAAGTCATCTTTCATTGACAAGCTATAAGTGAATTATTGATGACTAGAGCTGGAAACACACATCAGATGGCTTCCATAACATGTGAACAATATCAGAAGGGGAAAAAATGGGATTCATAGACCTAACAACTAGAAATGGGCAGATGTTTTAATAAGTGGTGTCGGGTGTGGTCACGGGACGCTTCCAAGTGTCCCTAAACCTCTCCAAAGTGGTATATGTCTGTAAATTAGATCATTCTAGTGCTATTACATATTTGCAATCCCTAAATGCTATTTATTCAGTATAAAAAACAATTTCTAGCATGTCAACCTCACTCAAACATTGTGTTGGTGTTAGAAAGCAGACTGTATTTCAATCATCTCTGATGGGTGGTCGAATGTTCGTGGGCAAGGAATTAATTAACAACATCTCCACCCCTCAACCTGTATTCTACAAGAGCACAGACACAAGGGACAACAGACACACCAGTCTTTACATTGCAGATGAGCTTGAAGGCAGTCATCAATGACCTTGGACCACAGAAGGTATTTGCACTGGTGACAGACAATGCTGCGAACATGAAGGCTGCTTGGTCTAAAGTGGAGGAGTCCGACCCTCACATCACACCCATTGGCTGTGCTGCTCATGCCTTGAATCTGCTCCCCAGGGACATCAGGGCACTGAAAATAATGGATACACTCGACAAGAGAGCGACGGAAAGGGTTAGGTATGTGAAGGGTCATCAAGTTATAGTAGCAATCTATCTCACCAAGCAAAGTGAGAAGAATAAGAGCACCACAATTGAAGCTGCCCAGCAACACCCGTCGGGGTGGTGCTGTCATCATGTTGGACAGTCTCTTGGATGGGAAGGAGTCTCTCCAGGAATGGCCATATCAGTCTGCCGATATGGACAGCCCCATCAAGAGGATCCTCCTGGATGATGTATTTTGGGAGAGAGTGGTAAGCAGTCTGAAATACCTGAAACCTATAGCAGTAGTCATTGCACGGATTGAGGGACACAATGCCATCCTGTCTGATGTTCAGACTTTGCTTGCGGATGTAAGAGAAGAAACCCGTACTGCCCTGCACACTTCACTGTTGCTCCAAGCAGAGGAAACTGCAGATCTGAAATATATCAAAAAGCGTGAAGGCTTCTGCCTGAAGCCCATACACACTGCAGCGTACATGTTGGACCTCAAGTATGCTGGCTAGAGCATCCTCTCTGGTGCAGAGATCAACCAGGCCTATGGTGTCATCGCCACCATGTCTCTCCACCTTGACCTGGATGACTGCAAGGTTCTTGGCAGTCTGGCGAACTACACTTCCAAGCAATGGCTTTGGGATGGAGATGCAATATGGCAGTCATGCCAACATATCTCGTCAGCCACCTGGTGGAAGGGACTTTGGATCTGACTTTGGATCAAATGCCACCAACATCAGCCGCCTCAGGGCGCAACTGGTCCTTGTTTGGGAACACACACACTAAAGCACGCAACAGGCTGACCAATACAAGGGTTTAAAAATTGGTGGCCATCTGGGCAAAAAATTTGGCTTTTTGAGCCTGACAACAGGCCTACAAGCCCTCAGTCCAGCCTCTCTCCGCCTATTGCGGACAGTCAGAGCACTGATGGAGGGATTGTGCTTTCCTTGTGTAACTTGGGCAGTTGTTGTTGCCATCCTGTACCTGTCCCGCAGATGTGATGTTCGGATGTACCAATCCTGTGCAGGTGTTGTTACACGTGGTCTGCCACTGCGAGGACGATCAGCTGTCTGTCCTGTCTCCCTATAACGCTGTCTTAGGCATCTCACAGTATGGACATTGCAATTTATTTCCCTGGCCATCTTTCTTTTGGTGTTTTTCAGAGTCAGTAGAAAGGCTTTGTTAGTGTCCTAAGTTTTCATAACTGTGTCCTTAATTTCCTACCGTCTGTAAGCTGTTAGTGTCTTAATGACCGTTCCACAGGTGCATGCATGCATGTTCATTAATTGTTTATGGTTCATTGAACAAGCATGGTAAACAGTGTTTAAAACCTTTATAATGGAGATCTGTGAAGTTATTTGGATTTTTACGTATTGTCTGAAAAAGGGACGTTTCTTTTTTTGCTGAGTTTATAATTCCAAAGTAGTTATTGTCTAACATTGAAATGACTTGTTACATAGGCCTATGTAAACTAAATTCAAACCATGAAAAGCAGACAACTTATAAAAAACGAAGTGCATATAGTAGATTAGCTATATAAAGTCATGAAAAAAATTTACTTACAGATCTTAAAGTGGACCCAATCCTTCTAGAAGGCAATCTTCGTCAGCCGATTCGAAATCCTCGTTGTCCAAATCGCTCCCCTGATCCGAGTCCGACCAGTATTAGATTCAAAGCTTCTATGTCGGTATACTTATTCATAGCTGCCTTCTTTTTAGCTTCCTGTTCAATATTCTCCCCCCCCCCCTCCTTTTTTTTTGTCCCTTGAGAAGCCATTTTTATGCTAAAGCGATGAAATTAAAGCCATGAAATCTGTTTACAATGTAATGTAGCGTGCTCTATGCAACTCATCTCTGAGCCGGGTAGCAATAGTTCACAACAAACTTTGTCACATGCGCCGAATACAAAAAGTGTTCAATAGTACGCATTAAATGTTCTAGGCCTTGCTCTGTCCCACCCAGGTCAACTGCATATCCCTGGGAAGCTGATCTCATTGGCTACAAGACTGCCAAGGTGGTGTAGTAGCCAATCCCCTGTGTAATGGATGCCTTCGGCTCGTAAGCAGGCAACATCATATTTTTCATGCGCTAAGATATAGTCACTCGGTGGACATTTGATGTTGCCATTAAGTCACACATCATCAGATAACATTAGATTCCTATCAACCGAAGGATTCATTTCATACCCCCCATGTAGCTATAGCTCAAACACAGACCAAATGGAAGCTTGCCTTGGAAGCTGTTTGGTGAAAACGTTGTGTAAAATAAGCATTTTGACTCTCTGGGCTGGAGATCAATAACGGTAGGTCACCAGCAGACAAATAAGACCGCCCTCATGATCTGAGGAGTCCCGGCTTTCGGTGTGTATAGACGTATTCTGTGTTTATTTAGTTTATGCTTCACAACGCTAACCAGAATGTAGGTAGCAGGCGTCTTGAAATGAGGTCATTGGCTCGGGCCTGCCCTTATAGATTCGTATGCCCATATATGGTAGTAAGTCACACCAAAGATTTTAAGGCAATGATCAATAACTAAGATAACCAAGCTTTCTGCAGACACCCTGCTTTCGCAGATAGAGGCTACCGTTCTCATACCAGACTTAATTAAATAAAACAAATCTAATAGGCTCCCCATTTAAGAGGTGTTAAGCATGAAAATGTTTGTTTATAGCATGAATGTCATAACTGGTACTAGAAAACTCTCTTATTTAATTTTCCCTGCCTCCCTCCCTAACTCCAGGAGTGAACGTGACTTACCCCTCTCGGCCGGGCACCCCTCCTCTCTCCTCCACTCAGCTCCTCATCAACCCAGAGGAAGAGGAGTTCCAGCTAGTCGACCTATCACGGCGCTTCCTCATCCTTGATTCATTTTGGACGCTGCCACGCCAGTTCCTGGGAAACAAGGTGCGGCGTCATCACTACATCAATTCCTGCTCTGCACTACTTTTGCCGTGTTCTCCTGTTTAGGCGTTGCATGCATCAGCCAATGGTTGCATGCCACGTCAGGCACCTTACTGCTATACCATAGGATGTGGTTAGCTGATATGCAAAATTCCTATCCAGGCGTTGGTATGGTTTGGCATGCATCAGTAACCTCTGAGCAGGAGAACACAACCCTTGTCTATCCAATGACTCATCTTGACATAATGTTGAAATGATCTTACACCAGCAAGATAACTACTATATGAATTAAACATTTACATGCACATCTAAAAGTGTCAGCACACAGAAAGTGTGTCAGAAATGTTTAAGTTATATTCAAAGGAAGACGCTCCCCCACACTGCTTGTGTTACTCTTATTAATGGCTTACGTTTCAGCCTCACAGCCTTTGTCTGAGCTTTGTCTGGCTTATATAACTATGAAATTAATACGGCGGCTGAATGTCTGTTTATTTAGATTGACTCCTATGGAGGGTCCCTGAAGTACAAGGTGCGCTACACGCTGGCCCGTGGCGAGACTGAGCCTGAGGAGAAACCAGACGTGGTCCTGACCGGGAACGGTCAGAGACTGGTCTACCGCAGGGGCAACCCCACCCCCTCCAGAGAGGTCAACCAGAAGGAGATCAAGTTTACTGAGGTGGGTCCATCTGCCAACAACCACCCCACTTTTAGCTTAGTTTGGTTCATATACACTTTGTCAAGCTCTTTATGAACAAAACAATGTAACTGTCTCTAGTCCTTATTTGTACAGTATAGCAGGGTTCCCCAACTGGCGGCCCACGGGCCAAATTTATCCCAAGGGCGATTTTATTTGGACCCATCCCAAAACACACATTTGTTTTTTATTGTTAGACATAAAATACTGTATAAATACCAGCAAATCAGCTCCAGTTGATTTCTATTTTGGAAATCTGTTCCAAGGTATTCCCACACATAATAGAGATATACAGTATGTGATCATATACGAATGTAAGCAAGGTTTGAAATGATTATGTTTTAGTCAAATATGATCTATTAGGGCTTTCTTGCGGTCAAATTGCAGTCCACAAATTATTTGTAGAAAAAAATCTGCTGAATCTAATTGATGATCCCAGCAGTATAAGATCAGTGGTTTAAGATCATTTGTCTACGTCTTATCTATGATCCTATACTGGCTGACATGTTGCTGTCTGAACCTTCCATGGTGCAGTTAATGACCATTGTTTTAAATGTAGCCTTCTGGGCCGTGTGTGATCATGATCAATGTCTGACCTCCCATGGTTTGTGTGTGTTCATGTAGGACAACTGGCAGCACTCGTCGGGTCGCCAGGTGTCCCGTGAGGACCTGATGATGACGCTGGCCAGCCTGGAGAGCATTAGCATCCGCACCGTCTACGACAACCACATGGTGAGCGTGGCGCTCAGCGACATCGTCATGGACACCACCACTGTGGAGTACAACATCCATGACAATGCCAAAGATGTGGAGGAGTGCAGGTGAGATCCCATAGACTGACTTCAGCCGAGGTTAAGATTTGAATTAGATGTTGTTTGTTATCGCTCCATAGAGTCACGGGCACTAAAAAGTGACTTAAACCGGGACAAAAAAGAGGAGGAGTGCTGAGAACCTTTTAGTTCTTGCAACTGTAGGTATATGGTAAATACATTAGCATAGCATTGTGTTGTATTGTGTTTGAATTGTAGGATCGTTTCTGTGGACAGTTGTAATGGCTTCCATGGTGTGTGTTCCTCCCAGGTGTCCCCCTGGCTACTCAGGACTGTCCTGTGAACAGTGCTCCACTGGCTTTGAGCGTGTGTCTGGGGGGAACTTCCTGGGATCCTGTGCTGGATGTAACTGTAACGGACACGCCAGCGCCTGCGACCCCATCAGTGGACAATGTCTGGTGAGGACTCCTCACAACACAAAGTTATCATTATACTAAAGACCGGCTGTGAATGTCAAAGCTTTGAAGTTGTATTTGACCTCTATGTCTTTCAGCTGTAAATTGAATCTGTTGCAAGTGTCGCGAATGTCTAGCAAACGCATTGAGTTGGTGGCTCTCACAGTCAGTGGCTGAATTGTTAACCTGACTGTAGTAGCTGTTTGCAAAAGTACCAGTCATTTGCTGCACATTATTTGTTCAATGACCTGTGGACAAGTGTACATAATATAGAGGTAGTAACTGAACTACGTTCCTCTCCCTCCATCAGAGCTGTCAGCACAACACTGAAGGTCCTCAGTGTGACAAGTGCAGACCAGGCTACTTCGGTGACCCCAGGCGAGGTCGCCCCGATGACTGCAAGCCCTGTCCCTGCCCATACACTGAGACATCCCGCAGGTGAGGGGTCACCATGAGGTCACACACACACACATACAGTACACCGGAGTTGGGAAGTAGTGAACTACATGTAGTTCGAATTGTAATTTAACTACCTTTTCCAGTAGTTTGGTGGTAGTTGAACTGAATTCAAATCAGTTGCTGCGGTGTAGCTAACTACTGGAACTACACACAACTTTTTTTTGCAAGAAGTAGGCAATATTTTTTTTAATTTTTTTTTATCTCGGCATCAGATCTGCCTAATTCTCACTTGAAACAAAGTTTGTGTGTTTAATAGGCACGTTTCTACATTCTGTTAACATATGACCACATAGTGATCTGTTCTGGTGATTTGCAGTCTGACATTTCAGATTTACATATGATCATTTTGCGATGTAGTGAACTACTTTTTCAAAGTATCTTAAGTTAAGTAACTATACTTTTCTTAAGGGTAACTTTAGTGTAGCTTAACTTCTTCCAGTGTGACGTAATTGGTAGCTTGGTTAGTTATATTTTCAGAGTAGCTTTCCTGTGTGAGCCTGTGTGACACATACTCACACAGACACACACACAAACACATCGTGGGAGAGAGACAGAGAGATGGAAAGAGCTTTTTCACACAGCAGGTTTACGTCCATATTGGGTAGATTCACTAAGCACTCCAGAAGAGCATTGGGCTTATTCATTCATTGCTGGTGTTGTCAACTTGTGACCTCCTCTCGCTACCCATTAACTGGCAGCTGTAAATATTAATGTCCAAATCCTGTGACGTTTGTTTGTGACTCCTCAGGTTTTCTGACACCTGTTTCCTGGACCATGACTCCCAGGCCACGTGCGACGCCTGCGCGCCAGGCTACACCGGCCGTCGATGTGAAAAGTAAGGAAGTGACATTTTCCCCTTTCACCTCCTTCTTGAAAGAAATGCTAGCTTCAGTATATATGGAATAGTTATAAAAGATGTTGATGGAAGTGTTTGTTTTTTCCCCATAGGTGTGCATCTGGGTATCAGGGTAACCCATTGCAGCCCAATGGCAAATGTTTTACAAACTGTGAGTGTTTCTTGTTTTTTGGGGGGTGGAACGTACATTTTTAGGCTTAAATGTGTTAGGAAAGTTATTCACCTGGACGGTTTTACCGAGACATTTGTACATATAAATTATGACTCTGCTTTATAGTGCATGCCATGCTTTATGTCCTACCTTTAAGAGCCTTGGTCTTGACCCAGGGTAATTATTAACATCAATCACACCTGCTGAGAAGGTGTGGTCATTGGCCTGGTATGTCGAGTGATTGTGGAGGGGTTAGAGTTGGTGGAGCACCCCCAGGTGTTGATCTCATCTCCCCTCCCTCTGTCTCCCTCCCTCCTTCAGCAAACTCAAAGTGTGATATTCGAGGAACAGTGAATTCCAACAGCAGACCATGCGCCTGCAAGGTAACATACTACGTTGCTATGGCCTACTGTACTTTATGGCCTACTGTACTTTATGGCCTACTGTACTTTATGGCCTACTGTACTTTATATTAGATGTAGAAGTTTTGATATGCCATAGTAGAAGAGTACACTCTCAATCACCGACACTTGAACACCATTGTCAGTTCATAGAGGCAGTCATAAACCTGAGCCCGTTTAGCTTAGCTGCCGTTGTACAGTCATCCTTTACGATTACAGACAGTGACTGATGAGCCGGTCGGACAGCCAGGGTTTCATGGCAGATGTGCGTGGCTGATGTTTTCTGTGCGTTGCAGTCCAACGTGGCGGGGTCGCAGTGTGACGAGTGTAAGAGCGGCTCCTTCCACCTGACGGAGGACAACCCAGAGGGCTGTCTGCAGTGCTTCTGTATGGGCGTCACCAAGCAGTGTGTCAGCTCCACGTGGAGCCGTGACCAGGTCAGTGGCCCGGCCTTACTAGCACTCACACACACAACTTCTATCGGGCATGGGAGTTAGTGGGACTGGGGGGGCTTGACGATTTGCTGAATCAAGTGTGTTAGCACTGTGAGTTGAAGAAGCATGCTCTACAGCTCATGGGAGAAGTAGTGCAGACACGTTAGCGGTCAGGAAATACAAGGAATGTACAAGCACGTCCCAAACCACAGCAGTGCATTGAGCCTGTTTAATGTACCCGGGCCTTTTTAGCTTGTACTTTGAGGAGAGTTGTCATGGGTCTAAAGTGTGTTTGTGTCCCCCAGGTCCGTGGCGGTGTGAATGGTCAGCTCTTCTCCCTCTCCAACGGAGCCAATACCAGAACCATCACAGACGGCATCGCTCAGAGAGGCTCCTCGGGTGTGGCGTACCGCTCCTTCTCTGACATCCCCAAGGACATCTACTACTGGGTCCTACCAGACAGCTTCAGAGGAGACAAGGTGAGAGAGGGGAGAGAGTGGAGATAAGGGGAGAGAGTGGAGATAAGGGGAGAGAGTGGAGATAAGGGGAGAGAGTGGAGACAAGGGGAGAGAGGGGAGAGCGAGTGGAGATAAGGGGAGACGGGGGAGAGAGGGAAGAGGAGGAAGACGGGGAGGGGTGAGAGGGAAGACGGGGAGATGAGAGGGAAGACGGGGAGATGAGAGACAAGGGGAGAGATGAGTGGTTGGAGGCTTTGACTCTTTTTTTTTTACACTTGCATGTATTTCTCCTCTTACCCTGAGAGTAGACTATAGGGACAGGAGAAACTGTCATCCACGTTTATTTTTTACTGAGTAGTCTTCCCTCTGGAAGCAAGGTGTGATTTAAATGTGGTCATGCTAGATGTCACCATCCACATGCTCTCTCAACATGTGGAAAATATAGAGGCTTTACGTACCTACACGAAGGGAAGCTCTCTACTTCTGGTTGGAGTTCATGGTCATGCACATGTCATCATGTGACCTGTGACCTGGCGAGCTTTAGAGTCTCATGGAGTGAAATACATTTCCACTGTCCAGTAGAGTTAAGAGAATGGTTGTTCTAGAATCTTGAACGTCTCTTTCTGACATGTTGTTGCCAGGTGACAGCCTACGGCGGGGAGCTGCGCTACACTGTGCACTACGAGCCCCGGCAACGCTCCCTGGTGATTGACAGACAGCCAGACGTGGTTCTCCAAGGCAACGGCATCTTCCTGGAACACTTCTCCCAGATTAAGCCCCTCCCCCCCGCCACTGTCACTGTCACCTTCAGAGAAGTGGGTCACCGTGTCTGTGTGTGTATGTGTGTGTGTGTGTGTGTGTGTGTGTGTGTGTGTGTGTGTGTGTGTGTGTGTGTGTGTGTGTGTGTGTGTGTGTGTGCACTCAGGTGCTCGAGTGTTTATTTTTTGACGGATTCTTAACTGTTTGTAATCTTAACATCAACATACAATACCATGTTGTCTTCGTTGATGATCTTGTTTAAATTACCTAATTAGATTACTATTGCCTAATTATGGCTAAAATCCCAACTCCAGTCCTGAGTTTGCCATGGCAGTGTTGCACTGAGCTTCGTTTCTCTCTCTCTGTGTTTCCTCCAGTCTGCATGGAGGCGTGCTGATGGACAGCCCTGCACACGTGAACACCTCCTCATGGCCTTGGCTGATACTACAGTCTTCATGATCAGAGCCACCTACGCTGTCAACATGGTTGAGACCAGGTAAAACCGAACCAGGTGCCCTGTTGAGATTCACTCCGAATGATTCCACATGATTAGGATTCTTAATAATTGTTTAGGAAACAGCTCTCAGTAGGCTCTACTGTAAACACCCATGTGGCTGATGTTGTTATGGTTGTTGTTGTTGCCTCACCTGTGTCGTTGTCTGTTCAGTCTCTCAGACATCCGGATGGACATTGCAGTGCCACATTCCACAGGCAACGAACGGGCCCTGGAAGTGGAGGAGTGTGCCTGTCCCCAGGGCTACAACGGTCCATCATGTCAGGTACAGCACACACATACCACAAAAATCAATGTACTGTACATCCCGATCTTCTAGTTCCTCCTCTGTTACCTCTTCGAGTTGTAAAGTTCCAGTGTGCTCACTTTGTTCCGTGGTACTGTAGACGTCTCGGAAAGAAACACAGAGTGGGACTCTTAGAGCATGCTGTAATGGAACGGCAAGACAGTCAACTGTGCTGCATGCGTTGTTATCGCCCCACGGGCCCATGCTGTTTTCCCATGTCTTTCAATCTGTTTCTATACAGGAGTGTGATGTGGGCTACACCCGTACAGGCTCTGGGCTCTACCTGGGTACCTGTGAGAGGTGCGACTGTAATGGCCACGCCAGCGGCTGTGACCTGGAGACAGGCGCGTGCTTGGTAAGTCGCTCCACCCTCCGGTTGTAATGTATGCCAGTAGTACAGTGCTACAGCTGCACTTGGCTTTGAAGTCTGCTATGGAATGTGCTAATGGTTTCATGGCGAATCCCAACATGTGGAAACAGGTTTCCGAACACACATGGGCTCATAATAGGATTTCACTGTTCCATGGATGGATCCGCCACTCTCTCTCTCTTCCCTCTCATGTGTCTCCCTTTTTTAGCAATGCCTTCACAACACGGCCGGCCCAAGGTGTGAGCGCTGTTTGCCAGGTTTCTACGGCAACCCTGTGACGGACGGACCTCAGGCTTGTCAGTCCTGCCCCTGCCCTGGCACTTCCCCCAGCAACCAGTGAGTTCACTCCTCCTCATGTACTCTACAGCAGTGATTCTGGTTGGTCGCGACCTAAATTTGGGTCGAGGTAGCATTTAAATTTATTTCAATGAAAAAGTACTCCGGTCTGAACTTAAACTAGATTACTAAAAACCTGCTTGAAAGTGGTAGAGACTCATTAAATAATTTAATCTCTGTTCAATGTTTCTTCAATCACGGTATTAAGAGATATTGGCAGCTCTATTCCGGTGGATTTGGCTGATTTTGTGGTCTCAAACTAGTTACCTTGTAAATTATTATTAGTCATCAAGAATCTGCTTGAAGAATTGCTGCAATTACTTAAAAAATATAGTATTAAAAGTAGTTTTCGGCCCTTGCGCATCGCAGTGCTACAGGCGTCTCTACAGACTTGGGTTCGATCCCGGGCTGTATCACAACCGGCCGTGATCGGGAGTCCCATAGGTTGACGCACAATTGGCCCAGCATCGTCCGGTCAGGGGGACTTTACTTGGCTCATTGCTTTCTAGCGACTCCTTGTGGCTGGCAGGCGCCCAAAGACTGACCTCGGTTGTCAGTTGAACGGTGTTTCCTCCGACACATTGGTGCGGCTGGCTTCCGGGTTAAGCGGCCGGGTGTTAAGAAGCACGGTTTGGCGGGTCATGTTTCGGGGGACGCATGACTCGACCTTCGCTTCCAGAGCCCATTCAGGAGTTGCAGCGATGAGACAATATCGACATTGGGGGTAAAATACAAAAAATACAACAACAAAAAATGGCAATGTTAATATTGGATCATGACTGAGACAACCGGGTTTAATTTGGGTCCCAAGGCAAAACCAGTTGAGAACCAATGCTCTACAGTAGGGGTTCCCAAACTGTGGGGTGCGAGGTGCGGAATGGAAGGATTAGGTTTTCAAGCCCATAGATATTGTTGTAATTTTTTTTGTCACTCAAATATCACATGAATACACATTAGACATAGCAGAATGTATAGAATTGCAAGAAAATGTGCTTTAAAACGGCAATATTTTCTTTGGACCTAATGACAAAATGTGTAGAGTTGTAGGAAATAAACTTTAAACCTGCAAAATTTGCAGGATTTTCCCCAATGCTGGAAGTGGGGCCCTGAGTGTAAAAATTTGGTAACCCCTGCTCTTCAGAACAGAACTACACCTTTAGATGGATCAATGTCTCTGGAACAAGCTCCAGACATCTTTCATCTACTTATAAACACTACATTTAACTGATGGGTCAACCTCATAGAGATCAAAGTTCATTCTGTGGTCAACCTGCTCTTTGTAAAGACATTTGATCTGTCATTGACTGGTCATGCAGGTCGCACTGTTGTGTCAGCGATAACCTTGATATTTACAATGCAGAGTAGGGTTGTCTACTGGTTTACAAGACTGATGAAAGTATTTTCCTTTCCTGCAGGTATTCTCTGTCTTGCTACAAGGATGAGGACGGTCAGCCGACATGTGATAACTGTCCCCCTGGCTCCACCGGCCGGCGCTGCGAAAGGTAAGACTCGCTCCATCTCCACCTAACCCTTCCAGCCTTACTGGTCAGTGGGCTGGGGATGCTGGGCTGGCCAAAGCACGGAAAGCAGAGGTGACTAGTCTGGCACCCACTTGTTTCCTTTATTAAAACGGGTATAGTAGCATGTCTGTCCGATTTGCATCCCTCTTTCAACCAGTCTCTCCAACCAGTCATGATTGATATGTGAGTGTTTCGTGGAGTGGTGTGGGAGAAGCGAATCTCAAACCAACGCCACCCATTCCAGTTAGTTAGTAAAGGTTTCTGTGGGTCGGGTTTGGTCTCCGCAGTAGCACTGCTCTTTATGCTATTTGAGCGGTCAATATCTGTGTTGTATTAATGCGCTTGGCAAACGGACATTGTGTTTATCAATGGGCATTTTTGTTTTAAAAATGTGTCTGGTGTTCCATGGGATTACACGTGTAATAATGAGTTGTGTTACTGGCTTTTACGACAAGAAAAGTAATAAGTCTTTTGTGTTTGGACTTGTAGTTGTGTCCTGAGGAAACCTTATGTCACATGGCTTTTGCGTTCTCTCCTTTGCCTTAGCTTGATTGCTTTGCCAGAACTTTCTCTGAGTCTCCTGCTTTAGCTGCTTGTTAAAAGGTTTAGAAGCTGTGGGCTAATACTGCCAGTGTTTATGCCTGGGCCATGTTGACATTATTCTCTCTACAAGGCATAAATCTATTTTCTAATGTCATGTCTGTTTGACGACTCTTTGCTACTCGATGTGCAAAGATGACGATGAGGTGACTGGGGTAGACAAACATTTGGTATGTTTTGATAAGTTGACCCTGCCCTATGTCTCATTTTAATGTTTTGATCATTAAGAAAACAAGACAGTTGTGTGGACCCGTACCTGCAAGAGGACTATGACGGTTTCCTCCCACCCGGGTGTGGTGAGGCAGTGTTCAACTTTAGCCTGAGGAAACATGTGGTGCCAGAGGGCAGTGGAGACGAGGAGGAGAGGGAGGAGGATTATGATGAGGAGGAGGAGGAGGACACACGCTTCAGCCCACAGCCAGACGAGGAGAAGGAGGAGGAGATGGACTACAGCCCACAGCCAGACGAGGAGAAGGAGGAGGAGATGGACTACAGCCCACAGCCAGACGAGGAGAAGGAGGAGGATATAGACTACAGCCCACAGCCAGACGAGGAGAAGGAGGAGGAGATGGACTACAGCCCACAGCCAGACGAGGAGAAGGAGGAGGAGATGGACTACAGCCCACAGCCAGACGAGGAGAAGGAGGAGGAGATAGACTACAGCCCACAGCCAGACGAGGAGAAGGAGGAGGAGATAGACTACAGCCTACAGCCAGACGAGGAGCATGAGGGGACAGACTATAGTCCGCAGCCAGATGATGATGATGAGGAGGACACTGAATACAGCCAACAGCCAGATGAGGAAAAAGAGGAGGACACAGGTTATAGCCAAAGACCATACACCCCCACATGGAGCCTACTGTCCACTACCAGCCACCGTACCCAACCCTCTCACCCTACCATCCCTACTCGCCCACCCGCTCCCACTCGCCCAGCCACTCACCCTACGACTCCTACTCACCCAACCACTCACCCTACGACTCCTACTCACCCAACCACAACCACCCCCATAGCTGACATGGTCCGAGTCCACCTGAATAGGAGTCAACCTAGGGTTCCATCGCTGAACACGCCCAGCCCTGAGGTTAGAGAGCACAGCTTCCAGTTCCTAATGAGGCTCCACATGAACCGCTTCAACCAGCGCCTCAGCATGTTGGAGAGCAACACCCTGGACATCAGGGAGGGAATCCAGGCCATGAGGGGCCAGCAGAGCAATCTCAGCACCCAGCTGGAGATGCTGCAGTCACAGTCTGCCCTGGAGAAGAAGGAGAAGGTGGGTGAACTGGAGAGTAGCTACACAGACATGGAAACTCGTCTGAAAAGGCTGGAGGGTCGTCTGGAGATTGTGATAGATGGGTTTACTGCCCTGGCTCAGGAGATGAACAAGGTGAAACGCGTCAGACACAGAGCACGGTCTGCTAAGGAGGCGATGGCTCTGCCACCAGTGTCCACAGCCTTAGTGCCAAGGGTTACCACAATTCGACACTCCTTCAGGACTTCTCAATTAACAACTGTGACAACACTGAGATCCAATGTCGGGACTCAATCCACAACCACCAGGTCACAAACTATAGCCACAGTCCCCAATAGCTTACCCACGCCCCGTCTCCCTGCTAAGAAAGCCACAATGGCCCATAAGTCCACCACCAAAACAGTCAAAAAAACTACAAAACCTCAACCATTAACTAGATCCACCAAAAGAAATGTCAATTCAAAGTCCAGCCCAAGACAAAATACTACCATAAGTAAACCCAGGACTAGCTCTAGACCACGTAGTACGACAAAGCCTAGCACTAGACCACGTAGTACGACAAAGCCTAGCTCTAGACCACGTAGTACGACAAAACCTGAAACAAAGGCTACGATGGCCAAGCTTCATGTGACAGCTAATAAGCTCTCAACACAGACACGTCAATCAAAACCAAGGGAAGCTGTAGAAGACCTGGCTAACACTAAATATCAGCTGGCACCACCATCCCATAAACGGAAGCCTCCAACACAGGTGTCCAAGTCACGTAATGAAGCTGCTAAAAAGGGAAAGGATGCTTCTCGTGCTAGGAGCAACGATAAAAAAGACAGTGCCTTTAGATCAGTTGCACCTCATTCAAAGGTTCAACCCAATGTTAAACTCAAAGAAACAGTTGTCAAGAAACCATCCGACTCAAACGATGGTAACTCTAGACCTAACTTGGAAACCACTGCTCCAGACTCATACCAGTTGGCTCCACCGTCCCACAAAGTTCAGGAAGTGTCAAAAGCTAAAACAAGTTACTCCGAGAAAGTTCTCACCACCACGTCGGCACCCACCAAAACGGCCTCTTCTTCAAAGCGTTCCAGGTTAACAACGAAGAGTAAAGTCAAAGCTACTAGTTCCAAGAGACGCCCACAGAAGAAGAAAGCACAGCCCCAGTCCAATGTTCTGGACCTGCTCAAACTTCTTCAAAGGAATGATCAAAAATCATCCCAAAAGAACAAGAAACAGAAGCAAGATGGTTCCGATGGTTCTTTTCACATTGTTTTAGGAAGGCTGGCCATTCCAATCAAAATTATCCCTGATTATTAGGTACATTTATATATATTTTTAAACTTGAACAAATTTCAACATGTATCTAAAAGAATCTGTTTGTGGTCCTGATATTTATGCTTATTTTTATTATGTATTTGTATCTATGGAATAAGTCAAATTATTTCTTTTTTATAAAGGACTGCGTGAGTTGAGAGTAACTTCTTCATGTAGAGGCAACATTGTTATTGTGTTTAAAGCTGCATCATGAAATAATATACAGTTACCATATTCAAAGTTGTGTATTTACAGGAGTTGTTTGGTGCTATTTTTCTTTAGCCCAGTGGGTCAGACTACCTCAAGACGTACACATACAGTATTTAGTATTACATTTAAACTTTCACAGCAGACTTTATAAATTACCCCTATTATATGGACAAATTGTACATGTAAAATTTGATTTAGCCCAATTATGCAAGTACAGTGCATTCGGAAAGTATTCAGACCCCCTTGACTTTTTCCACATTTTGTTAAGTTACAGCCTTATTCTAAAATGGATTCCAAAAAAATTCCCTCATCAATCTACACACAATACCCCATAATGACAAAGCAAAAACAGGTTTTACAAAACTGAAATATTACATTTACATAAGTATTCAGACCCTTTACTCAGTATTTTTGTTGAAGCACCTTTTGCCGCAGTTACAGCCTTGAGTCTTCTTCGGTATGACCGTACAAGCTTGGCGCACCTATATTTGGGGAGTTTCTCCCATTCTTCTCTGCAGATTCTCTCAAGCTCTGTCAGGTTGGATTGGGAGCGTCGCTGTACAGCTATTTTCAAGTCTCTCCAGAGCTGTTCGATCGGCTTCAAGTCCGGGCTCTGGCTAGGTCACTCAAGGACATTCACAGACATGTCCCGAAGCCACTCCTGCGTTTTTTTGGGCTGTGTGCTTAGGGTCGTTATCCTGTTGGAAGGTAAACCTTTGCCCCAGTCTGAGGTACTGAGAGCTCTGGAACAGGTTTTCATCAAGGATCTTTCTGTAATTTGCTCCGTTCATCTTTCCCTCGATGGTGACTAGTCTCCCAGTCCCTGCTGCTGAAAAACATCCCCACAGCATGATGCTGCCACCACCATGCTTCACCATAGGGATGTTATTGGCCAGGTGATAAGCGGTGCCTGATTTCCTCCAGGCGTGACACTTGGCATTCAGGCCAAATAGTTCAATCTTGGTTTCATCAGACCAAATAATCTTGTTTCTCATGGTCTGAGAGTCCTTTAGGTGCCCTTTGGCAAACTCCAAGCGGGCTGTGATGTGTCTTTTACTAAGGAGTGGAATCTATCTGGCCACTTTATCATAAAGGCCTGATTGGTGAAGTGCTGCAGAGATATTTGTCCTTCTGGAAGGTTCTCCCATCTCCACAGAGGAACTCTGGAGCTCTGTCAGAGTGACCAAGGTCCTTCTCCCCCGATTGCTCAGTTTGGCCCGGGTGACCATTGGTTCCAAACGACTTTCATTTAAGAATGATGTAGGCCTCTGTGTTTTTGGGGACTTTCAATGCTGCAGAAATGTTTTGGTACCCTTCCCCAGATCTGTGCTTCGACACAGTCCTGTGTCAGAGCTCTATGGACAATTCCTTTGACCTCATGGCTTGGTTTTTACTCTGACATACACTGTCAACTGTGGGGCATTATATAGACAGGTGTGTGTGCCTTTCCAAATCAATTGAATGTATCACAGGTGGACTCCAATCAAGTTGTAGAAACATCTCAAGGATGATCAATGGAAACAGGATGCACCTGATCTCAATTTCGAGTCTCATAGCAAAGGGTCTGAATACTTATGCAAATAAGGTGTTTCTATTTTTATTTTTTTATACATTTGCTAAAAATGTCTAAAAACCTGTTTTCACTTCATCATTATGGGGTATTGTGCGTAGGTTGATGAGAACAAAAATCTATTTAATCTATTTTAGAATAAGGCTGTAACGTATCAGAATGTGGGAAAAGTGAAGGGGTCTGAATACTTTCCGAATGCACTGTATATGTGTACGAGTGGAGGCTGGTGGGAGCAGCTATAAGAGGATGGGCTCAGTGTAATGGCTGGAATAAATGGAACGGTATCAAACACATCACACAAACAGTATGGACTCTGTTCCATGAATTCTATTCCAGCCATTACAATGAGCCCATCCTCCTATAGCTCCCCCCACCAGCATCCACTGATGTAAACTATACAGTACTGCCAGTTAAGTATTTGAAGTGAGTTTGCCCAAGCTTTCCGACGTCCCTATGTTCAGGTGTAAATATGTTTTAATTCCATCTGCTATTGTGATTGGATGACTATCGATATGATTGTGTATGTAAATGTGATTGTGGTGTATTATGTATTTATAGCATTCATTCTGCCCTTGCTGCCTTGTGATTGTACTTCAAATTATTTATTTTTTGCTTACTGTGCATAACCCAAATAGCAACATGAAACATGTAAAATGTCAACCCATTTCTTGACCTCAATAATATCCCAGATTTGGCTTCATCATGCATTGGTCAGATAGTTTCCAAAAACTGTTTTAGCTTCTTACTGTAAAGTTAGACTGGACAGGTTTTTCCAAAGTCCCATTGAAGCTGTGCGTTTGTTGGCTGTTCAACCGTGGAGCTTCCAGTGACAAGGTAAGAACTGGAGCAGCTAGGGTAGCTCTCCCCTAGGGTGGCCTGGCCTATTGGGCTCTTTAGCTGGACAGAGCTTTGGTGGATGGACATAGTGCCTCAGCTTGCTTCTTCTTAGCTTCTCAGTGTTATATCCTGATGTGATATGATGCCTCTTTCTGCACTTAGACTTCAATTCTCCGGTTCATTCTCTCTGCTCTGCTGTCTTTATCAAGGTTTGGTGACACATTATTTTAAAATAGAAAATGAACTTTAACGCAACCTTCCTCAGTTCATCTTCTAGCAACCTAATGAGAAGAGAGATGGTTTCAACATTTGACCCATGTTGAGAGATGTAGCATTGGCTGTGCTATGTCTATCTCCAACATCGGCAATACATACACACCTTTTAGCCTTCTTTTGCATCTGGGATACTCAAAAGTCAGTGGATTTTCAAGTGGTGTAGCAAAGCTGTATGTGTCCCTATGTGATTGTGAGTAGTGTTTAAAAAATAAACCCCCCTCATAATTGCAGGGGACCTGGGGAATGCCTAGTGCATGGACAATGGAAATCCACAATGAATAAATTGTTGCTGTTGGCTAATAATGTGACAGCTCTGTTGTGTAGCGTGTATACATCATGCGTAGTATTTGACTAGCAGTGTATTTTCATGTGTCTGGGCCAAGAGTGTGCTGCGAGGACAAGCCTCATCACGTATCTCTTCACACGGCTCGCTCAATTTCCTGCCCCCATTGCTCCTTCCCTGTGTGTGTCCTCTTTGACTGGAAATGTTTGTTTTAAAGTGTAAATGTTGGCTGTTCTCCTTTTCAGATGTGCTGCTGGGTACACAGGCAACCCCCAGCTTGGACAAACGTGTATTGTTGGCAACAATGATCTCAATGGTAGGTATAGATTATTCAATTAAATATAACTCTATCCCCTCAGGGGCGGTGTTAACCGTGCTAACAGATTGCGGCTGTGTACATTATAGTATTTGGTGGAATGAAGGCCCACTGAGTGCAACGCTCAGCTATGTCATGTTTACAGGTAACTGCTACAACTGTGATCAGAGAGGAAGTGAAGGATGCGATGGAAATGGTGTGTGTCGCTGCAAGGTAAGCAAACCAAGGCTTCTCTATGTTTTTCATTAAAACCGCCAGCCGCATTGACATCCTCCTGTATCCTTATCCACTTGTTATCTCTCTAGGTTTGTCCCATATAAATATAATCCCTTGAATGGCATTCCCATTCAAGTCTATGTTCTATGTATGTGTAGGTTCACCTCTCACACTATATCATTGCGTCTCAGATGAACGTTGAGGGCCCTGATTGCTCCAACTGTAAGCAGGGAACCTTCCACCTCAGCACAGACAACAAAGATGGCTGCCTGTCCTGCTTCTGCATGGGAGTCACTCAGCAGTGCTCCAGCTCCTCCCACGACAGAGACCAGGTACCCAGGCGACAAGAACTAGGAAACGACTTCCTGAAAACAATATATGAGTAAATATACGAAGAGAGCACTTTGAGAGTAGCCTGGCGCTGGTCTCATATCTGTTTGAGTTTGATGTGACAATGACCAATCAAGGAATATAGGCAAGTCAACACACAAACATATACTAACAGCTGAACTGAATAAACGGTTTTCCTGTCTCTCTGAGTGTGATTGGATGATCATCCCTTCATTTGTGTCCTGCAGGTGTCATCCGTCTTTGCCCCAGGCAACTTCCAGGGCTTTGCTTTGGTCAACCGGCAGCGCACCGTCCGTATCTCCACCGGATTCACCGTGGAGGTGTCCACTGACGGCACCCAGCTCTCCTACAGCAACTTTGACTACCTGGGCCAGGGGCCCCTCTATTGGCGGCTGCTCGGGGCTTTCCAAGGGGATAAGGTGAGTCCCAGATGAGGATCTGTCCACCGTGGCCATCAGAGACGATACAAACGCTGTCCCGACGTCTACTCCCACTCTCTCGCTACATGGTGCGAAGTGGCTTCTTCTCATTCGGGAATCCTCTAGCATTCCTGCTCCTAACAGCGCTTAAATGCTCTCTCAAGTTCTGCCTGAATGTCTGTGCTGGTCTTTGTTGTGAAAGGGTTTGCTAAATGAGTTATCGTAGAAAACGCTAAGTTTGAGGGCCAATCTCATAGTGGGAAATTGTCGTTTGGTTGTATGCTCCATGAATTTACCATGTATTACAGGCGGTAGAACCTCATCAGAAAGCATTGGCCATAGCAGTCTCTGAGATAGAAGTCAGTACTGTACTGTTTGTTGATGCATCTACTTTTAGAAAGCATCACATGGATGCATTTCATTATTGGTCTTGAGAAGATGTTGGTTCTTTATGCATCATTCAAGTGTAATTGAGTTATTTTTACTCTTGGTTTGCCTGTCCACTCTATAGAAGGAAGCTTTCTTTGCTCGTATGAGACGAGCGCACCAGGTAAACCAGAGCGGTGCTTGTCGTGTGGTGATGATTGTGGATTGACCAGTATCAAATCAAATTGTATTAGTCGCATGCGCCGAATACAACAGGTACAACCTTACAGTGAAAGGCTTACTTACCAGCCCCTCACCAATGACAGTTTACACATAAAAATAAAAATAACACTTTTTGTGAAGAATTGATGACTAAAATGTTTGCCTGTAATTCAAACAAAGGATTGGTGTGATTTGTCATTTGATCGTACTGATTTGATTTGATTTGTGTTGAGATAAATGCGTCATACATTACCCTTATTTTCTTGTTTGTAGGAGGTTTGTGTGTTTGAGATGCATGGGTATCCTGCTTTTCCAATGGTCTCAAATTGCTCCTAGTTTCAGCTCCATTGTAGCAGCAATCGACATACAGTAATGGCCCTATTTACACACACTTCTGTAATATTAGGAATATTTCAGGTTCACATGCCATCGCGGGTTACACTCTACGCGTATTGGTTACTTATAGACGTCACTCTGTTTAATGGACCATTCACGCGGTGGATGACTCTGATGTAGTGCACTGAAGCGACTGAGTCAGGAGGAGTTTTGCAGACGTCCGACATTGATAGCCGTGAACAGCAGTTACGTTCTTCAAGTCCCCCATTAGTTCTAAAGTCTTCCGCTGGCTCCCACGTGGGGAATTGATCACGGGAGCCTTGTTTATTCACAACACTAGAGCGACTCCGCCTGGACAGAGGAGCAACGGAGGAAGGATGCGTCCGTTTGGGACATGATGAAGTCTTCGAAGGGTAATGGCACCTCCAGGTCCAAAAGAGCTAGCCAGGTATTCCTACTGTAGCCTAGCCACCCACTGCTATGTCCATACAACACATCTAATGACAACAGTACAACCCAGCCACCCCCTCCCCCCTTCCCCTGATATGGATTGCCTTTTGGGATGTCAATTGCCATGACATCCTTGAAAGATAATCCCACCACCCGTAAGACAGTATGTGACTGGATATTTACTGTAGCATGGTAGACATCAGCATGAAAGATAATCCCACCACCCGTAAAACAGTATGTGACTGGATATTTACTGTAGCATGGTAGACATCAGCATGAAAGATAATCCCACCACCCGTAAGACAGTATGTGACTGGATATTTACTGTAGCATGGTAGACATCAGCATGAAAGCAACTGCAGCACGTTGACAGTACATTTACCTGATGCATGTCGTGAAAATGCACGTGTGTGTATTACAAACAGACCTGAATGGGATTGTGAGGCGCTCTGGAATTTGAGGAGAAGAGAGCCATGTTGTCTAATAGCCGACGTGTTTGGATGTTTTGCGTCAAGACTTCCCTGTTTTAGGATTGTAGAAACTAGAAAGTTCAATGGCCCCAGTGAGTGAAGTTGTGTACATACCACAGGGTTGTAGACCTGGTTAAGAGCATGACACAGCATGTCCCCCAGACCCCAGTGCTTGGTGTGTCTCTTACCTTGCATGGTGGGCGGTCTCCTTTGGGGAAACCCTCATGAGCCCCCCCCCCCCCCCCCCCCCCCCCCCACTACCCTCCCCATCCTCTCCCCCAGGAACAAGTGAAGAAGCTGGATGATGAGATCTGGGCAATCCTCTCCAACTTTCCAGCCGGCTCTCCTCCCTTCCCTCCCTCCTCTTCCTCTGAGAGGAAGGTCCCCAGCGCCTCGTTTCGGTCCGGGTCTCGTACCCCCCTGAGGACCCCCTCTCCCCCTTCCTCCCTCTCTGGTATCTCCTCCCTGGTACGGCCTACTAGTCCTCAGCCAGCCTCCCCAGGTCACTCTCCTCGACGGAAGGTACATCTAAAATAACCCCTATGAGAAACACTCAAGCCTTTAACTTTTTAGCTCATCCATAGTTGTTATTGTGGTCGTTACTGACTGGTTTACTCTCTTTTGGGGCCTGGTCCTGTTGACAGACTCAACAGCGGGGGACCAAGAACATAGTGGGTGCTCCCAGTAGCCCCGGGCCTGCAGGGGCCTCCAGCCAGGTAGACATGATGATAGGCTGGCTGACTGACGGGCGGACGGACAGACCGACTGATTGGCTAGCTGACTGATTGGCTGGCTAAATGATGAACAGACGGACAGACAGACAACCAGACTGTCTGACTGCATATCCCTGCTCTTGACAAACACAAGCAGAGGAAACTGCCTCCCTCCATGTGATAACATACAGTGTACTGTAGCCAGGAAGGTTAATCAACAACCGATCAGGTTGATCATAAACCCATTCACGAATCATGAGAGTTAATATTTCACAGGGTTATCCTGTACAGTTTTCCTTAGTATTGTCAAAGTGTTCGCGGCCTGGGTCTTTTTCAAAAGAACAAGAAAGAGAAGATAGGGCTGAAAAGGGCAGTATGTGCATAAATTCCATGACTAAGCAGGGTGGCATTTTCCTCTTTAAAGCACAGTACACAATTACTGTTAAAGTCGTACTCTGTAGTTCTTCACTTAAAGAGTAGCACTGGATCTGTAATCTATAATTATACTGTATAAGGGTCTAAACATGTCAGACAGTCACCTTTATAAGCTGTGATTTTCACATTATACACACTGGAAGCTGTTGTTTTAGTTGCCAGTTAACGCATGGTGTGAGTGTCACTTTGTCACCAAGTAGTAGTTAACTAGTAGGGGACCAAAATGTAAACCCTTTCTCTGCTCTCCTCTCTACTGTGCTTGCGATGCCTCTCTCTCTCTCTCTCTCTCTCTCCTTGCGTATCTTTTGAGCTCTTTCTCTGGCTTGCTCTCTCATGCTCTCCTTCCTCTGCCCCAGTACGCTTTGTTCTACAAAGGTTTCAGCTTGCACCCGGATGACACGCTCTACTGGCAGCTCCCAGAGCAGTTCATAGGGGATAAGGTAACAGTACGAGCCAGGCCCAGCCTTCCTGCACCCTGACTGGGTGTTTACCCTTCGGTTAACCGTTTGGCCACAGAACCACCGCACCATTCCTCCACCTGAACTATCAGAGCTGTGGAAGGGAAATGAAGGGCAGGGCGGCACCGCCCTGTGTAGTGTACAGCACTTATTGATTCATGATCCCTGTTTAACTAAGACACTTCTCCAAGTGGTGGGAGGTCAAGCATGACTCAGTTTTTATTGGAGAAGATGAACATCTTAGAGAAATGTAATACATCATGTGCTCTATGATCGCTTCACGCTTTTTGCTCTTACAGAAAGACACATTTCTAATAGAAGAGGCCTAAATGTATTTATCTCCACCTCTACAATAGGTGAACTCGTATGGTGGGAAGCTGAAGTATACCATCTCCTATGTAGCCGGCCAGAGAGGAACAGCCATCGAAGACGCTGATGTTCAGATTATTGTAAGTATGCACCAAAGTTAACATTGCGTTCAATCTCATTTACTGTTGTTGCATCCATTCCATAGCACACTCAGGACCCCACAAGTTATGAATGTCATTCTCTTCAATGTACTGCTGTCGCATCAATTAGTTTTACACTCACCTGCCATGGGTTGCCCTTGTCATTGTTGCCCACAGGGAAATGACATCACCCTGGTGGCTCACCAGCTGTGGCAGAGGGGAAAGGGGACAAGAGAGTCCCGCCAGTTTGAGCTCGTCTTCAGAGAGGTCAGTGTTCTACAGTAGCTGCGATCTTTATAGTCCCCAAATGGTGATTTGATTGCAACCTTTACCATCCGTTCCTCATTGGCACAGGTCACACTAGCATCCTGGTGATACAATAGGAGTAACTCCCATCTCCCTGTCCTGTAGGAGAACTGGCGTCGCCCCGACGGCATGCCTGCCACTAGGGAGCACCTGATGATGGTGCTGGCTGACCTGGATGACATCCTGGTGCGGGCCTCCTACTACACAGAGATGAGGTCCTCCAGCATCTCCGAGGTCAGCATGGAGGTGGCCGTGCCCAACTACAGCGGCCTGGCTCAGGCTCTGGAGGTTGAGCAGTGCCGCTGCCCGCCCGCCTACCAGGGACTCTCCTGTCAGGTAAGAGGAGCTCTCTCTCTCTCTCTCTGCCACAAGTGGCAATGTTGACTAATTAACCTCAAACGTAAATGTATGTATGTTTGAACAGTCAGCAGACTTTAAATGTTTTGCCTTCTGGAGAAAGCATGCTCGAAGGAGGACCAGGCTCCGTGTCCAGGAAACCCACCCTGAGAGTGTCAAGCCCACGGTGTGATGTGTGATGACAGTTGTAACTCTCTCTCTACCAGGACTGTGCCCCTGGCTACACTCGTACCGGAGGGGGCCTGTACCTGGGCCACTGTGAGCTGTGTGAGTGCAACGGGCACTCTGACTCCTGCCACCCCGAGAATGGCATCTGCACGGTATGCAGCCCAGAGAATCTCTTTAGGGCAGTTGTTTTGATGAATTTCTCATTTAGTTTATTTAACCTTCATTTTATCCAGGTTAACCTCGTTAATTTAAAACCAGGAATGCTAATGTAGGATCAGTTCAGCCTCTGAGATCACAATGAATCCTAGCTCACCACCCACATGGCCTCAGGTCCAAAATAGCAGTAGATTTGAAACAAGTACATTGAATAACAAGCGAGTGGTTGTCGTCTTCCCGCATCTCCAGAGCTGTCTGCACAACACCCAGGGAGAGCTGTGTGAGCAGTGTGCCCCAGGTTTCTATGGGGATCCCACCGCTGGAACCCCAGAGGACTGCCAGCCCTGTGCCTGCCCTCACACCGACCCTGACAACCAGTGAGTGAGCCGCTAACAGGATTAGGACACAGAACACAGTCTCAGTCCGGATGGGGGATAAAAAGGGGTTTTTGCTTCTGTAACAACGATAAACAGTATCAAAATGGTCCTCCATTGGAACAAGATGTAGTTCTCAGTCATTCATATCTGTCTTTGAAACGTTGCCCTACATCCCAACTTGGAACAGATCCCACTGGGTTAGTTATTACTGGAGTATACTGTACTTGCTTATCTGTGTGTGTTTGCCAGGTTCTCCCCCACCTGTGAGAGCCTTGGTAACGGTGGTTATCAGTGTACTGCTTGCCAGCCTGGATACACTGGCCAGTACTGTGAGCGGTAAGCTGACACAACTCTCTCTTTACCTCTCTATTCTAGCCCGGTCCCAGATCTGTTTGTTCTGTCTTGTCGGTGTCCTGTGGTCATTGTCATGCCAATGGCTATACAACACAAACTGAGCTAGTACCAGGCTGCTCTATTCAGACTGGCTTTTCAGTGTCCTTTGACGTTGTGTTGACTCTATATGAATGTCTTTCTCTCTGTCCCCTACAGCTGTGCAACTGGATACGTTGGAAATCCACAAGACAGGATTACGTGTCGTCCATCCAATAGTAAGGGAACCCAAAACGTCCAGTAGACTTGGATACATGTTGTATTGAGTGAACCAACTGAAAAGGAACTCAAAATCAATCTACTTTTTCTTCCTGCCAGACTGTAACCACCAAGAGTGTCTCTGCGATTGATCCTTGTGCCCTAACCTTTGACCCTTAACCTTTGACCCAGCAGCGGCAGCCTCCCTGGTGGTGAAAGTGTACCCTGAGAGGGTTTTGGTGACCCAGGGCAGCCCAGTGACCCTGCGGTGCCAGGTGACCGGCCCTCCACCCCACTACTACTACTGGTCCAGGGAGGATGGACGCCCCGTGACCAACAGCGCCGTCAGACAAAGACAAGGTATAGTATACTGGACAGACCAGTTCTGGGTAATAGGGAGTATGACTTGGCCTAACATAAGAGCCATACATACATTACTGTTGTTGTATATAGCGGCACAGTATACACTCCTCACTAAAGACCAGTATTGGTGAATGTAGATACAATCGTCCCTGCGCCTCTGTTAGAAGGTGTAGTAATGACCAGTAGGAGACAGATGTACAGAACACACTTTTTTTGCACACACTTAAGATGCACACACACCAATGTAGCAAGATGGGACTAGTAGAAGTGGTTGTATGGTCATAAATGCACTACACAGTAGGGACTGTCCAGAGAGGGAAGTGTCCATGGGGTGAGGCCCAGCTGTCAGTCTTCTGTGGGTTGCTACAGCCAGGTGGTTGGTCACCTTGCTATTCACTCCTGGAGTTGCAGAGAAAGACTGAGGTACAGATGGTAGGATACATGTTGTATTGAGTTACCCCACCAGATAGGGCCTGTGATTGACTGACCCTGTCAGGTGACTGAGTTCCCTGGCAACTTGGTGTGAAATGGGGGCAGAGTGACCTAAGAACAATAGAAAGCCCATCCACCGAGTACCTCTACTCTTCTCCTTTCAAGTGACATTCCAGTCTCCTTTTTACCTCATTTAACACCTGATTTACTTAACAAAAGGCACATCTCAATAGGTGGTCCAGGCGAGTCTCGACTTGGCACATGTGTGTGTGGGGGGGGGCTGTCCTTTTTTGTTCTCTATTGCTTCTCAATTTTTTCTCAAGCAAGAGAGGAGGTGATGACATCACAGATTCCCAGCAGAACAACATCTTGAAGTGTTCAGTTTTGTAAAAAATATATTTTTGCTCAAAACATATTTTTGTAGCCTGTAGTGTGTGTACTTTACTGTATTTATACTTTGGATAGCGCTTTTCAACAGTAAAATATCCAAAAATCGCTGGATGCCACTCATGGGAAACTGTAAGGGTTTTCTACGCTATTGAAGTACTAGTCCATTCCCCTTGGTAATTTAATCTCATTCCGTGTTCCTACCTATTCTCTCAGGAGAGGAGCTGCATATCCCCAGTGTTCAGCCCAGTGACACAGGCATGTATGTCTGTACCTGCAGAGACCAACGCAACACCAACAGGAGCCGCGCTGAGATTGTTGTCACAAGTACGCATTTCTAATTGTCCGTTAAAATAGTGCATTTGGAATACTTTTGTGATTTTTTTTCCCCCACTGATCTTACAGATAGTTGTTGAATAGTTCAAACTGACTTGAACAAAATATGTTCGAAGTTGAGACAGTAAAAACTTTTAAGAAATTGTAACTTGGGACATTTGAGTGTTTACTGAATGGTTTCTGTGCATGTCTTTCTCCAGCTGTCTCGTACAAACCCATTCAGGTGACCATCGAGGAGCCCAAAGCACGGAGTGTCACAGTTGGCGCAACAGTCAGCTTCATCTGCACAGCCAAGAGCCAGGTAAGACTAGCGACCGACATGGAGACATTAATGCAATCAATTCGGCTTATTTTAATGTATCTTTGATGGTTGGCATTGTGCTTAAATCATTTCCCACCACCTGGAATTGTCCTATGTAGCAAAATTTGAAATTCTGTTTTTTTTACAGTGGATAAAAGGAGAGACTCAAAGCTACAAAATTGTATATCATACACTGCAGTTGAGGAACAATGGGAAAGTAATTCTGCTTTGAAAGTTGATAAACTTGTAACCCCACTTTTGAGAAAATGGCCCTTTGAATTGTTTGGTACACATACTGGAGAACCAATGTTTTTCTACCCCCATTTAGCATCATTCTCTTAAGCCTCAGCCCACTATATATCACGTTTATTTGTCACATGCACAGGATACAGAAGGTGTAAACTGTACAGTGAAATGGTTATTTAAATATACAAAAATATATATTGAATGATTATTAGATGACGCTTACCTGACGCACTTGTCTAAATTGATGGGTTGTGTGAAATAAATGCTATAACCACCCCCCAGCCACATCTAGCTAAGTGGGTCACTATTGTCTAGACATGTACACATGTTCATAAAATACAATAGATGGCCGTAATCACCCTCAGACAGACACATCTGGCTAATTTGATGGGTCACGCAATAATCCGTCCGAGGTGGAGTCTTTTGTTTAGACATGTAGTTAGCTAGCTAGTTTAACAATGAACTGGCATAATCCCAACTCATACTACTACCAATACAAACATTGTCATGTAGTTTGAATCTGCAGGTACCTAAAGCTAACCAGCTAGGTTCAGTGTTAACTAGTTAACATTAGGCTATAACTAGCAATGCATTTCTGATTCTTATAATATTACTACACAGATCATGAACGTAACGTTAGCTAGCGAGCCAACAATCTAACGTTCGCTAGCTAGCGAACAGTATGCTTTAACTTGCAATGAAAACGACTTCCTGACAAAATTAGAACATCTGAAAATATAGCTAGACTCTTACCTGTATACATGGATGAACACAGCTCCATTTTGTTTGTAGCTACATCTTGTTTGGCGAATGTTGTGTCAAGTCACTCCGGTTCACACTGACTGTGGCGTGTGCAGAAAGTAGCCCATCACAACTTTTTCAACTGATCTGTCAATAGCACCTGCTAAATTCAGGGCATCAATGTTGTTACGTAAAGTAGCAAAACGTTTGTAGGTCTCGATGGCTAACATTATATACATTTAAAACACGCAGTGTTAGAAGGGACTATCAATACATACTGTGCAGCTCATGTTATAGACAGAAACATGCTACATGGCAGACCAATCCAAACTCATCTTCCGGCATGTCCAGCCCATGCATTATCTCAGCCAATCATAGCTAGCAGGAAGGTCTTTTTCTGTGGCTTTAACCAACTAGGGTCGTAATTTAACAATTTTATTCATATTTACAGATGGAATACATGTTTGTTATTAAGGCACATGAAAGTTCATGTTCCAGGAGGCAATTCTTCCAAAAAGACGTTTTGCCTCTCCTGTGAAGTAGTGATGTGCGAAATACCACCCAAATACCACCTAGCATCCTGAAACAGGTTATAATTGACAACACCTTTGTTTACCATATACCTTATTATTAAACTATTTTTTATTTTATTTCACCTTTATTTAACCAGATCGGCCAGTTGAGAACAAGTTCTCATTTAAACTGCGACCTGGCCAAGATAAAGCAAAGCAGTGCGACAAAAACAACACAGAGTTACACATAAACAAACGTACAGTCAATAACACAACAGAAAAATCTATGTACAGTGTGTGCAAATGTAGAAGAGTGGGGAGGTAAGGCAATAAATAGGCCATAGAGGCTAAATAATTACAATTTTGCATTAACACTGGATGTGCAGATGATGTGCAAGTAGAGATACTGGGGTGCAAAGGAGCAAGACAAATATATCTGCTGGAGCGCGTGCTACGGGTGGGTGTTGCTATGGTGACCAGTGAGCTGAGATAAGGCAGGGCTTTACCTAGCAAAGACTTATAGATGACCTAGAGCCAGTGGGTTTGGCGACGAATATGTAGTGAGGGCCAGCCAGCGAGAGCATACAGGTCGCAGTGGTGGGTAGTATATGGGGCTTTGGTGACAAAACGGATGGCATTGGGATAGACTGCATCTAGTTTGCTGAGTAGAGTGTTGAAGGCTATTTTGTAAATTACATCGCCGAAGTCAAGGATCATTAGGATAGTCAGTTTTACAATGGTATGTTTGACAGCGTGACTGAAGGAGGCTTTGCTGCGAAATAGGATGCCGATTCTAGATTTAATTTTGGATTGAAGATGCTTAATGTGAGTCTGGAAGGAGAGTTTACAGTCTAACCAGACACCTAGGTATTTGAAGTTGTCCACATATTCTAAGTCAGAACCGTCCAGAGTGGTGATGAGACAAAACTGCGACTCGTCAGTGAAGAGCACTTTTTGCCAGTCCTGTCTGGTCCAGCGACAGTGGGTTTGTGTCCATAGGCAACGTTGTTGCTGGTGATGTCTGGTGAGGACATCTTGAGGTGCATATTCATTAATTGTTTATGGTTAATTGAACAAGCATGGGAAACAGTGTTTAAACCCTTTACAATGAAGATCTGGGAAGTTATTTGGGTTTTTACAAATTATCTTTGAAAGACGGGGTCCTGAAAAAGGGACGTTTATTTATTTGCTGAGTTTATATCCACAGTAAAACGAGTCCTATATCCACATAACCTGAAAGGCCGCTCAGCAAGGAAGAAGCCACTGCTCCAAAACTGTCATAAAAAAGGTCTTCCAATAGGTCTTCTAAATGGACAATGACCCCAAACATACTTCCAAAGTTGTGGCAAAATGGTTTAAGGACAACAAAGCCAAGGTATTGGAGTGGCCATCACAACGCCTTGACCTCAATCCTATAGAACATGTGTGGGCAGAACTGAAAAAGCATGTGTGAGCAAGCAAGACTCAGTTACACCAGCTCAAAATTCACCCAATTTATTGTGGGAAGCTTGTGGAAGGCTACCCGAAACGTTTGGCCCAAGTTAAACAATTTAAAGGCAATGCTACCAAATACTAATTGAGTGTATGTAAACTTCTGATCCATTGGGAATGTGATAAACATACTTCCGGCGCCGACAGAGATGGCCGCCTCGCTTCGCGTTCGTAGGAAACTATGCAGTATTTTTTTGTGTGTGTTATTTCTTAAAATGTTACCCCAGAAAATCTTAGGTTTTATTACATACAGTCGGGAGGAACTATTGGATATAAGAGCAACGTCAACTCACCAACATTACGACCAGGAATACAACTTTCCCGAAGCAGATCCTCTGTATGGCCTACCACCCAGGACAATGGATCGGATCCCAGCCGGCGACCCAAACAACGGCGCCGTAGAAGGGGCAGATGGAGTGGTCTTCTGGTCAGGCTCCGTAGACATGGCACATCGCACACCACTTCCGAGCATACTACTCGCCAATGTCCAGTCTCTTGACAACAAGGTAGACTAAATCTGAGCAAGGGTAGCATTCCAGAGAGACATCAGAGACGGTAACCTTTGTTTCAGGGAAACATGGCTCACTCGAGACACGCTATCTGAGTCGGTACAGCCACCTGGTTTCTTCACGCATCGCGCCGACAGAAACAAGCATCTCTCTGGTAAAAAGAAGGGCGGGGGTGTATGCCTTATGATTAACGAGACGTGGTGTGATCATAACAATATACAGGAACTCAAGTGCTTTTGTACACTTGACTTAGAATTCCTCACAATCAAAAGCCGACTGCATTATCTACCAAAATAATTATCTTCGATTATAATCACAGTTGTGTATATTCCCCCCAAGCAGACACATCGGCGGCCCTGAAAGAACTTAATTCGACACTATGTAAACTGGAAACCACCTGAGGCTGTAGTTATTGTAGCTGGCGATTTTAACAAGGCTAATCTAAAAACATGGATCCCCAAAGTCTATCAGCATATCGATTGTGCTACCAGGGCTGGCAAAACCCTAGAACATTGTTATTCTAATTTCCTCGATGCATATAAGGCCTATAAGGCCCTCCCTTTGGAAAAGCTGACCACCACTCCATTTTGTTGCTCCCAGCCTATAGACAGAAACTAAAACAGGAAGCTCCCGTGCTCAGGTCTGTTCAACGCTGGTCCGACCAATCGGATTCCACTCTTCAAGATTGCTTCGATCACGTGGACTGGGATATGTTCCGCATTGCGGCGAACAACAACATTGACGAATACGCTGATTTGGGGAGCGAGTTTATTAGCAAATGCATCGGTGATGTTATACCCACAGTGTCTATTAAGACATTCCCCAACCAGAAAATGTGGATTGATAGCAGCATTCGCGCAAAACTGAAACCGCAAACCACTGCTTTTAATCAGGGCAAGGTGACCGGAAACATGACTGAATACAAACAGTGTAGCTATTCCCTCCGCAAGGCAATCAAACAAGCTAAGCGTCAGTATAGAGACAAAGTGGAGTCGCAATTCAACGGCTCAGACATGAGAGGTATGTGGCAGGGTCTACAGTCAATCACGGACTACAAAAGAAAAACCAGCCCTGTCACGGACCACGATGTCTTGCTCCCAGACAGACTAAACAACTTTTTTGCTCGCTTTGAGGACAATACAGTGTCTCCTTCACTGTAGCCAACGTGAGTAAAACATTTTAACCCTCGCAATCAATCCTTATCCAGTCTGCTGTTCCCACATGCTTTAAGAGTGCCACCATTGTTCCTGTTTACAAGAAAGCTAAGGTAACTGAGCTAAATCACTTCCATCATCATGAAGTGCTTTGAGAGACTAATCAAGGACACCCTAGACCCACTCCAATTTGCTTACCACCCCAATAGGTCCACATACGACGCAATTGCCATCAAACTGCACACTGCACACTGCCCTAACCCATCTGGACCAGAGGAATACCTATGTAAGAATGCTGTTCACCGATTACAGCTCAGCATTTAACACCATAGTACCCTCCAAACTCGTCATTAAGCTCGAGACCCTGGGTCTCGACCCCGCCCTGTGCAACTGGGTCCTGGACTTCAGGAAACAGCAGAGGGAGCAGCCCCCTATCTACATTGACGGGACAGTAGTGGAGAGGGTGGAAAATTTTAAGTTCCTCCGCGTACACATCACGGACAAACTGAAATGGTCCACCC
Source organism: Oncorhynchus clarkii lewisi (assembly GCF_045791955.1). Taxonomy (NCBI): domain Eukaryota; kingdom Metazoa; phylum Chordata; class Actinopteri; order Salmoniformes; family Salmonidae; genus Oncorhynchus; species Oncorhynchus clarkii. The sequence goes on from NC_092162.1 coordinate 42,581,040, forward strand.
ACACAGACAGCGTGGTGAAGAAGGCGTAGCAGCGCCTCTTCAACCTCAGGAGGCTGAAGAAATTTGGCTTGTCACCAAAAACACTCACAAACTTTTACAGATGCACAATCGAGAGCATCCTGTCAGGCTGTATCACCACCTGGTATGGCAACTGCTCCTCCCATAATTGTAAGGCTCTCCAGATGGTAGTGAGGTCTGCACAACACATCACCGGGTGCAAACTACCTGCCCTCCAGGGCACCTACACCACCCGATGTCACAGGAAGGCCAAAAAGATCATCAAGGACAACAACCACCCGAGCCACTGTCTGTTCACCCCGCTATCACCCAGAAGGCGAGGTCAGTACAGGTGCATCAAAGCGGGGACCAAGAGACTGAAAAACAGCTTCTATCTCAAGCCCATCAGACTGTTAAACAGCCATCACTAACATTGAGTGGCTGCTGCTAATATACTGACTCAACTCTAGCCACTTTAATAATGGAAACATTTATGTAATCAATTTATCACTAGCCACTTTATATAATGCTTACATACCCTACATTACTCATCTCATATGTATATACTGTACTCTATACCATCTACTGCATCTTGCCTCTGCCGTTCGGGTCATATATTTTTATGTACATATTCATTCCTGTACACTTGTATAAGGTAGTTGTATAAGGTAGTTGTTGTGAAATTGTTAGGTTAGATTACTTGTTGGTTATTACTGCATGGTCGGAACTAGAAGCACAAGCATTTCCTTACACTCGCATGAATTATCTGCTAACCATGTGTATGTGACAAATACATTTGATTTGATGAAAGAAATAAAATATGAAATAAATCATTCTCTCTACTATTTTTCTGACATTTCACATTCTTAAAATAAAGTGGTGATCCTAACTGACCAAATACAGGGAATTCTTACTAGGATTAAATGTCAGGAATTGTAAAAAAAAAAACTAAAAAAAACTGAGTTTAAATGTATTTGACAACGGTGTTTGTACACTTCCGACTTCAACTGTATATACGAAGAAAACAATATATACACGGGACAGGACGGGACAAGCCATCACAAACGTCCGACTGCTACGCCATCTTGGTCAGGCACATTAAGCACAATTGTCTCCCTCTTACTGGCCACCCTGTTGCATTTCTTTCTCTCTTATTTGTGTTTACTTCACATCTTGTACCCATCTGTCCCCTCCCAGTCTCCAGCCTACACCCTGGTGTGGACTCGGCGGGGTAACGGCAAGCTGCCCAACAGAGCCATGGACTTCAACGGCATCCTGACCATCCAGAACGTCCAGCCTGAGGACGCTGGCATCTACGTGTGTACAGGCTCCAACATGTTTGCCATGGACGAGGGTACAGCCGTCCTCTACGTGCCAGGTTCGTGATCCCAGGCAGGCTCCATCATGCTGTTAGCCATCAGCCTCTATACCACCACCCTACAAGCTCTATTTCTTTGAGTTCCTCCCCTTAGCCCTCCTTGAATGGTGCATGACCCGCCTTCCTTTTGCTTTGCCTCCGTCTCCCTTATATCATGCACTGTGTTGAATGTGTTTGTCTGTCTGCAGCTTCTGGCAAACAGCATAACCCCTGTCACTCCCGCTCCCTGCCCCCCACTTCCTAAACTCCGATAACCTCTCACTTTAAACCTTTCCAATCTCTCTCTATGCTACCTGTCTCTGTCTTTCTAATAATGGCCCGACCTTCGTACTGTGTGTACAATCTTTACTAGTATTAGGTTCTAAAAACTCACAGACAATTAGTAAAGCTTAAACTAAGTTGAATCAATCAAAGGGTCAGACAGCTGGAACAGTGAAAAAACATGTCCCCACCAGCACAAGTATATATACCCCAATTTGGGTTAAGTCTCCTCATTCCCTATAAACATTACATTTGTATTGTTAGTCATAAAGTTAAGTGATGTGGGTAATAAACTTTTCCTTCTCCCTGAATTTGACCTGACCTGACCTCACAGCTCTCCACCCTTATCAGTGACCTCGACCACATACATTCCTCCTACAGATAACTATTAACTTCTGGTGTAGAAACCAGACTGTGGCCATTTCTCCTTTCCCTAGGGTACCTGATGATTAACAATATTTCAAGTTTTAGAAGTCAGAACCCATGACTGGTCCATGAGCAACATACCGCTTGTGGATATACTAATGATTTAATAATCAAAAGGTCCATCAGTTTAAGATACAATATGTGTGTGGCTTGTCTAAGACATCATAGCACACAGTAGACCTCAATGCTACCAAAGTCCAAAGATATTGCCCACTCAAGAGTTTCAAGTAGTTTTAGTTACTATGAACTGTGGTCTTACCACCCCCAATGGATATACCAAAGAAGGTTGTCTTGCCCAGTGGCATATATTTGATTCATTTTCAAGTTGCTTCTTGTTTTAATACTCAGTGAGGACTTATCAATCCTTTGGTCTCTGTTGCCATCGGTGACAGTCCTTTGGTCTCTGTTGCCATCGGTGACATCTTCTCTCTGATCTTTAGCTGTTGCTGTCTTCACTGTGGGTTCGGTGGTGGTGGTGATGTTTTGGTAACTTTTTAGCCACTTGTACTCTAGTTTGTGCCACTTCAATTTTCTTACTAGCAGGGTGTTGGTTATTCGGTGTCTTTCCTGAGCTCTGCAACCCTGGCTGGGAAGGTGGTGGTTTCTCCTTGAGCTGTAGTGGTTGAGGAGGTATATGGATGACAAGATGGGTGCTTAGTGACTCTGACTGGGACTGACATTCAAAGAGGACTTCAGTCAATCACCCCGGGGACATACAGTACTGTATAGAAGCCCCATCACGATCCCAATCTCCATCCTCCCTCGAGTGTGACGTGATGATCATACAGGGAAAGAACAAGCACAAACTGTATAAAAATCTGATCCTTTGTTACTTTCCTGATTGTTTTGATGAATGTTAATGTTGAAAATGGTGCTATCAACCTTGCAGCAGGTAAAGAACCTGTGGTTGAACTTTAGGTTCGTAGTATATCTATCTATCGCTGCTTTCATTATCTGTTCTATGGATCTGATTATTAAGAGGGTCCAAGGCATTGCATTGTCAATAGTAAGTAAGGCTTCTTGTTTTGCATCATACTATCCAGTATGTGTAAATCTGGCGCCAAGAAAATGTGTTCAAGATTTGACTTTTGAAAGGTTATTGAGGCTAGTTTGATTTCAATGCTGTCACAAGTCAACTTACTTGCTTGCGTATGTCACACTTTGTTGCGTTTAATTTGTGTTGAGGTTTAACATTTTATTCAACATTTATAAATCAGGGGCACAGTAAAAAAAAAAATATATAATTGATTTTTTTATACCAATATGTTATCCAAGCATAGAATTTTTTTACTATTACAATCAAATTTGAGAAATGTTAGAGAAATGTTACATAAACAGCAAGATACATAGATAGGGACAGATGATTGGTTAGTACTTGATTTTACGCTGTATTCATGCGTTTACTTGCATGATAAAAACACAGTTTACATTTCTTTTGACAACAGATAAAAAGTTTGTACAAATGTTTTGTCAGTGCATTCATTTTTTTATGTTTCAAATGTGTCTTGTCAAAAACATAAATTAATAAAATATATATATATATATATATTTACACAGTATCTTACTATGAGACAAATAGATTGATTCGGTGGCTGAAATATGCCAATTCAAATCTCGCTGGTGTGCCGATAGACAGAATCTGCCAGGATAACCAAAGGTGCCGTTTCAAACATATTTTACTGTACAGTATACTATGTACTGATTTAAATTGATTTGTAATACCTAACGGATACTGACGCAATATACAAATACCACAATGTGTTAAAAAAAAAAAAATCTTAACTGTGAAAATGTTTGTGAAAAATATCAAATTGATTTAAAGTAATGATCATAGACTTGAAGATATGACACTGAGTCATGCAGAGTGAGACTTCAATGGATCAGAAGATATTACCACCCTCAGTGTACAAGGCTCCAGATATGACTTCTTGACTACTAACATGCATGTTTCGTAAATGTGTCTCTCTACTATCTGTATTCTTGTTGTCTTGTGTTCTGCCATACCTTATTGTTGTGTTCTTGTCCCATGTGTTTGTGAAGTATACCTGTAACTAGTTGATTTTGAATCTCTCTGAGTAGACATTATTCACTGTTACACCAGCAAATTACCATAGTTCATAGCAGCAATGTTTTATATAGCATAGGGGAAGACACATTTCGGTTGAATGCATTCAGTTGTGCAACTGATAGGTAGCCCCCTTCCCCCATTCCTGTATGTAATATGAATGCAACAACACAATCTCCAAGGTGATATGGTTTATATCCTACCCAACATTCACAGAACCTCAGAAATCTCTCAGAAAGCATACAATTACTCACCTAAATTCATTGAAAGGTAAGTGTGTGTGTTGATTGTGAATACATACAACTACAGCTATCTCTGATCATCATGAAAAAGCTACCTTACTCCTTGGTCTGTATGTGTCGTACTGGCTGAATCAGATTCGTTTTTGCATGTGTCTAAATGGACAATCCTCGAAAATGCAAATTTTTCTTTGAAGAAAGGGGCTAGTGTCCTCAATACGTAGTTGTTGTTCCTCATTCAGTTCTCAATCTGAATTGGAGAACCTGTTTGAATACTTAAAATGCATGATGGGGATTTGGTGCCTATTGCATTCAAGTTCTGGTATGTTCCTTGCCTATCATTCTACTGTTGTATTGTTTTGTCTTGTGCTTTTTGGAAAATCACTGGCACAAGAAATACCAGGCTGTACTTGGATGGACCACAGTATTCTGGGGAATAATTGGGCCACAGGCTCAGTGGGAGGAGCATTGGATGATGATCCCAATGCCAGTGTTCCACCGTTGACCTGGAGACTCACCTGTCAGTTTGCCTGTCCCTTCCTCCTCCCTCCCCCCATTTCCAGAGGCCTCACAGACTCAGATGTTTTACACGACCTATGAAATGTTGGAAGGACATGGAAAGCGTAAGTGGGCATGGCATGGCCACACCTCTCCACCTCCACCCCACCTCACCCCTGGAGGGCTTCTCACTCTCTCGGTCACGCATGCATTCATCTACCGCCGTCGTCAGCATGAAAATGGTGGTCTGGTAATGCCCATGTACAATCAACCACAGGGATTACATACAGTTTGCACTTCACATAAGGTTATACGGTTACATGGATATACGGTTAACTGGACTATCATAGGGAGGCATGCATCTTCAAAGGTCTTAATTGAAATGCCGAAATGCAAGTCGAAGCTGGCTCTGTATTTCGTCTCCTCAAACGTATAGCCTTTGAACAGACAATATTCCTGATAAGAAAAATCTTTACATATATATCATATTTTTGATAACATATGTTGGTATTACTCTTGACATCATATACTTTAGTTATTACAGTACATAGTAGGTTGTACATTAGCATTACTAGGCCATGTCTGGCTCCTATGGTATGGGTTCATAGGTGCAGGTGCATGGTCATTTATGTTGGAAGCTCCTCTCAAAGGTTGAGTTCACAAAAGGTTGAGTCCACCCACAAAGTTCCTCATGCACTTAATCTCAGGTCCCCTCAAGTTTTCCATTTGCACAGTAATTCACACTCGCATTTTTAACACAATTGCGTGAATGCACATTTTAGTACATTCATCCGACTGAGATCAGATCTGTATCTTTACCTTATAGTATTCAAGTATCTGAACTATTTAGAGGGAATGTTACATACTCAATAAGATTCTAGAATGTTCTTATTTCCCCATTCTATGTAGATGCACTTAAGCTTGTTGTCTTCCAATCAACACTCAACACAGAGGAGACCCCACCCACACTCACCCTATCTGCAGTCTGCTTGCCAGTCCCACACAGGGACACACACTGGTCTGGAATAGCTTTCATAATGTGCTTCAAACATCATGCTGTGCCTAGTACACCGCATCATATCCACCATCATGGCTGTTAGCTCACTGGAGGGTGGAGAATTCCTCTCATCTTCATTGTTCACCTCATCTCCCTCTGGCAGCTAACTACAGACAGACTCCTTCAACTGTCACAGTGAATGTTTCAATGAGATAGAATACTCATGGCCTGATGTCACCTCACCACCCATTTACAGAAGTGATATTGTAAGGAAACTGCAGGTTTGGAAAAGCTTTTAGGAATCTGTAGAATAGACTAGAGAACTTTGCAAAGTTCACACGCAGGTCACTCAACTGTATAAGTCTTCATCAAAGTCAAGCCCTAATATTCAATCATCACACTGTAACATTATTATATATCATTGTATACTTTGTTCCCCCAGTATTTCCATGTCTCATTGTTGAGGCTCACCACAGTCAGTGCCCATCCTCTTAGAAAAACAAAGATGATGAAATATTGGCCTTTTTAGTGTCTGTTTCTGTCAGATCAGTAAGTCCCAGACCCAGACCAGGGCTTATCTCAGAGCTTAAATAGCCTGATGGTCCTCCCTGGCTGCTGAAAGGGGGATTTCTTTTGCTCTGACGCCCTGGGATCAGATGGGATTGAATGTGGCTGGGGCTCAGTGTCCAGTCAAGCTGGCACAGAGAGCTGTGCCCAGAGAACCGTGTGCCCTGCCAAGGCCAGCCTGCCACCTCTCATCTGCATCGGCTGCACAGAGGCCGTGGCTGCCAAGGGGCACGGGCGTAGACCACGTACTTAGGCTTTGTCCTGCCACCCTCTCTCTGCCTTCCATCATAAGCATTTGCACACAGACACAGTCTTGGCCTGAGTGAGTCAGGACCCAGCCTCAATGAAATTCGCTACAGCCAAAAAAGCACTCTGACTAAAGTCACTTCAAGTTCCAGTCTGGTAGCCATGAATATATTCTTTATTGCTACCATTTATTATACAAATGGATGAGGTAAGTGTTTGTTGATCGAGTGTGACATCATTTCCAATCTCATGCAGTAGCTGTAAAGTGTTGACTGTAAACAAAGCTCCTTCCTACAGAAAAGCCCCTTCCAGCCCTTTTTTGAACACTAATGTCCCGTATTTTGCGGGCAATGTATTTCTGAGTCATTCTGTACTGTTCTCTGTCTTATTGTAGCTCGCGAGGGGGCCCAGCCAGTGGCTACTGTCACTCCCTCTGTCCTGACCATCCAGCAAGGAGGCCATGCTGAGTTCCACTGTACTGTGACTGGCAACCCTACCCCTGCCATCGAATGGATAGGTAAGGAAGGCCTGGCTATAGCCAGTGGAAAATGTATAGCATTAACTAAGCCAGCACGAACTGTATTGTCTTGTTCTTTATCAATGGAGTTTATGCTGGCTTAGTCTTGAAGTTTTGGAAGTATACACTGAGGGTATGAAACATTAAGAACACCTGCTAGTGGTATAGACTGACCAGGCGAAATCTATGATCCCTTATCGATGTTGCGTGTTAAATCCACATCAATCAGAGTAGAATAGATGAAGGGAAGGAGACAGTTTCAAGGAAGATGTTTAAACCTTGAGAGAATTGAGACATGGATTGTGTGTGTGTGCCATTCAGAGGATGGATGGGCAAGACAAAATATTTAAGTGCCTTTGTACGAGGTATGGTAGTAGCACCTTGTTCAAAGGCACTGGCCCAGGCGCAAGAACTGCAACGCTGCTGGGTTTTTTCACTCAACAGTTTCCCATGTGTATCAATAATGGTCCAACACCCAAAACACATCCGACCTACTTGACACAACTGTGGGAGGGTGGGAGTGGGAGGGGGGGGGGGGGGGGGGGGGGGGGGCAGCAGCAGCATCTCAATATTAGGAAGGTGTTCTTAATGTTTATTCACACTGTATAATTTCATTACTTTCAAAAGGGAAACATGAAATCTATGTGTTTTTAGGTCCCGGTAATAGGATGAGCCCCAATGCTGTGGTCCGTGGAGGGGTCCTGACCATCCCTGCTGTGGAGAGGGAGAATGGGGGGGAGTACATCTGCAAGGCCCTCAACACCCACGGAGAACACACATCACGGGCTGTCCTCCACGTCAGTGGTTCCCAAACTGTGGGTCGGGACCCACTTGTGGGTCACAGCAGGGGTCCAGGTGGGTCGCGGGATGCCAAAATATAAAACGCAACATGCAACAATTTCAAAGATTTTACTGAGTTAGAGTTTAAATAAGGAAATCAGTCAGTTGAAATAAATACAGTAGGCACTAAACTATGGATTTCATGACTGGGAATATAGATTTGTTTTTGTTTTTAAGTAGGGACGTGGATCAGAAAACCAGTCAGTATCTGGTCTGACCACCATTTGCCTCATGCAGTGCGAAACATCTCCTTCACATAGAGTTGATCAGGCTGTTGATTGTTGCCTGTTGAATGTTGTCCCACTACGTCTTAAAATGGCTGTGCAAAGTTGCTGGATAATGGCGGGAACTGGAACACGCTGTCGTACACGCATGTCTACCATCTGAAGTAGTGACAATCGAAGGTGAGCATTTGCCCACTGAAGTAGGTTACAACGCTCAACTGCAGTCAGGTCAAGATGTGGTGAGGACTGTGGTGGCATATTTCTGCTTTACTAAATGAGGAGAGAGTTACAAACTTCACACACCAGTCAGAGTTATACTTAAACTACATATTTTTTAATAATAAGCTTTGCAATAGCCTTTTTGACTTTCAATGATGCGCTATCTCTAATGAACCATTGAAAATTACCAACAAAAAGTACAAAGATCTTTTATAGCCAAGATACACCCCTCTCAACTTACACTGACGAACCACAGATCTTAGGAACAGTTCACAAAGGTTAAGATTTGTATGGAAGATATCTATAAAACACAGCAGACAGTTACTGCTGTGTCAACAGTTTTCATTGTAAAGACCAGTGTCTGGCCCTCTCTACTCCAAACTAGAACCCGTCTCACCTTGGTACGGTAGAGCACAAAAACATTACCTCATGTTATCTGGAATGCTCTTTAGGCTTTATTACCCAAAGACATCATAATTCTCTTCTGTCAGTGCTATCTCATAGAGGTCCATCCTCAGTAGAACACACACACACAATACTTTATTCTGTCAAATAAAACAACCATTATAATGCAATATAAGCATTATAACATCATCTTGCAATTTTCCACAACAGGACAACAAGCATGAGTTTCCCTGAGACAATATCTGACGTTTGTGCAAAAAATGTGTTCCCACATATGCTGTGCAAACCCACAGTTTCATCAGCTGTCCGAGTGGCTTGTCTCAGACCATCCCGCAGGTGAAGTTGCCGGTTGTGGAGGTCCTGGGCTGGGGTGATTAGACATGATCTGCGGTTGTGAGGCTGGTTTGAAGTACTGCCAAATGTTTTTAAAAAATGTTGCAGGCTGCCTATGGTAGAGAAATGAACATTAAATTCTCTGGCAACAGCTCTGGTTGACATTCCTGCAGTCAACATGCCAATTTCACGCTCCCTCAAAACTTCAGACATCTGTGGCATTGTGTTGTGTGACTAAACTGCACATTTTAGAGTGGCCTTTTATTGTCCCCAGCACAAGCTGCACCTGTCTAATGATCATGCTGTTTAATCAGCTTCTTGATATGCCACACCTGACAGGTGAATGGATTATCTTGTAAAGGAGTAATGCTCACTAACGGATGTAAACAAAATAGTAAAGAAATTTAGAAAAATATGTTTTTGTGCGTATGAAACATATCTGGGATCTTTTATTTCAGCTCATGAAACATGGGACCAACACTTTACATGTTGCATTTATATTTTTGTTCAGTATATATAAAAATATATATACTTTTTTGTGATGGAAAACACTTACAGTTTAAACTTAAACTTTAAAAGACCAAGTCCATATTATGGCAAGAACAGCTCATATAAGCAAAGAGAAACGACAGTCCATCATTACTTTAAGACATGAAGGTCAGTCAATCTGGAAAATGTCAAGAACTTTGAAAGTTTCTTCAAGTGCAGTCGCAAAAACCATCAAGGGCTATGATGAAACTGGCTCTCATGAGGACCACCCCATGAAAGGAAGACCCAGAGTTACCTCTGCTGCAGAGGATACGTTCATTAGAGTTACCAGCCTAAGAAATTGCAGCCAAAATAAATGCTTCACAGAGTTAATGTAACAGACACATGCCAACATCAACTGTTCAGAGGAGACTGCGTGAATCAGGCCTTCATGGTCGAATTGCTGCAAAGAAACCACTACTAGAGGACAAGAAGATAAGAAGATAAGAAGAAACACGAGCAATAGACATTAGATTGGTGGAAATCTGTCCTTTGGTCTGGAGTCCAATTTGAGATGTATGGTTCCAGCCGCCGTGTTTTTGTGAGACGCATAGTAGGGGAACGGATAAACTCCACGTGTGTGGTTCCCACCGTGAAGCATGGAGGAGGAGCTGTGATGGTGTAGTGGTGATTTAGTTCGAATTCATGGCACACTTATCCAGCATGGCTACCACAGCATTCTGCAGCGATACGCCATCCCTTCTGGTTTGCGCTTAGTGGGACTATAATTTGTTTTTTAACAGGATAATGACCCAACAAACCTCCAGGCTGTGTAAGGGCTATTTGACCAAGGAGGAGAGTGATGGAGTGCTGCATCAAATGCCCTGGCCTCCACAATTGCCCGACCTTAAATCAAATGAAATTGTATTTGTCACATGCGCCGAATACTACAGTGAAATGCTTACTTACAAGCTCTTAACCACAATGCAGTTTTAAGAAAATAAAAAAAAATATATATACACTACCCTTCAAAAGTTTTGGGTCACTTAGAAATGTCCTTGTTTTTTTTTTAAAGAAAAGCAAAATTTTTTGTCCATAAAAATAACATCAAATTGATCAGAAATACAGTGTAGCTATTGTTAAGGTTGTAAATGACTATTGTAGCTGGAAACTGCTGATTTTTAATGGAATATCTACGTAGGTGTACAAAGGCCCATTATCAGAAACCAGCACTCCTGTGTTCCAATGGCACGTTGTGTGAGCTAATCCAAGTTGATAATTTTAAAAGGCTAATTGATCATTAGAAAACCCTTTTGCGATTATGATAGCACAGCTGTAAACTGTTGTGCTGATTAAAGAAGCAATTAAAACTGTTCTTCTTTAGACTAGTTGAGTATCTAGAGCATCAGCATTTGTGGGTTCGATTACAGGCTCAAAATGGCCAGAAACAAAGACCTTTCTTCTGAAACTCGTCAGTCTATTCTTGCTCTGAGAAATGAAGGCTATTCCATGCGAGAAATTGTCAAGAAACTGAAGATCTCTTACAACGCTGTGTACTACTCCCTTCACAGAACAGTGCAAACTGGCTCCAACCAGAATAGAAAGAGGAGTGGGAGGACCCGGTGCACAACTGAGCAATAAGATAAGTACATTAGAGTGTCTAGTTTGAGAAACAGATGCCTAACAAGTCCTCAACTGGCAGCTTCATTAAGTCATCTTGACCTGACTGCAAATCACCAGTCTCAACGTCAGCAGTGAAGAGGTGACTCCGGGATGCTGGCCTTCTAGGCAGAGTTGCAAAGAAAAAGCCATATCTCAGACTGGCCAATAAAAATAAAATATAAAGATGGTCAAAATAACACAGACACTGGACAGAGGAAGATTGGAAAATAGTGTTATGGACAGATTAATCTAAGTTTGAGGTGTTCGAATCGCAAAGAAAAAATTTGTAAGACGCTGAAAAAATGAAAAGATGCTGAAGGAGTGCTTGACGCCATCTGTCAAGCATGGTGGAGGCAATGTGATGGTCTGGGGTGCTTTGGTGGTGGTAAAGTGGGAGATTTGTACATAGTAAAAGGGATCTTGAAGAAGGAAGGCTATCACTCCATTTTGCAACGCCATGCCATACACTGTGGACGGCGCGTAATTGGAGCCTATTTCCTCCTACAACAGGACAAAGACCCAGAGCACAGCTCCAAACTATGCAATAACTATTTAGGGAAGAAGCAGTCTGCTGGTATTCTGTCTATAATGGAGTGGCCAGCACAGTCACCAGATCCCAACCCTACTGAGCTGTTGTGGGAGCAGCTTGACCGTTTGGTACTTATGTGCCCATCATGCCAATCGAACATGTATGAGGTACTTCAGGAAGCATGGGGTGAAATCTCCTCAGATTACCTCATAAATTGACAACCTGAATGCCAAAGGTCTGCAAGTCTGTAATTGCTGCAAATGGAGGATTCTTTGACGAAAGAAAAGTTTGAAGGACACAATTATTATTTCAATTAAAAATCTTTAATTATAACCATGTCAATGTCTTGACTATATTTCCTATTCATTTTGCAATTCATTTCATGTATGTTTTCATGGAAAACAAGGACATTTCTAAGTGGCGCCAAACTTTTGAATGGTAGTGTATATAGAAAAACACAAAAATAAAATATAAACAAAATCTATAAAAACTGTAAAAAAATCTATATTTAAAAAAAGAGATGATAAATAGATCAAAATACTAATAAATATTTAAATGCAGCATTAAAATAACAATAGCGAGGCTATATACAGGGGGTACCGGTACAGAGTCAATGTGCAGGGGGCACCGTCTGGAACTAGACTTAGCGCTCCGGTACCGCTTGCCGTGCGGTAACAGAGAACAGTCTATGACTAGGGTGGCTGGAGTCTTTGACCATTTTTAGGGCCTGCCTCTTACACAGCCTGATATAGAGGTAGCTTGGCCCCAGTGATGTATTGGGCCGTACGCACTACCCTCTATTGCGGTTGGAGGCCGAACAGTTGCCATACCAGGCAGTGATGCAACTAGTCAGGATGCTCTTGATGGTGCGGCTGTAGTGTGGTCTACAGCTTATCGTTATTGTACCTCAGGAGAGCAAAACCTTGAGACTTCCTTCGATTTCGTGCAACAGCTGTTGTTTACAAATATACATAGACCGCCACCCCTTGTCTTACCAGAGGCCGCGGTTCAATCCTCCCGAAAAAGCATAAAACCCGCCCTCTGTATGTTTATTAATGTTGTCGTTCAGCCACGACTCTGTGAAACATAAGATATTACAGTTTTGAATGTCCCGTTGGTAGGATCTACGTGATCTTAGTTTGTCTATTTCATTATCGATTGATTGTACGTTGGCTAATAGGACCGATGGTAAAGGTTACTACATGACTCCAGATGCGCTATTTCATAGTTTCGATGTCTTCTCTATTATTCTACAATGTAGAAAATAGTAAAAAATAAAGAAAAACCCTTGAATGAGTCGGTGTCCAAACTTTTGACAGGTACTGTGTATATTTTTTAATAACTGCCGACAATCTTTCAGAATTTACAGTCACCAAAACAAAAGCTCGACAATCAGGCTTTTTTTTATTTTTATTTGTTATGTTTGAGCATAACAACGCAGCATTAGTCATGCCAGAATGTGTAGAATTGCAGGAAATTAAGCTTAAAACTGAAAGATTCTCTCCTATATCCATGACAAAATGTATAGAACTGCAGGAAATTGGCTTTAAAATTGCAAAATGTTCTTTCAGCTCCATGGCAAAATGTGTAGATTTGCAGGAAATTTAAAACTGCCCAATTGTCTCTCCGCTGCCAAGATGAGCGCCTCAAATGTTCTTGCCCAGGGCCCAGACAGAATTCAGCCCGTTTCTGCGCCATATCTCACGCTCACCATCTAAGCCCCATTTTGATTTTAAATAAACCCTGCACAACTAATTTCCTAATTATACAGTCAGTTTCTTAAAATTGGTCACTAAAGACCATACTCAAATCTATATTCAGTTGAATGTTTTGAAGAAGAGATGATGAATCTACTTTTTGACTTTTTCTTTGTGTGCGTTTTTCCCTTATGGTCGGTCGCGACTTATGGTCGGTCGCGACTCAAAACACACCTCAATTGGGTCAGGAAGCCAAAAAGTTTGGGAACCCCTGCCCTACGTACACAGTGGGTCTCAACATCAACAGCAGGTCAATGTCACAGGTTCATAGGGTGGTATTGTTACTTGAGAATACTCTGAATCCGGCCCATATTGTCTACCAGTCTTGTTGGGTACTCATTTGGTCATCTCCTGTTTCCTTCCTGTGTGCTTGAAAGCTTCAGGTGCCAGCCTGCCCCACGTGCAGGTGAGCCCCCAGAGGGTGGACATCTATGAGGGTGAGACTCTGAGGCTGTACTGCAGGGCTGGAGGCAGGCCCAGCCCCGGACTCACCTGGAAGAAACAGGAAGGACAACTCCCCCCGCAGGTAAACACAGGTCCTTTCTATCTGATACTTTCTGCCTGGGACTCAGGATGTGGTTGGGATATATCCTGATCTGAAGAGTAACTATTATGTATTGTATATAATATATGGTGCTGGTATCTCACCGTGGGTTGTGTTGGTGAAAAAGTGAATTCTGGTGTATTTTGACATACCGTTGTTTTTTCCTTCTTGTGTTTCCTTCTCCCCTTTTTTTATTCCCCCCCTTTTTTCTTGACGTTTTGCTCAGGCCATTCCTTCTCACGGTTTCCAACAGTTTAAAAGCAACAGTCTCGATGTGTTACAGAGACGTATTGAGGAGCTGCAGGTCTGTCCATCTGTCCTCTGTCTCGATGTCTGTCTGTCCCATCTCTTACTTCCCACCTGTTGTTCTCTACTGACCCACCCATTGTTCTCTACTGACCTCTACTGACCCTTCAACACACTCTACTAAAAGCATGATCAAACGTTCCTTTGATTCATCATCACACACGGTAACCACCATTCATTCACCACAAGCAAATAGCTTCTCACAAAGCCTCCATGATGCGTATGGCATGGTTTAGTTGTTGTTTTTGTCTTATAAGTGTCACATCCATCCATCCATCGTCCTCCATTTTCAAATTTGTCCACATGATCATATCATCCCTGACATTTGTTTGTCCTAAAAAACATATTGATCCCCTCCATTCTGTTTACATTATTATTAGTATTCTTCTATGTACACACCCAGGCCCCAGGGCATAGCTAGGTATTTGGGACATTGCTTCCTCGTGCCAGGTCCTGCCCCCCCCCCCCCCCCCAGGGGCTTTGGGTTATTCCCTCCGTACCTCGTGTCTCCTCTGCCACCCGAGGCCCTGGGCTTTGTTCTGCCTCAGAGAGCTTCAGCGTTGTGTCAGCTTTTCCCAGGGGGACTCGGGCTCTGCCGTGCGGCCACGCAGAAATTCTGTGTGCTCTCGCAAATGGATTGCTTTGAAAACTTGTGAATGGGTTCAGACACACATTGAGCCGGGCTCGCCACGGCTTCTGCTCACTTTAGCCTGGCCCTCACGGTTGACTCGCCCGGAGCTAAGCAGCTTTATCCACGGATGGATGCCACACCACCACCACCTCCCAGATACTGTAATCCACCCAGCCCAGCCCTGACACACCCCTTTAAATACTCTACCTAGACACACCCCATTAAATTTTCCATCTAGAAACACCCCTTTAAATTCCCTCTAGACACACCCCTTTAAATTATCTTTAGGTGTACTACTGTGTATTCTCAGCCAAAACACTGGTCCATTTTACACGCTGATGTTTTATAAGGTTTGAAATATTGACAAGGTCCACCCCACTGTCCATTATAGTTAAGTGTGAAGTAGTTGCTTAGGGACTCGATTTGACATTACCATACACAGGCTGATTATTTCCCCATTGGAAAAGAGGATCACGCTGTCTTACCATTGTGTTTGGTTGTTGAACATTGGGATTCATTTAGAGATGAAGGCATAGGGTTGATGATGTTGTAAGTATTAGGAAACATCTGTAATGCATTTCCAGTGATTTCATACATGGATAGAGAAGATTTGTATTGCCTGTGATGAAACCATTGGCTCAAAGGCCTATGTCATATATCTTAATTCCCTAACAGTTTCCCATTCCTGTCAACATTATACTCAGTTCAACAACGATTATTTTAAGTGTACAAAAGTGTCCAAAAACATACTACTATGGACTACAAAACATACTTCTATACCTACTGTAGTCTACTACTAACGAGTGTCAAAGACATCTACTGTATGTCATTGGTAACTATTTCAATAGTGATCATTATTCGTTGTCAATTCAACAGTTGTACCTGTAGAATCATCATAGTAATGTTGATGAAAGGAAACATTACTATTCTCAACAACCAACCAACTGGTTTGATTTTTTTTGTTTTCTTTCGTGCAAAGCACAGCTGAAAAGCCTTTTTAATGATTATCATAACACAAACATTGTCACAAATCACAACCGTATAACAATGGTGTGTATATATATATATATATGCTGAAGATCCACCTGCAATGTGATTTTGTTGGTTTTGCCTCCTCATGGATTAAAAATCATGTCAAGTCTGTCTGTTGTTTGCACCATTTGTGGTCTGTGAAATCCAATGTTTATAGAGTAGGCGTTTCTCCAAAGGTAAGTCATCTCATGTGTCTGTATGGTGTCCTTCTATTGGATTTGGGTAGAGACGTGATCATTGTCAGGTAGTTCATACCACAGTAGTCCGTGTCTTAAGGCCATTGTGACATAGTCTTCATCCCTCTTCTTCATCGTTGCCGTGTCCTCTCTAGGCCAGTATGGAGCGCACAGACATTGGCACCCTGCTAATCCCTAACATCAAGTCGTCTGACTCTGGCACCTACTTGTGTGTGGGCACCAACTCCATCGGATCCTCAGAGGCTCGCATCGAGGTCACCGTCAATAGAGGTGAGAGGTCGCACTTGGATCGTTATCAGTAGGGTACACATTTTAAAATGCTGTGCAACAATATATAAAAACTGCTGTATTGTAGTGGACAAGTTCAGATAGTACTGATTCATTCTGTTTCAAAACGTTTTCGCCCTACTGAACACGACCCAGGTCAACCTACCCCAGAGGAGTACTGCTGTGTGTTGACAGTAATATAACTTTTGTAAATGTCTGTATCCTGCGTTTGTTGCTGTGTAGCAATAGGAGGAGACACCACCTCGTCAGCCATCACCATCCAGCCCTCCATAGCTGACGTCCAGGAGGGACAGAGCCTGGACCTCAACTGTTTTGTCCCTGGTAACCCCCCACCTGCTGTCACCTGGAGGAGGGAAAGTGGACGCCTGTCCGCCAATCACCAGGTTGGAATACACACACACATACACGCACAGCTAGTAAAAGCTAATTGGTAATGTCATGAAGATCTGTTCTGTTTATTTCATCTGAATAGTCACTCATATGTACTGTGTGTGTGTGTGTATGTGCGTGCGTAGGTTTTGGGCACCAAGCTGCGTATCCTCTCTGCCGGTCCAGATGACTCTGGGAAGTATATCTGTCTTGTGGAGGGAGGGCCTGGTACTCCTGTCCGTCAGGCCTCAGTCTCTGTCTCAGTCACTGCCACCTCCTCTCGTAAGTCACTAAGCCATTCTCTCTGTGACAGTACAATGAAACTCTCCTCCCCACTGATATCACCAGGGATGATGGTGAAACAGCCAGAGGCATATACAGTAGGAACATCTGTTTTTTTAGAGAACTTTATTTAGTGGCCTTTCGTCAGGTACGGTGGTACTTTTCCAGTTGTCCAGTTTTCCAACCCTCCCTAAAGTGACCTCTGAGAGTATGTTTTTCTATTCCACACTGTGATCTTATCCTGGTTCAAACCTTCCTGGGTTTCTAGTTTTTCGTGTTCTGTATTTGCTTCCCATGGAGGCTCTAGACCTACAGTATCATGATCTTGATCTGGTACTTACAGTACACCGTCTGGTAAATGTTGTAGGATTAGAACCAAAGTGAACTGGAGTGAGGAGAGGAAATGTTGTCCTGTTGTAATGATGTGTGTTTCCTGGAGTAGGTCTGCAGACCCCCATCATCTCCATTGAGCCCCAAAGTGCAGCGTTGCGACAGGGAGAGTCAGCCAGCTTCAAGTGCAGAGTCTACGGTGGAGCAGAGCCCATACGGCTGGAGTGGAAACTGTCCAACAACCAGCCCCTTCCTGGTGAGGCCCCTCCCATTTAGTCAATAAGTCTGAACTTTTCTTTTTTTACTATTACCCCTTTTCTCCCCAATTGGTAGATAGTCTTGTCCAATCGCTGCAACTCCCGAATGGACTCGGGAGAGGGCGTCCTCCGAAACACGACCCTGCCAAGCCACACTGCTTCTTGACACACTGCTCGCTTAACCGAGAAGCCAGCCACACCAATGTGTCGGAGGAAACACCGTACTGTCTTACAGCTGGCGACCGAAGTCAGCGTGCGTGTGTCAGGCCTGCCACAAGGAGTCACTAGAGCGTGATGGGACAAGGACATCCCGGCTGGCCAAACCCTCCCCTGTGCCTTCTCATGGGTCTCCCGGTCGCGGCCGGCTGCAACACAGCCTGGGATCGAACCTGGGTCCTTAGACTGTTGCGCCACTCGGGAGGCTCCAATTCCATACGACTTTTGCAGAAAGGCATTTAGTCAGTGGTGGAAAAAGTATCCCATTCTCATACTTGGGTAAAAGAAAAGATACATTAGTAGAAAAGGATTCAAGTAAAAGTGAAAGTCACCCAGAAAATACTACTTGAGTAAAAGTCTAAAAGTATTTGGTTTTAAATATACTTAAGTATCAAAAGTAAATTAAATTGCAAAAATATACTTATATACGTATCAAAATTGCTCATATTAAGCAAACCAGACAGCGCAATTTTCATGTTTTTTTTTTTTATTTACGAATAGCAACCCTAATTTACGGATAGCAAACCTCAGACATAAGACCCTCAGACTACAACCCTCAGACATCATTTTCAAACGAAGCATGTGGCCTAGTGGTTAGAGCATTGGGCCAGTAACCGGAAAGGTTGCTGGATCGAATCCCTGAGCTTTTTACAAGGTAAAAATCTGTTGTTCTGCCCTTGAGCAAGGCAGTTAACCCACTGTTCCCCGGCGCCGAACCGAAGACGTGGATGTCGATTATGGCAGCTCCCCGCACCTCTCTGATTCAGAGGGGTCGGGTTAAATGCGGAAGACACATTTCAGTTGAATGCATTCAGTTGTACAAGTGACTAGGTATCCCTCTTTCCCTTTAGTCTGTCCGCAAGATCAGAGGCAGTAGAGATGACCAGGGATGTACTGGACAATTTTCCTGTCCTGCTAAGCATTCAAAATACTGTATAACGAATACTTTTGGGTGTCAGGGACAATGCATGGAGTAAAAAGTACATTATTTTCTTTAGGAATGTAGTGAAGTAAAAGTTGTCAAACTTATAATTAGTAAAGTAAAGTACAGATACCCCAAAAAACTACTTAAGTGGTACTTTAATGTATTTTTACTTAAGTACCTTACACCACTGCATTTAGTAATATTCATTTCAGATGTCAGAATCATGTCATTATCCACACAAGCAAACTACCTGCAATATCTACAGTAATATATAGTACTATAATATAGTCTGTATCCTGTTACATTTCCTTCATATTTAGCTATGTTTTTAATCAAACACACAAAGTTGCTGCTTGTCAGAGATGTACTTGACAGACTAAAAGATTCCACATGAAACCTTTAATTCTGTAGACAATGTGAAGATTGGCCATTACGGCACTGTCCTCACCATCGCTGACGCCCGCCCTAGCAACCAGGGCACTTACAACTGTGTGGCTACCAACCTGTTTGGAATCACCCAGAGTATCGTCTCTCTGATCATCAGAGGTATGGCACACACAGACACACACACACACACATACGGTGTTGATGTTTCTGATGTGGTTCACCGTGAGCATCTGCCCTCTGTTACAGCCCCCTTAGTAATTGCCGTGGCAACAGAGTGACCAAATGGTTGTTCGTCGTGATGATGTCATCCTTCCTTCCAGAGTCTCCTGTAGCGACCCTCACCCCTCAGGGGCCCGTGCGAGTCAGGATGGGTGAACCCATTAACCTGGAGTGCCAGGCTTCCGGGGAGCCACGCCCATCTGTCACATGGCACAGACTGGACAGCGCCCGCAACACCATGCTTAGCAGCCCTGTGCCCATGGAGTCCAACGCCGTCATGCAGGTAGTGTACTGCATTTGTGTTCCTGATCCTCAACTTCCTATGAAACCTCCAAGTCATTGTTACTGAGCTTTTGTGCTTTCCTAAACCCAGATTAAGTTGAATCCTAGGTTCTCAAATGGCTTCTTGGTATAAGACTAGGCTTAATCTGTGTCTGGGTAACCTGCCCTAGTATTTGGATATCATTCATTTTCGCGCTAAACTAAATGACAGGGTGTGCTATTTATTATACGCTGGGCAGACCCGGTAATGCTGTTCCCCTTCCGCAGGTCCTAGTGGCCCGTCCAGAGGACAGTGGTACCTATGTGTGCACAGCCCACAACGACGAGGGCACCACAGAGACCAGGGTGGAGGTGATCGTGGAGGGGATTGCCCAGGTGCCCGTCACGCCCCGTGCCTCTGTGCCCGATCCCCTCATGGTGGTGGTGGAGGGACAGAGCACCACACTGAGATGTGACGCTCACGGTAACTAATCCACCTTTAAATTACACAAATGAGTACTATAGCAAAGAGAACTGAGAAGAGAATAATTGTTGTATTGTTTGTACTGATACTTGTTAGTACAGAGAATACTTTTAAGTAAAATGATATTATGCAAATGAGAGCTGAGAGGAAATGGATGTTATAGTCACCTCCTCTTTGCTAAGATCATAGAATTGGCATGACAAATAATTGACTGTACAAGTCCTTTTCACACACTGATATTCATTGTGCTTTCAAAATCAACTCTTCAGGCTTCCCTGTCCCTAAGATCACGTGGTCTAAGCTGCGTGCCCCTCTCCCCTGGAGACATAAGGTAGTGGACAACATGCTGATCCTGCCCAATGTTGGCCGGGCAGACTCTGGAGAGTACATCTGCAACGCCACCAACAGCATGGGCACCACCGAAGTCACCATCATGCTGGACGTGGAGAGTGAGTCTCAAAATTTGTGCACGCTGGTCTGGCCAGCTAGTCATGAGCGATAGATTGGTTTCA
Organism: Oncorhynchus clarkii lewisi; assembly: GCF_045791955.1. NCBI lineage: Eukaryota > Metazoa > Chordata > Actinopteri > Salmoniformes > Salmonidae > Oncorhynchus > Oncorhynchus clarkii. Next base: position 42,601,908 of record NC_092162.1, read on the forward strand.
TCATTGAAAGCAAGTTCCCAGTCTGTACAGAAACACTATGGAGATAGATATGGGTACACATACACTACCTTTCAAAAGTTTTGGGTCACTTAGAAATGTCCTTGTTTAATGTCCAGTTTTTGTCCATTAAAATAACATCAAATTGATCAGAAATACAGTGTAGACATTGTTAAGGTTGTAAATGACTATTGTAGCTGGAAACGGCTGATTTTTTTATTGGAATATCTACGTAGGCGTACAGGAGCCCATTATCAGCAACCATCACTCCTGTGTTCCAATGGCACGTTGTGTTAGCCAATCCAAGTTTATCTTTTTAAAAGGCTAATTGATCATTAGAAAACCCTTTTGCAATTATGTTAGCACAGCTGAAAACTGTTGTCCTGATTAAAAAAGCAGTAAAACTGGCCTTCTTTAGACTAGTTGAGTATCTGGAGCATCAGCATTTGTGGGTTTGATTACAGGCTCAAAATGGCCAGAAACATTCTTCTGAAACTCATCAGTCTATTCTTGTTCTGAGAAATGAAGGCTATTCCATGCGAGAAATTACCAAGAAACTGAAGATCTCGTACAACGCTGTATACTACTCCCTTCACAGAACAGTGCAAACTGGCTCTAACCAGAAAAGAAAGAGGAGTGGGAGGCCCCGGTGCACAACTGAGCAAGAAGACAAGTACATTAGAGTGTCTAGTTTGCAAAAGGGCTTTCTAATGATCAATTAGCCTTTTAAAATGACCAATTTGGATTAGCTAACACAACTTGCCATTGGAACACATGAGTGATGGTCGCTGATAATGGGCCTCTGTACGCCTATGTAGATATTCCATAAGAAATCTGCCATTTCCAGCAACAATAGTAATTTACAACATTAACAATGTCTGCACTGTATTTCTGATCAATTGTATGTTATTTTAAAGGACAAAAAATGTGCTTTTCTTTCAAAACAAGGACATTTCTAAGTGACCCTAAACTTTTGACCGGAAGTGTATAGATATGAACACGAGTAAACTGAAAGATTGATACACAACATAGATAATAAGGAACTGGTCCACTAGTGTATATGAAACATAGCTTTGCATTGTGACTGAATGTTGGTCTTCGGTGCCCGTTCCTTGCTTCGCTCATGAGTAGCATTGTCCAATCTATCAATCAATCAATAAAATGTATTTATAAAGCCCTTTTTACATCAGCAAATGTCACAAAGTGCTATAAAGAAACCCATCCTAAAACCCCAAACAGCAAGCAATGCAGATGTAGAAGCACGGTGGCTAGGACAAACTTCCTAGAAAGGCAGGAACCTAGGAAGAGACCAAAGACAGGAACCAGGCTCTTAAAAGTGGCCAGTCCTCATCTGGCTGTGCCGGGTGGAGATTATAAGAGTACATGGCCATTTTTAAGGCCAGATTATTCTTCAAGATGTTCAAATGCCCATAGATTACCAGCAGGGTCAAATAATAATCACATTGGTTGTCAAGGGTGCAACAGGTCAGCATCTCAGGAGTAAATGTCAGTTGGCTTTTCATAGCCGATCATTCAGAGGTCGAGACAGCAGGTGCGGTAGAGAGAGAGTCGAAAACAGCAGGTCCGGGACAAGGTAGCACGTCTGGTGAACAGGTCAGGTCATGTTCAAATCATCCTAATGTCTCAATACCAGTCCCTGTCTCTACTCACTAAACCTCCTTGGATACAGCTCCTCCCTATGCCACCTCCCTGCCCAACGACGTGGCAGTGCGTGTGGGCGAGGTGATCCGACTGCAGTGCCTGGCCCATGGTACTCCCCCCCTGCTCTTCCAGTGGACCAAGCTGAATGGCAGCCTGTCCACCAGGGCCGACGTCCAAGGAGGAGACCTCCAGATTAACCTAGCCACACCCGAGGACGCTGGCACCTACAAGTGTGTCGCCACCAACAAAGTGGGCACCAGTGAAGCACATGCCACAGTCACTGTCAGGTGTAAGTACTGTGCTCAGTTACAGCTTTGTCTGTTCTTATTTGGCAAACCAAATTGAGCCGACAGCTCAATTACTTTGCAATGGGAAATGCTTTCATGAAAAGCAAACCTAAAAGCCATGCGACTGGGAACTCATGTGGTGTGTGGATGTGTTGGTGTGGATGTTTGGATGTGTGTGTAGCCCCCCTGGCAGTGCGTGTGTCTCCTCAGGTGGAGGTAAAGGCCCGGGGTAGTGCTGTAGAGTTTACCTGCTCTGTTGCAGGAGGCCTGGGGACCACCATGGAGTGGCTGAAGGAGGGAGGAGCCCTGCCCCCCAACCATCACATCAAAGATGGGGTGCTGAGGTGAGTCACACCCACCAGGAGAGAAACTTCACAGCAGGAAGTCAAAATACCTATAATGATCAACACAAATAAATGAGGGTCCAGAATTAACCTAACTTAAATGCGATCCTGGATCAACCTAACTTAAATGCGATCCTGGATCAACCTAACTTAAATGCGATCCTGGATCAACACAACTTAAATGCGATCCTGGATCAACACAACTTAAATGCGATCCTGGATCAACACAACTTAAAGATGATCCAGGATCAACACATCTTAAAGATGATCCTGGATCAACACAACTTAAAGATGATCCAGGATCAACACAACTTAAAGATGGTCCAGGATCAACACATCTTAAAGATGATCCAGGATCAACACATCTTAAAGATTATCCTGGATTAACACATCTTAAAGATGATCCAGGATCAACACAACTTAGATGATCCAGGATCAACACAACTTAGAAGATGATCCAGGATCAACACAACTTAAAGATGATCCAGGATCAACACAATTTAAAGATGATCCAGGATCAACACAACTTAAAGATGATCCAGGATCAACACAACTTAAAGATGATCCAGGATCAACACATCTTAAAGATGATCCAGGATCAACCTAACTTAAATACGATCCAGGATCAACACAACTAAATGATGATCTGTCGTGTATGCTCCCTCTCCGGCTCTCGAGGTCACCAGGCTGCTCATTATTACGCACACCTCTCACCATCGGTACGCGCACCAGCCCCTCATCAGACTCACCTGGACTCCATCACCTGCCTGATTACCTTCCCTATATATGTCGCTCCCTTTGGTTCTTTCCCGAGGCGTTATTGTTTCTGTTCCAGTGTTCATGTCTGTAAGCTACCCGTGTTTCTTGTTTTGGTCTATGTTAATTTATTTATTAAATACACTACCTGAACTTGCTTCCCAATTCCCAGCATACAGGAAACACGGATCAACCAGATGATGATCCAGGGTCACGTCCCACTTGGTGAAATCAGGAAGTGCATTTCCGTCATCTGTCTTGTGCTGATACGTTTGTGTACTTTTATGTAGGATTGAGAACCTGGAGCAGCGCAACGAGGGCATCTACATCTGCAGAGCCACCAGTGTTCACGGCCAGGCCCAGGACTCCGCCAAGCTTACCATTCAAGGTCTGTCCAACATCCACAAAATCACTGAGACACACTGACACGCGTTTTGACACACAACCCTGAGTTATAACAGCGGAGAATTTTGTATAGCCGCTCTATGCAATCTATTATAATTCTGTTCGAAATCAGGGGCATAAAACATATTGCCCACAAACCAGATCCGGCACAAGAGCTCATTCAATTTGGCCCGCAGGGGGGTGACTTTTTTATTTATTTTGGGGGCGGGGAAACGATCTCAATTGACATTGAAATGGCTAAAACCAAACTGAAACTGTGTAGAAGTGGACCTACATTTTATAGTATATTTTCTCTGTCCAGCTTGCTAACAGTCAATGAAACGAATGTTAGACAGTCAGGGAGCATGGAACATTTTAAAAGCGATGGCTAGAGGACTATTTGCTTGTTTTGACGGCATGGAGATATAACACATTTTAGTTGCAGTGCTCCGGACCTTGGTGAAGACTGAATGCGGCCTGCGGGGCAAAATGAGTTTGACACCCCCTAAATATATCCATTCCAGCATTAATTTAATGTTGGTATTAACTCTCTCCCGTCTACAGCCCTGCCCAAGGTGATGATCAACGTACGTACCGCTGTGCAGACAGTGATGGTGGGTAACTCCGTGGAGTTTGAGTGCCAGGCAATCGGTGAGCCCCAGCCCACAGTGCACTGGAGCAGGGTGGGAGGGCCTCTGCCGGCACACATCATGGTGAAGGGAGGCATGCTGAAGATCGAGCAGGTGTCTGATGCTGACGCTGGACAGTACCGCTGCACTGCCACCAACAACGTGGGCTCTGTGCAGTCTCAGGTGGTCCTACATGTCCAGTGTGAGTAGAAAGAGAAGTGTACTGCACCTGTACGTCTGCAAACACACATAGACACAAAGACACAACACACGTACTCCTATAGCCCTTGTCCCCTCTGATCATGTATTGTTGGATATTTCTTTGTAAAGCCCTACCCCAGATCGCAGCTCTGCCAGAGCTGAACGAAGTGACAGTGGGATCAGATGCTGTCCTGCCCTGTGTGGCATCAGGATACCCAGTGCCTGCCATCAAATGGTCCAAGGTAGCCAACAAACTATTAGATAGTGCCTATCTGTTTCTGACCATTTTCATCTGCTTTGTGCCTGGTGAACAGGATCCTGATTTGACCCTTTGTATCATGTTATGTGTCCTTCTCTCTCTAGCTGGATGGGGAACTCCCTCCTAAGTGTAGACAGGTAGTCAACACCTTGACGGTTCCCGAAGTGACCCACGAGGATTCTGGCATCTACGTGTGCACTGCCTCCAACAAGCAGGGCAAAGTGGAGGCCTTAACGACCCTCAAAGTCCATGGTCAGTCAGCTGTATAGAAACACTGTGGAAGGCAATATACAGTTGAAGTCAGAAGTTTACATACACCTAAGCCAAGTACATTTAAACTCAGTTTTTCACAATTCCTGACATTTAATCCTAGTAAAAATTCCCTGTCTTTGGTCAGTTAGGATCACCACCTTATTTTAAGAATGTGAGATGTCAGAATAATACACTGCTCAAAAAAATAAAGGGTACACTTAAACAACACAATGTAACTCCAAGTCAATCACACTTCTGTGAAATCAAACTGTCCCCTTAGGAAGCAACACTGATTGACAATACATTTCACATGCTGTTGTGCAAATGGAATAGACAACAGGTGGAAATTATAGGCAATTAGCAAGACACCCCCAATAAAGGAGTGGTTCTGCAGGTGGTGACCACAGACCACTTCACTTCTCAGTTCCTATGCTTCCTGGCTGATGTTTTGGTCACTTTTGAATGCTGGCGGTGCTTTCACTCTAGTGGTAGCATGAGACGGAGTCTAGTGGCTCAGGTAGTGCAGCTCATCCAGGATGGCACATCAATGCAAGCTGTGGCAAGAAGGTTTGCTGTGTCTGTCAGCGTAGTGTCCAGAGCATGGAGGCGCTACCAGGAGACAGGCCAGTACATCAGGAGACGTGGAGGAGGCCGTAGGAGGGCAACAAACCAGCAGCAGGACCGCTACCTCCGCCTTTGTGCAATGAGGAGCAGGAGGAGCACTGCCAGAGCCCTGCAAAATGACCTCCAGCAGGCCACAAATGTGCATGTGTCTGCTCAAACGGTCAGAAACAGACTCCATGAGGGTGGTATGAGGGCCCGACGTCCACAGGTGGGGGTTGTGCTTACAGCCCAACACCGTGCAGGACGTTTGGCATTTGCCAGAGAACACCAAGATTGGCAAATTTGCCACTGGCGCCCTGTGCTCTTCACAGATGAAAGCAGGTTCACACTGAGCACGTGACAGACGTGACAGAGTCTGGAGACGCCGTGGAGAACGTTCTGCTGCCTGCAACATCCTCCAGCATGACCGGTTTGGCGGTGGGTCAGTCATGGTGTGGGGTGGCATTTCTTTGGGGGGCCGCACAGCCCTCCATGTGCTCGCCAGAGGTAGCCTGACTGCCATTAGGTACCGAGATGAGATCCTCAGACCCCTTGTGAGACCATATGCTGGTGTGGTTGGCCCTGGGTTCCTCCTAATGCAAGACAATGCTAGACCTCATGTGGCTGGAGTGTGTCAGCAGTTCCTGCAAGAGGAAGGCATTGATGCTATGGACTGGCCCGCCCGTTCCCCAGACCTGAATCCAATTGAGCACATCTGGGACATCATGTCTCACTCCATCCACCAACAGACTGTCCAGGAGTTGGCGGATGCTTTAGTCCAGGTCTGGGAGGAGATCCCTCAGGATCTCCTCCCGCCACCTCATCAGGAGCATGCCCAGGCTTGTAGGGAGGTGGAGGCCACACACACTACTGAGCCTCATTTTGACTTGTTTTAATGACATTACATCAAAGTTGGATCAGTCTGTAGTGTGGTTTTCCACTTTAATTTTGAGTGTGACTCCAAATCCAGACCTCCATGGGTTGATATATTTGATTTCCATTGATTATTTTTGTGTGATTTTGTTGTCAGCACATTCAACTATGTTAAGAAAAAAGTATTTAATAAGAATGTTTCATTCATTCAGATCTAGGATGTGTTATTTTAGTGTTCCCTTTATTTTTTTGAGCAGTGTAGATACTTTTGTACCTGTTTCCTCCAGCATCTTCACAAGGTCCTTTGCTGTTCTGGGATTGATTTTCACTTTTCGCACCAAAGTGCGTTCATCTCTAGGAGACAGAACGTCTCCTTCCTGAGCGGTATGACAGCTGCGTGGTCCCATGGTGTTTATACTTGCGTACTATTGTTTGTACAGATGATGTCTAAAATGTCAAATAAAAAAAAATCTGATTTCTTTTGATTTTCCCATGATGTCAAGCAAAAAGGCACAGAGTTTGAAGGTAGGCCTTGAAATACATTCACAGGTACACCTCCCATTGACTCAAATTGTGTCAATTAGCCTGTCAGAAGCTTTTAAAGCCATGACATAATTTTCTGGACTTTTCCAAGCTGTTTAAAGGCACAAGCTGTTTAAAGGCACAGTCAACTTTGTGTATGTAAACTTCTGACCCACTGGAATCTGTAAACAATTGTTGGAAAAATGACTTGTGTCATGCATGATGAAGTAGATGTTCTAACTGACTTGGCAAAACTATAGTTTGTTAAGAAGAAATTTGTGGAGTGGTTGAAAAACGAGTTTTAATGACTCCAACCTAAGTGCATGTAAACTTCTGACTTCAACTGTTACATTATTGCCAGTATCCAACACCATGGTTCCCCATCCCCTATCTCTAGTTCATAGGCAGTAAGCTCAATCGGAGGGGAACTTTTGATATTGCCAGTATCTAACTCTACGATTCTCCATCCTTTATCTCTACAGATCGAGTGATGCCCTATTTCACCCAGGAGCCCCTGTCCTATCTCACTCTGCCCACCATCAAGAATGCCTACAAGTCCTTCAGCATCAAGATCAGCTTCAGGCCAGACAATCCTGATGGTGAGGCTGTAGTCACTTACAGTCAGACTTATGTACTGAAAAATAGCTTTCTCTGCACCAGTGGATTTGCAACTTTTGCTTTGAAGATAGTTTCACTGACTACAGTGATCCTGACTGCATCTGTTATGTCTTTGTGTCGTTGAGTGCGTTCTCTTTCCTTGTTTTTTTTCACATGATTTCACCCCCCTCTTCTGTCCCTCCACACACTCCCTCTCTTCTCACACCATGTGGTGTGAAGGTCTCATCCTCTATGCGGGTGAGTCGCAGTGCTTGAGCTCACACACTCAGGACTGATGCAGGTGATGCTTTTTGGGCTGAAAAGCCACCAGTGATGTTGACCTTTTACCTTGCCATAATGCATCCTAATGTAGAGCACAGCTGATGGCTGTGAGAGAATCCTATTGAAGAATGGTCTATGTCCTCATTCAGGCATGGTGGCTGTGTTGGCACCCCCCGCTCGTCATTCCATTAGTCTTTGTCCTATTGATGAGGACAGTATGATGCCATCATTACAATCCATTTCATCTCTATGCATCAGCTTCTACCTACAAGACTGCCCTGCTGCTACTTAAGACAAGCTTTATTATTGCAAAATGAATGTCTTATTAGCCTATACAGTGATTAGGCCTCATAATAAAGATTGGACAGTACTGTATGTGGCTTTGCAATTCTGAAGCTAGTAAAGAGTACAGTACCACCAGCGAGGTGGGGTGCTTCAATGGGTGACACACATACTCTGATAACAACTTCCATACCAGCTCATGGAAGTTGTACAGAGTAAACTACCCCCACCCCCCAAAAAAAACAAAAAAAACAATTGTGCCACATTTAAGAAATCTCTCTCTGCTATAACCTCTACGTTTCAGAGCCGTAGATGTTACGGATACATTTATGAGGAGGCATGGTTTTCGACTGCCCTGGCTTTGACCTTGCTGATGATGGTTGGGCAGAGTTTAGCAGAGCATGTGTCGCTGGCATGCAGCCCGTGTGAAGGCAGCGATGGATCAAGCCAGACAGACGAACAGTTTGATACAGAGCAGAGCTATGCCCCAGGGCAGCAGATACTAGAACCTGTTTTTGACTGTCCCAAGCTTGGCCCTTAATCTGCTAGCATGCAGCTTATTTGAGTGACCTCAGCTCCCCTCTTGGTGCCAGGGGACTGTTTTTCTCTGACTGGCTCCAGGGGGCGTGGGTGTGTACCAAGCTAATTGTACCTCCACTGGTCCACCAGGTATGATCATCTACAATGGACAGAAGAGGACCATGGGAGCAGACTTCATCTCTCTGGGGCTGGTGGGAGGCAGGCCTGAGTTCAGGTGAGCACCTAGCTGTCATTCTGGCGCACTATGAACACTACATGAGCTCAATGTGTAAGAATAAACAAGCTATTGATGAATGGTAACTTGAACTGTCCTTAGTCTCTGTCAAAATTAGCTGATCAAATCAAATCAAATGTATTTATATAGCCCTTCGTACATCAGCTGATATCTCAAAGTGCTGTACAGAAACCCAGCCTAAAACCCCAAACAGCAAGCAATGCAGGTGTAGAAGCACGGTGGCTAGGAAAAAGTCCTTCGAAAGGCCAAAACCTAGAAAGAAACCTAGAGGAACCAGGCTATGTGGGGTGGCCAGTCCTCTTCTGGCTATGCCGGGTGGAGATTATAACAGAACATGGCCAAGATGTTCAAATGTTCATAAATGACCAGCATGGTCGAATAATAATAAGGCAGAACAGTTGAAACTGGAGCAGCAGCACGGCCAGGTGGACTGGGGACAGCAAGGAGTCATTATGTCAGGTTGTCCTGGGGCATGGTCCTAGGGCTCAGGTCCTCCGAGAGGGAGAAAGAAAGAGAAAGAGAGAATTAGAGAGAGCACACTTAAATCCACACAGGACACCGAATAGGACAGGAGAAGTACTCCAGATATAACAAACTGACCCTAGCCCCCCGACACAAACTACTGCAGCATAAATACTGGAGGCTGAGGCAGGAGGGGTCAGGAGACACCCCCGGACAGGGCCAAACAGGAAGGATATAACCCCACCCACTTTGCCAAAGCACAGCCCCCACACCACTAGAGGGATATCTTCAACCACCAACTTACCATCCTGAGACAAGGCCGAGTATAGCCCACAAAGATCTCCGCCACGGCACAACCCAAGAGGGGGGCGCCAACCCAGACAGGATGACCACATCAGTGAATCAACCCACTCAGGTGACGCACCCCTTCCAGGGACGCTATGAGATTGCCCCAGTAAGCCAGTGACTCAGCCCCTGTAATAGGGTTAGAGGCAGAGAATCCCAGTGGAAAGAGGGGAACCGGCCAGGCAGAGACAGCAAGGGCGGTTCGTTGCTCCAGAGCCTTTCCATTCACCTTCCCACTCCTGGGCCAGACTACACTCAATCATATGACCCACTGAAGAGATAAGTCTTCAGTAAAGACTTAAAGGTTGAGGCCGAGTCTGCGTCTTTGACATGGGTAGGCAGACCGTTCCATAAAAATGGAGCTCTATAGGAGAAAGCCCTGCCTCAAGCTGTTTGCTTAGAAATTCTAGGGACAATTAGGAGGCCTGCGTCTTGTGACTGTAGCGTACGTGTAGGTATGTACGGCAGGACCAAATCAGAGAGATGGGTAGGAGCAAGCCCATGTAATGCTTTGTAGGTTAGCAGTAAAACCTTGAAATCAGGCCTTGCTTTGACAGGAAGCCAGATCAAATGATGATCAAAGCTGATGATAATGGCGATCACAATCATGCTGGCAAAAACGACAATGATAGCGATAACGCTAACCTGAACTGTTTTCTCCTGCCAGGTTTGACGTGGGTTCTGGCATGGCCACCATCCGCTACCCCACCCCCATCAAACTGGGAGAGTTCCACACCATAGAGCTCTACCGCAACCAAACCCAGGGCTCCATCATAGTGGACAGGGAGGCCCCCGTCAATGGGAGCTCACAGGTAGTGTCCCGCTCTCATTCTTTTTAGATCCAGAGACTGTTCAACAATGTCATTCACACGAAGAGAATATCCAACAGACGCTCCCGGGTAGTTTCACATAGTCAAAGACTGTTGAGTTCATACAAAGTACATACAGTATCAAGGAGATGAATCCATGAACACTGTTTCCTGTCTTGTATCACAGGGAAAGTTCCAGGGACTGGATCTAAACGAGGAGTTGTATGTGGGTGGTTACCCCAACTACACCCTCTTGGCCAAGACAGCTGGCCTCAAGACCGGCTTTGTCGGTGAGAGATCACTCTTTGTTCACTTTCAACCAGAACACCTGGTGCAACACAAATGTCCCATACTTCAGGGAACAGTAGATACACATTTATAACATGCAGTATTTGTTTGTTTGGTAACTGGTTATTTCTTAACAGTAAAGAAGACTTTGCTGATCACTGTTTTGGAATGTTCCCATCGGTTCTTGTTCTTGGTTCTATCCAGGGTGCATCCGTAAGCTGGTCATCCAAGGTGATGAGATCATCTTCAAGGATCTGCAGCGCAGCTCCACGGGCGTGTCCAACTGTCCCGTCTGCACTGACCGCCCCTGTCAGGTCAGCTGACAACCACGTCCTCAGACCCCGCTTGAAAAATATATGAATTTGTTCATTCATTGAGGCGTTGTGTTTCAGAATGGAGGGATGTGCCAGGACTCTGAGGCCAGTCTGTACAAGTGTAGCTGTCCCAGAGGATTCACAGGGAGTAACTGTCAGCACCACTCCTCCCTGCACTGCCACCCAGAGGCTTGTGGACCGGACGCCACCTGCATCAACCGTCAGAACACCCTGGGCTACGACTGTCGATGCCACCTGGGCAAGTCTGGAAACAAGTGCATGGACGGTAAGGGAAACCAGTTTTTTTCTTTCTTTTTTTTTCTTTTTTTTCTGTGCATTGCCCACTTTCCTGTATTGCAATTGAGGCATAATCACAAATGACTAGATATAATAGATATTCTCTCTATCCTGTTTGTTTTTAGGCATTTTGGTCACATAATATTTCAACATGTTGTTGCTGTTTGTTTCCTCTAGGTGAATTGGTGACTACTCCCCTGTTTGACGGTAAGGACTCGTACATTGCATACCCTCCTCTGACCAACATCCACAACGACCTGCGCATCGAGATGGAGTTCAAACCCATGGCCCTGGACGGCCTGATGTTCTTCAGCGTGGGCAAGAAGATGAAGACGGAGGACTTTGTCTCCCTGGAGATGGTGGACGGATACGTGCAATTCCGCTATGAACTGGGGACTGGTGAGAGAATAAAGACACATTCTAATTAAGCAATAAGGCCCGAAGGGGTGTAGTATATGGCCAATATACCACGGCTATTGACTGTTCTTATGCACGATGCAACGAAGAGAGCCTGGATACAGACCCTAGCCGTGGTATATTGGCAATATACCACAAACCCCTGAGGTGCCTTATTGCTATTATAAACTGACTACCAACATAAGTAGAACAGTAAAAATAAATGTTCTGTCATACCCATGGTATACGGTCTGATATACCACTGCTTCCAGCCACTCAGCATTCAGGGCTGGAACCACCCAGTTTATAATACAAATATATCTATATACAGTGGGGCAAAAAAGTATTTAGTCAGCCACCAATTGTGCAAGTTCTCCCACTTAAAAATATGAGAGGCCTGTAATTTTCATCATATGTACACTTCAACTATGACAGACAAAATTAGAAAACAAATCCAGAAAATCACATTGTAGGATTTTTAATGAATTTATTTGCAAATTATGGTGGAAAAGAAGTATATAGAATACTGCGATAGCTACTCATCCTGGTGTATCCTCTCCGACTTATCTTTTCGTTTTCAAGCTGAAAGCTTTTTCTGGCTGTGCCATAGATTCTTGAATCTTAGCTTATAGATCTAGAAAGCACTGATGCCTTCAGACATAGTGGACATAGTGGAACCCATGCTACTACTGTCTTTGTTTCCAGGCCAAGCCGTCCTGCGCAGTCCTGAGCCGATCACCCTTGGCCAGTGGCACCGCGTGGAAGCCGGGCGCCTCGACAAGGACGGCTCTCTGACGGTTGACGGTGGCCGGGAGGTCAGAAGGTCGTCACCTGGCAAGGCCCAGGGCCTGAACATCCACACCCCCATGTACCTGGGAGGAGTCCCCAACTTTGAGATCGTACCCAAGACCCTTAACAACAGTGATATGTTTTATGGATGCGTTGGAGCGGTGCGCTCAACACACACACACACACACACACACACACACACACAGAGAGTGAGAGAGACACGTGAGGATTCATGATTCCCTTTATTACCATTCATAATCACTAATGTCATGTTTATAATCACCTTAGTACCGCCAATGTCACTTCAGATATCCAGTCACAGAACAGTCACAGAATATCCGTGTACAATAGAGGGGGGAAACAAAATGTATTTTCCCTGACAATTTGACTTGACAGGACCTTTAACCTCTACCATGTGTATTGTCCCTTGTCCAGGTGTCCATCAATGGTAAGAAGGTGGACCTGTCCTACAGCTTCACAGAGAGCATGGCCATCGTCCAGTGTAAGGACAACAGTCCCTGTGACCGCAACCCCTGTCTGAACGGGGCGAGATGCATGCCCACTGCAGAGTATGAATACCAGTGTCTCTGCAAGGATGGCTTCGAGGGTGAGTCCATTGTAAATGTTAAATGACGTACAATCTATGGGACTTCAGTTTGGATCGAGCTTATATGCCATAGATTGATTTAAGAATTTGGTATTCAATAACCCTATCCTATTCTGATAATATTGACCAAATCAATTGTCTTTGTCACATGCTTTGTGAACAACATGTGTAGACTAGTAGTGAAATGCCTACTTACGGGCCCTCCAAACAATGCAGAGATAATTGTTGTTTATTATAATAGAAAGGTAATAACACAATAAATACAGTGATAACTTGGTTATATACACGGGGTACCAGTGAAGGAATACGTCGATATGAAGGAATACGAGGTAACTGAGGTAGATGCACTACAAGACCAGAAGTATGTGGCCACCTGCTTGTTGTGCGTCTCATTCCAAAATTATGGGCATTAATATGGAGTTGGTCCCCCCTTTGCTGCTATAACAGCCTCCACTCTTCTGGGAAGGCTTCCCATTTGGAGTCGAAACTAGAGGTCGACCGATTAATCGGAATGGCCGATTAATTAGGGCCGATTTCGAGTTTTCATAACAATCGTAATCGGCATTTTTGGACACCGATCATGGCCGAATACATTGCACTCCACGAGGAGACTGCGTGGCAGGCTGACTACCTGTTATGCGAGTGCTGCAAGGAGCCAAGGTAAGGTGCTAGCTAGCATTAAACTTATATTATAAAAAACAATCAATCTTAACATAATCACTAGTTAATTACACATGGTTGATGATAATACTAGTTTATCTAGCTTGTCCTGCGTTGCATATAATCGATGCGGTGCCTGTTAATTTATCATTGAATCATAGCTTACTTGGCCAAATGGGTGATTTAACAAGCGCATTCGCGAAAAAAGCACTGTCGTTGCACCAATGTGTACCTAACCATAAACAACAAAGCCTTTCTTAAAATCAATACACAAGTATATATTTTTAAACCTGCATATTTAGTTAATATTGCCTGCTAACATGAATTTATTTTAACTAGGGAAATTGTGTCACTTCTCTTGCGTTCTGTGCAACAGAGTCAGGGTATATGCAGCAGTTTGGGCCGCCTGGTTCGTTGCGAACTTTGAAGACTATTTCTCCCTAACAAAGACAGCCAACTTCGCCAAACGGGGGATGATTTAACAAAAGCGCTGTGCGAAAAAAGCACAATCGTTGCACGAATGTGCCTAACCATAAACATCAATGCCTTTCTTAAAATCAATACACAGAAGTATATTTTTCTTAAACCTGCATATTTAGTTAAAATAATCCAGGTTAGCAGGCAATATTAAACTTGGGACATTGTGTCACTTCTCTTGTGTTCATTGCACGCAGAGTCAGGGTATATGCAACAGTTTGGTCCGCCTGGCTTGTTGCGAACTAATTTGCCAGAATTTTACGCAATTATGACATTACATTGAAGGTTGTGCAATGTAGCAGGAATATTTAGACTTATGGATGCCACCCGTTAGATAAAATATGGAACGGTTCCGTATTTCACTGAAAGAATAAACGTTTTGTTTTCGAAATTATAGTTTCCGGATTCGACCATATTAATGACCTAAGGCTCGTATTTCTGTGTGTTATTATGTTATAATTAAGTCTATGATTTGATAGAGTAGTCTGACTGGGCGGTGGTAGGCAGCAGCAGGCTCGTGAGTGCATTTGCCAGCAGCTCTTCGCTGTGCTTCAAGCATTGAGCTGTTTATGATGTCAAGCCTATCAACTCCCAAGATTAGGCTGGTGTAACCGATGTGAAATGGCTAGCTAGTTAGCGGGGTGTGCGCTAATAGCGTTTCAATCGGTGACGTCACTCGCTCTGAGACTTTGAAGTAGTTGTTCCCCTTGCTCCGCGGCTTTTGTGGAGCGATGGGTAACGATGCTTCGAGGGTGGCTGTTATCGATGTGTTCCTGGTTCGAGCCCAGGTAGGGGCGAGGAGAGGGACGGAAGCTATACTGTTACACTGGCAATACTAAAGTGCCTATAAGAACATGCAATAGTCAAAGGTATATGAAATACAAATGGTATATAGAAATAGTCCTATAATAACTACAACCTAAAACTTCTTACCTGGGAATATTGAAGACTCATATTAAATGGAACCACCAGCTTTCATATGTTTTGATCAAGGAACTTAAACGTTAGCTTTTTTACATAGCACATATTGCACTTTCTTTTCCAACACTTTGTTTTTGCATTATTTAAACCAAATTGAACATGTTTCATTATTTATTTGAGGCTACATTGATTTTATTGATGTATTAAGTTAAAAGAAGTGTTCATTCAGTATTGTTGTAATTGTCATTATTACAAATATTTTTTTTGGTCCTCCAATAATTGGTATCGGTATCGGCGTTGAAAAATCATAATCGGTCGACCTCTAGTTGAAACATTGCTGCAGGGACTTGCTTTCATTCAGCCACAAGAGCAGTAGTGAGGTCTGACACTGATGTTGGGCGATTAGGCCTCGCTCACAGTCGGCGTTCCAATTCATCCCAAGGGTGTTCGATGGAGTTGAGGTCAGGGCTCTGTGCAGGCCAGTCAAGTTCTTCCACGCCAATCGCGACAAACCATTTCTGTTTGGACCTCGCTTTGTGCGCAGGGGCATTGTCAATGCTGAAACGGGAAAGGGCATTCCCCAAACTGTTGCCAGAAAGTTCACTGGAACTAAGGGGCCTAACTTGAAAAACAGCCCAAGGCCATTATTCCTCCTTCACCAAACTTTACAGTTGGCATTATGCATTGGGGGTGGGAGCGTTCTCCTGGCATCCGCCAAACCCAGATGGTGAAACGTGACTCACCACTCCAGGGAATACGTTTCCACTGCTCCAGAGTCCAATGTTAGTGAGCTCTACACCACTACAGCCAAAGCTTGGCATTGTGCAAGGTGATCTTAGGCTTGTGTGTGGCTGCCCGGCCATGGAAACCCATTTCAAAAAGCTCCCTGCTAACAGTTCTTGTGCTGACGTTGCTTCCAGAGGCAGTTTGGAACTCGGCAGTGAATGTTGCCACGAGGACAGGTGATTTTTACGCTCTTCAGCACTCAGCATTCCCCTTCTGTGAGCTTGTGTGTCCTACCACTTCGCGGCTGAGCCGATGTTGCTCCTAGATGTTTCCGCTTCACAATAACAGCACTTACAGTTGACTGGGGCAGCTCTAGCAGGGCAGAAATTTGACAAATTAACTTGGAAAGGTGGCATCCTATGACGGTGCAACGTTGAAAGTCACTGAGCTCTTCAGTACGGGCCATTTTACTGCCAATGTTTGTCTATGGAGATTGCATGGCTGTGTTCTATTTGATACAGCTGTAAGGAAAAAAATATCCACTAATTTCAAGGGGTGTCCACATACTTTTGTATATACAGTACCAGTCAAATTAAGGCAAAGGGTGGCTACTATGAAGAATCTCAAATATAAAATGTAATTTGATTTGTTTAACACTTTTGTGGTTACTACATGATTCCATTAAGCAAACTTAACATATTTGTGTAAATATTTGTATGAACATAACAACCAACATAAACTGAACAAGTTCCACAGACATGTGACTAAAAGAAATGGAATAATGTGTCCCTGAACAAAGGGGGGGTCAAAATTAACAGTCAGTATCTGATGTGGCCACCAGCTGCATTAAGTACTGCAGTGCATCTTCTCCTCATTGACTGCACCAGATTTGCCAGTTCTTGCTGTGAGATGTTACCCCACTCTTCCACCAAGGCACCGGCAAGTTCCCGGACATTTCTGGGGGGAATGGCCCTAGCCCTCCGGTCCAACAGGTCCCAGACGTGCTTAATGGGATTGAGATCCGGGCTCTTCGCTGGCCATGGCAGAACACAGACATTTCCTGTCTTGCAGGAAATCATGCACAGAACGAGCAGTATGGCTGGTGGCTTGTCATGCTGGAGGGTCATGTCAGGATGAGCCTGCAGGAAGGGTACCAAATGACGGAGGAGGATGTCTTCCCTGTAACGCACAGCGTTGAGATTGACTGCAATGACGACAAGCTCAGTCCGATGATACTGTGACACACCGCCCCAGACCATGACGGACCCTCCACCTCCAAATCAATCCCGCTCCAGAGTACAGGCCTCGGTGTAACGCTCATTCCTTCTATGATAAACGTGAATTCAACCATCACCCCTGGTGAGACAAAACCGCGATTTGTCATTGAAGAGCGCTTTTTTCCATTCCTGTTTGGTCCAGTGACGGTGGGTTTGTGCCCATGGGCGACATTGTTGCTGGTGATGTCTGGTGAGGACCTGCCTTACAACAGGCCGACAAGCCCTCAGTCCAGCCTGTCCGCAATAAGCTGAGAGAGTCTGAGCACTGATGGAGGGATTGTGCATTCCTGGTGTAACTCGGGCAGTTGTTGCCATCCTGTACCTGTCTCACATGTGTGATGTTTGGATGTACCGATCCTGTGCAGGTGTTGTTACACGTGGTCTGCCACTGCGAGGATGATCAGCTGTCCGTCCTGTCTCAATGTAGTGCTGTCTTAGGCGTCTCACAGTACAGACATTGCAATTTATTTCCCTGGCCACATCTGCAGTCCTCATGCCTCCTTGCAGCATACCTAAGGCATGTTCACACAGATGAGCAGGGACCCTGGGCATCTTTATTTTGGTGTTTTTCAGAGTCAGTAGAAAGGCCTCTTTAGTGTCCTAACTTTTCATAGCTGTGACCTTAATTGCCTACCGTCTGTAAACTGTTAGTGTCTTAACATCCGTTCCACAGGTGCATGTTCATTAATTGTTTAGGTTCATTGAACAAGCATGGGAAACAGTGTTTAAACCCTTTACAATGAAGATCTGTTATGTTATTTGGATTTTTACTAATTATCTTTGAAAGACAGGGTCCTGAAATAGGGATGTTTCTTTATTTGCTGAGTTTAGTTTTGATATCTTCACTGTTATTCTACAATGTAGAAAATAGTAAAAAATAAAGAAACCCTGTAATGAGTAGGTGTCCAAACTTTTGACTGGTACTGTACATATAGGTAGGGATAAAGTGACTAGGCAACAGGATAGATAATAAAGAGTAGCAGCAGCGTATGTGATGAGTCAAGAGTTAGTGCAAAGATGGGTCAGTGCAGATAGTTCAGGTAGCTATTGGTTAACTATTTAGCAAATAGGGTCACTGCAGTGTGTATCTGTCCTCCTAATGCCACTTTGACCCTTCTGACCCTGTGCCCTCTGCAGGTGAGCGCTGTGAGGTGGTGAGGGACACCTGCCAGAGCAGTGACCAGTGCCAGAATGGAGGCAGCTGTGTGAATGGCCAGTGTGTGTGTCCCGTAGGCTTCAATGGCCCCATCTGTGGACAGAGTAAGTACTGCTCTTATTTTCCTATACACTGGACACAACACAACCATTCCACTATATCTTGGTCCTCTGTAGGGGTCTTGGTGGTCCTTTGAAGCTCAGTTGGTAGAGTATGGCACTGGCAGTGGCAACATCAGCATAGTGGGTTCAATTCCCAGGACTACCCATACTTAAACATGTACGCGTGACTGTAAGTCGCTTTGGATAATAGCGTCTGCTAAATGACATCTATTATATTATCTTTTAGTCCTTTGAGATGTAACTTTGTTATCAAAGAGAATGAGGGAGACCAGCAGAACGAATGGAACAATTCTGGATAAAGTATCTGGATAAGGAATTATTATAAACCTTATTAAAACACTTTAATATATTGCATTTTAGTTTTCTACCAATTACTCCAAGAATTGCCCTGTTACCATAAAAGCTGATGTATGGTATAATTGTGAATGATGGTTTTGTTTGCAGTGCTGTGTCTTCATTAGCTAGGAGATAAAGAAATCTCTGGAGATGCCATGAAATCTCTTCACAACACCACATTAGTTTTAGAATACACCCTTATCATATTGAGCGAGATTGTTTACAGTGGCTTGCGAAAGTATTCACCCCTCTCTGCAATTTCTTATTTGTTGCCTTACAACCTGGAATTAAAATATATTTTTTGGGGGTGAGGTTTGTATTATTTGATTTACACAACATGCCTACCACTTTGAAGATGCAAAATATTTTTTCTTGTGAAACAAAAAAACTGAATTTGAACATGCATAACTTTTCCCCCCCCTCCCCCTCCCCCCCAAAGTCAATACTTTGTAGAGCCACCTTTTGCAGCAATTACAGCTGCAAGTCTCTTGGGGTATGTCTCTATAAGCTTGGCACATCTAGCCACTGGGATTTGTTTTCCCATTCTTCAAGGCAAAACTGCTCCAGTTCCATCAAGTTGGATGGGTTCCGCTAGTGTACAGATTCTCAATTAGATTGAGGTCTGGGCTTTGACTAGGCCATTCCAAGGCATTTAAATGTTTCCCCTTAAACCACTCGAGTGTTGCTTTAGCATTACACTTGGGCTCATTGTCCTACTGGAAGGTGAACCTCTGTCCCAGTCTCAAATCTCTAGAAGACTGAAACAGGTTTCCCTCAAGAATTTCCCTGTATTTAGCTCCATCCATCATTCCTTCAATTCTGACTAGTTTTCCAGTCCCTGCCGATGGAAAAACATCCCACAGCATGATGCTGCCACCACCATGCTTTACTGTGGGGATGGTGTTCTTGAGGTGTTGGGTTTTCCCCAGACATGGCGTTTTCCTTGATGGCCAAAAAGCTACATTTTTGGCTCATCTGACCAGAATACCTTCTTCCATATGTTTGGGGAGTCTCCCACATGCCTTTTGGCGAACACTAAATGTGTCTGCTTATTTTTTTCTTTAAGCAATGGCTTTTTTCTGGCCACTCTTCCGTAACGCCCAGCTCTGGAGTGTACGGCTTAAAGTGGACAGATACTCCAATCTCCACTGGGGAGCTTTGCAGCTCCTTCAGGGTTATCTTTGGTTAATTTGTTGCCTCTCTGATTCATGCCCTCCTTGCCTGGTCTGAGTTTTGGTGGGCGGCCCTCTCTTGGCAGGTTTGTTGTGGTGCCATATTCTTTACATTTTTTAATAATGGATTTAATGGTGCTCCGTGGGATGTTCGAAGTTTATGTTTATTTTTTATTTTTATAACCTAACCCTGATCTGTACTCCAACTGTGTCCCTGACCTGTTTGGGCAGCTCCTTGGTCTTCATGGTGCCCCTTGCTTAGTGGTGTTGCAGGCTCTGGGGCCTTTCAGAACGTGTGTGTGTGTGTGTGTGTGTGTGTGTGTGTGTGTATACTGAGATCATGTGACACTTAGACTACACAGGTGGACTTTATTTAACTAATTGTGACTTCTGAAGGTAATTGGTTGCACCAGATCTTATTTAGGGGCTTCATAGCAAAAGGGGTAAGAAATAACACGTAAAAAAACAAAAAACTGCATAGTTTCCTAGGAACGCGAAGCGAGGCGGCCATCTCTGTCGGCGCCTGAAGATTACAAGCATTTCGCTACACTCGCATTAACATCTGCTAACCATGTGTATGTGACAAATAAAATTTGATTTGATTTGATTAGCAAAAGGGGTGAATACACGCACCACTTTTCTGTTTTTTATTCTTTAGAATTTTTTGAAACAAGTTATTTTTTTCACTTCACCAATTTGGATTATTTTGTATGTCCATTAGATGAAATCCAAATAAAAATCCATTTAAATTACAGGTTGTAATGCAACAGAATGGGAAAAACGCCAAGGGGGATGAATACTTTTGCAAGGCACTGTATGTCTACTGGTAACTATCTCTATCCCATAGGACGTTGCGTTAGCTAGACCTCAACCAGACCCCTCGTCTAAGGAATGGTCCCATATGAAGATGATTCTCCACACTCGAACCTCCATACCATAACATTAGACAGTTAGTCTATAGGATCCAGCCGTGCTCTGAAGTGTTGGGTGTCTGAGCCACATGTCTTACCCCTGGCCTCTCATGGTTATATCCCACACACACAGGCCAGGTCTCCAGCTTCGCCGAGTCCCTGTGGAATTTGGAGGGTAGCGGGGGGAATGGTACAGTATCCCTCCCTTCAGTTCTGCCTGACATAACCGTGACTAACCGTCAGGGTCCCCACCGACCGACCTGAGGGCCCTCAAGAGCCCCAGTGGGCCCCCGCCGCCAGCCTAACACACTCAGCAAATCAGAGAAACAAGTCAATTACACAACACGTGTACTCTACTACCAAACCAACACTACACATGTCTGTTCTGTACTCAACTGGTGGCTTGTGGTCCTATCTGTGACATGTTGGGAGAGGGGAATTCTATGTTAAAGGCTAAGTGTACTGTAGCATGCAGATGGATATTACATAATCTTGCAGTTGCGTCTCAGCAGCTTTTGGCCAAGTGACACTTTCTCTTTGTCTTGTTTGAGATACCTTATAGGTTTTAAATGTAGAATTCCCCTTTTTTTCCCTCTCCTAAACAAGCGTCCTGTTGAGTCTATGACATAATAACCAACCACTCACTGCAACACGAACCTCTGTTCCGTCCTCTGAACTGCCTGTCCAAAACCACAACAGAAACAACTCCACTACTGCTGTCGGTGGAAACTGACTATGAAATGCATTTTCTACATATTGGAACAAGGATGTTCGTTGTCAGTTACTAACCACTAAAAGTATTTGGATGAAAGTAGTATGAGGGGTGTGTTGAAACTCCTGAAGATGATAACATGGAGTATTACATCATCTGGGTCCCCACTGCACTGATATGCCTGTATCTTTTGACTAGTTTGTGTGTGTGTGTAAGGAATGACATGTACTATGGAGAATGTCATCTGACTGGAGTTTTGTACAGTTTGTCTGTCAATACAGAATCTTCAATCTGCAACATTGGTCTAAAATACTGTACTGTAAGGAATACATGTCAAAAATAGAGTTATTTGAAATGTTAATTCAAATATTGTTCCTAAAGTCAAACGATAAGAAGATGCTCTGTCTTTTCCCCTCTTTCCATGTCTGTCTTCACTCTTGTGTAACTACTGTAGTTTCTAACTGAGCCAGTTGGATGGTTCTATTCAGCCTGCTGCCACCTATGTCAACATACAGGAAACTAAAGTGTTGTGTTTTCTACTATGTTTTTATAGATGCCCCCATTGAGTATGCAGCTCAATTCTATGACAACGGTTACCTTGCTCTTCCCAAGACTATCTTCCCCAGAAGGTGAGACAGAGTTTCCCAAGTGGGGAAGGAAGCAACTTTCTTTAAGCTGTATCAGTTTCCTTCTCTAAAATTGTCACTATTGTAGTGAGGCATTGAGGTGGTCTTTGTAGTTTAAAATCTCGGCTGTGTGTGTGTGTGTGTGTGTGTGTGTGTGTGTGTGTGTTGCAGCGGCCCTGACGCTCCAGAGACCATCGAGATGGAGCTCAAGGTCAACACCTCCTCCAAAGAGGGCCTGATCCTGTGGCAGGGAGTAGTATGTCCTAACCTTGCCACCGTACCCCACCCCACCACGCAGCACTCCTTATCATCCTTACCATCTAATCACACATTTACCAATAACCCACCTTCACAAAATGACCTACCTTTTTTACACTCGCATTAATAATAATACATTTGATGTGTATGAATAGCTTTTCTAAGACTCAAATAGGTTCGCTTGACATTCAACTGCTCTTTTCTGTTTGGTTATTAATAATGTTTGGCTCTCACTGCTCACTCCTTACTTGTTTCTTTGAGATTGATGCAACTTACAGAATGGCTGTCGGTTTGGCATGATTGGCTCTGAGCGAGCCATGTGACAGTCCCAGGTCCAGGCATGGTTTGAGAGCACTGTTTTGTTTGCCTGCACTGCATGTCGCCTGGTTGACGCTTTGCCTCTCTCACCCGACCCCACTCCCATCTTCCCCAGGAGCCCTTTAATGGCGCTAGCCATTTCCGCAGGATGCATGCTAGTAAAAGGGTATCCACCTCACCAAAACACCTGGTAAATATGGTATAGTTCAGGATATGTACTTCACAGGAGGTTGGTGGCACCTCAATTGGGGAGGACGGGCTCACAGTAATGGCTGGAATGGAAACCTTGCGTTTGATTATCAAGCCATTTACTCCGTGTGTTTTGGTATCCATGCACATTCCTACTGTCTCGTTGTTCTATCACTTTTATTCAATGCACTTTATATGTCACATTTCTTTATTCAACCATTTTGTTATTCTTTCAAATTCCAGCCATTATTATGAGCCGTCCTCCCACTCCGCAGCCTCCTGGGATGTACTTCATGTATAGATGTATTGTGAGAGAATTTGACAGTCTCACACTACTATGGACGACATGTTTTGAAATGTACAACAATCTGGATAAGGCTACTTGGCTTTCGTTGTCTTTGGCTGGAGCAGCCTACCACTTTTAGCTATCAATTCAATCGATCTTTAACAATGTACTATAATATGCACCATCGCTGTGGCAGCTTCAATGTGTATTGTTATGTTGCATGTAACTTAGCTTGTACTGTACTACCAAAAGGAGCTTGATTCAGGTTTGTGATCAAAGCTTGAATAGGTATAAAAATATATATATATGTATGTATCTTCTACAATACAGGCAACTCCACAAGTCTTAATAACAGAGAATCTGTGCACTCAGTAAATAAATAAAAATCCATTATGGTTTTAATATATCAATATACTGTCATAACTTTCCTATGTGTCACCTAAACAACTTTATTTCCAGGAGCTTGGAGATCAAGGAAAGGGGAAGGACTTTATAAGTCTTGGTCTGCAAAACGGACACTTAGTCTTCAGGTAAGAAAGCATCACTGTCATGACTGTTTTTCTTTTTGATAATTGTGGTTGCCTAAGGAACATGCCATGCTTACGGTTCGTATATAACTGATTGGTAAAGTGTTTACACCAGTCCTAAGTAAGCACATAGCTGCTCATTCTCCTGTATGTCGTCCTACTGCAGTAGTAATGCTACTGTTGCATGTTCCCTGTCTGTCCACAGCTACCAGCTGGGCAGTGGAGAGTCTCAGATACAGTCCAGGGAGCCCATCAATGATGGCAGATGGCACAAGGTCACTGCCGTGAGGTAATGTACCATACGTGACCTTCCACTCGTGTTCTGTTACACCTCCTATTATCAGTACCTCCGGGATTCCGCCATTCTGCGATCGCATTTTTTGTTGTTGTTGATAAATCAACAATTCCCTGCATATTATACGAGGGCTTGCATATTTGACCAATCACTGCACTATTTCCACTTAAAACAGTGAAATCATCGCAATATTATCGAATTAAACTGAGCCATCCCCGCAGTACAAAAAGAGGGCTCACAATTTCAACCAATGACCCCACATTTACCGCATAAATGGTTCAATCAAGCCAGACGTCAACAAACGTTTTCCCTCGTCAGCACATTTTCATGACAAATGTTGCCATGCAAAATCTGAATTGCTTCAGCAAAATCAAGCATTTTTTGCCTGCAAATATCACCACAAATCCTGGAGGGACTGTCTTTTTTTAACCTTTTATTTTTCACCTCTTGTTCCACAGTGTCTTTAAAAATGTATTTCTAATGTCACTGATGGATCTATTTTTAATCGATTTTTGGTAGGGGTGTATTTTCTCAATGAATGAACTCTGCTTTGTGACAAAGTGTCTTGATCATACGAGTAAGGGAAGTTTTCTTCTGTGTGATCAGAACTGGTAAACAGGGATATATTCAGATAGACGGAGCAGCCATTCAACGAGGACAATCACAAGGCAAAAGCATCATGGTGAACACCAAAGGCAACGTATACCTGGGTACGTCTTCTTCCTGTTGGGAAAATCTCAAGTATTATATTTCAGTCTCCAAAGAGAAGAGAAATACAGTACCTTAAATATCCTGTTGGAAATGTGAACTTTACTCTTTCCCAAAGTGTCTAAATAGTACAAAAGTACAGTGTCCAAATTCTATAGGGAAATTACTGACTAAAAGAGGTGATATTATGTCTTCTCTAAGGACATGCACTGTGTGTATGTGCGCTCATGTGTCTGTTTGTTACAGGGGGAGCCCCAGATATATCTGCGATGACGGGAGGGAAGTTCTCCTCGGGGCTCACAGGCTGTGTGAGGAACCTGTCTCTGATGAACGCCCGGCCAGGAGATCAGCCAGCCAGACCCATCGAGCTGCAGGCCGCCGCAGAGAATGGCATCAACGTTGGGCGCTGCTCCTCATAGACCTATAGCAGCCCCCACCCACACACACACACACACCCAGAGACTATGGAGACAAGATTCAATCAGACTCACAGAGAGACTTGCCCATATACATACATACAGTCAGTTTGAAAAAAAAAAACATGGTGCTTTGCTGCTACCAAAAACAAAGCTACACAACAAAATTATATTGTCAAAAAAAAAAAGTGAACAAATACTAACAAGTCTTCACTTGCTTAGTGCTGTATTCTCAGTGAAGGACACAGGAGATCCAGTACAGTTTTCATACTCCCAGCAGTAGCTTTTAGTCATGAGAAAGAGTCAAATGCCATAGGCCTTCTACAATGGATCAGATCCTATGGAGTTGGAGATGTTTTTACAGCACTGAATTTTTATTTATATACATATAAATATATATTATATATTTGTGGAGTCAACATGCGAACTAACCATAACTGCTCTTTGTCCTAGAGTTGATTCTGGGTTCTAATACTGTGTGTCCAGGGCTTTTTTTATAGGGCCTAGTTGTGTTAATACTTGCAGACATTAAAGCCTTCTTTCTTCACTTCTGTAGGGGAAATGTAGCGGTGAGCATGCTTACAGACGTGTTACGCTATTGGGAGAGGGGTCATGGCACAAAGCATCATCAAGACACATCTCAGGGGAAGACAGGATTTTAAAAACAGGCAGAACGCTATTAGAAGTACTCGTGCTTTTCCATTCTACCAAATCGTTTCTGATCTGTTTCTGAAATCACTTGCCTTCCCACACCTAGCATGGTTGCCATTTTTTGTGTCTGTAAAACATTTTTTATTTTTTTTTACTTGGTGCTATTAAGTTAGACATGGAAATACAGCCCACTAGCGGTTATTTGTCTGTCTCCTTATAATAATGTAGTACATGTGTTTCTTCATTTCTACATTTGAAAGAATATCAGTGTAAAACACATGCTACACGTGCCTACTTTCTTTCACCTCTCCTGAGGTTGGGGAGGTTGTGGTGTTCTCCAGATATGCATGAGATCTGAGGTTTGTTTTAGTATAAGCTGAAATCGTCATCGTTTACGTGTCTCCTCCGACGTCCCATTTGATTGAGTAGATCTCAAAAGACGTCAAGGTGTTTTAAAGAATGAATGGCGATTTGTATTGTGTTTATTTTTATTATGAGTGGTTCTGAGAATTCTAAGACATTTTGTCATTTTACTTCTGCAGTCAGCCATGTGGCAACTATCTGCCAGTCAGGTAAAATATCAGTTTAGTCTGAGTGTGTGTGAGTGGCTACATGTGTACTTATAAGTTCAGTATGTATGTGTTGCCCCTCAACCCCCCCACCCTCTCTTTAAACCCCTATAAGATGCTTGTGTATGAACTGTATATGTGTACTGAAAGCGAGTTTGTACTGTTACTGTATGTGTGTGTGTGTGTGTGTGTACTGAATGTGAGTCTCGCCATCTAAATCCTCAGGAGGGTCACTGCAGAACTGACTCAAGATGTTCCTCAGTCAGTTTCAGGTTCAGTAGCAACTAGCCTTGGTTACAGTCTTCTAGAAACTAACAAGTCTGATATTGAACTCTTTAACAGCTGCATCATTTTGTTAGCTGTTGTGCCTAACACTGTATGGAAGCACATTCATGCCAACATAATTTTTTATTGGGGTAGACATATTGGAGGGGGACTAACGGACACAGCAGTCAGAGTCGATTACTTTAGGAGAAAGCAGTTGCAACCTCCCTGGTGGGGTGCTCGCTAGCTGTGACCTATGTAGCTCCAATGAGCATGTTCGCCCACACTGGTTTACCTCATGACAAATATGGCATCAAAATTCACATCACGAGGTTCACAAGCTTTTCACTTTTTGTAATCTTAAGATTATGTTGATTAATATTCTGAAAATGAGCACCATCAGTTAACTTAAAGTTGCTTCATTTTTATTTATATTTGTTTCTTTAAAAATGTTTTATCTTCATTTCAGGCTAGATTCTGCTGTTCTAGAGCAATCAGAAAAGCTTGGCATAATTTTCTTGGGTTATTGTGTATTGCCTCCCCACATCCCCCTGTTCCCTTCATGTTTGGTTTTAATACCTTTCCTCTATGAGTGTCTTGCCCCCCTGGCG
This sequence comes from Oncorhynchus clarkii lewisi, assembly GCF_045791955.1. NCBI lineage: Eukaryota > Metazoa > Chordata > Actinopteri > Salmoniformes > Salmonidae > Oncorhynchus > Oncorhynchus clarkii. The sequence goes on from NC_092162.1 coordinate 42,629,108, forward strand.
TTCCCACCATGACCCCTCAGTCCATACAGTCTCAGTGGAGTGTCTGTGCAACAACTGTGGTAACCAACAGTAACATCAGCCTGAGAAGGGGTTGTCAACTGGTTTGTGCTAGAGCTAAATGGATGTGTACTTTGTGTATTTCTACATCTACAGTTGAAGTCGGAAGTTTACATACACTTAGATTATTTCACTTATAATTCACTGTATCACAATTCCAGTGGGTCAGAAGTTTACATACACTAAGTTGACTGTGCCTTTAAACAGCTTGGAAGATTCCAGAAAATTATGTAATGGCTTTAGAAGCTTCTGATAGGCTAATTGACATCATTTGAGTCAATTGGAGGTGTACCTGTGGATGTATTTCAAGGCCTACCTTCAAACACAGTGCCTCTTTGCTTGACATCATGGGAAAATCAAAATAAATCAGCCAAGACCTCAGAAAAACAATTGTAGACCTCCACAAGTCTTGTTCATCCTTGGGAGCAATTTCCAAATGCCTGAAGGTACCACATTCGTATGTACAAACAATAGTACGCAAGTATAAACACCATGGGACCACTCAGCTGTCATACCGCTCAGGAAGGAGACGCGTTTGGTCTCCTAGAGATGAACGTACTTTGGTGTGAAAAGTGCAAATCAACCTTGTGAAGATGCTGGAGGAAACTGGTACAAAAGTATCTATATCCACAGTAAACAAGCCCTATATCGACAAACTGAAAGGCCGCTCAGCAAGGAAGAAGCCACTGCTCCAAAACCGCCATAAAAATGCCAGACTAAGATCATACTTTTTGGAGAAATGTCCTCTGGTCTGATGAAACAAAAATAGAACTGTTTGGCCATAATGACATTCGTTATGTTTGGAGGAAAAATGGGGAGGCTTGTAAGCCGAAGAACAACATCCCAACCTTGAAGCACGGGGGTGGCAGCATCATGTTGTGGGGTTGCTTTGCTGCAGGAGGGACTGGTGCACTTCACAAAATAGATGGCATCATGAGGGAGGAAAATTATGTGGCTATATTGAAGCAATATCTCAAGACATCAGTCAGGAAGTTATTAAAGCTTGGTCGCAAATGAGTCTTCCAAATGGACAATGACCCCAAGCATACTTCCAAAGTTGTGGCAAAATGGCTTAAGGACAACAAAGTCAAGGTATTGGAGTGGCCACCACAAAGCCCTGACCTCAATCCTATAGAACATTTGTGGGCAGGCAGAACTGAAAAAGCGTGTACGAGCAAGGAGGCCTTCAAACCTGACTCTGTTACACCAGCTCTGTCAGGAGGAATGGACCAAAATTCACCCAACCTATTGTGGAAGGCTACCGGAAACATTTGACCCAGGTTAAACAATTTAAAGACAACGCTACCAAATACTAATTGAGTGTATGTAAACTTTCTGACCCACTGGGAATGTGATGAAATAAATAAAAGCTGAAATTAATCATTCTCTCTACTATTATTCTGACATTTCACATTCTTAAAATAAAGTGGTGGTCCTAACTGACCTAAGACAGGGAATTTCTACTAGGATTAAATGTCAGGAATTGTGAAAAACTGAGTTTAAATGATTTTGGCTAAGGTGTATGTAAACTTCTGACTTCAACTGTATATACAGTATGGCTCTGCATTGGGCTATCCGATTAGATTACACAATTGAGGATTAGGCTAAACTACTGTATGTTACACTCTTTGATTGTGTTACCATTACTCATTGGGACATGTTAGTGTGTGTTAATTGCGGAGTTGTGGCCAAAACACAGCATAAACACAGATGAGAAACTGTCACACAAATCATGAATACATTGAAAGCCCTATATGTGTGGTCTTAATCATAAGATATACCTGGGTATGAATGATGTACTGATTATTTATGAAGTAAATATGGGCGCTTTCATTATTGATGAAGATATTATTTAACCTTTTTTGGTTAATATTGTCTGTTTCATTTTTAGATTAAAGGCAAATGTTGAAAAAGAGTCACAACATTCTAGTGAATGGAAGTGTACTACACAATGTTATTGTCCATTGGATGATAATGCTCGTGTTCCTGACCTTCCCAAGGGTTTCTTTATTAAAACAACATTCATGTGCTATTTATAATCTTGTGAGTTGTATTCTTTTGCCAGACATGTCATTTTTTACCTAGTCGTGTTCTTTTGCCAGTCGTTATTTTTTAAGTAGTTGTATTTTTTTCTCAGTCATATTATTGTTGTTATATACTTATTTTGACGCTGTAGACAGTTGCAGCCATACTGTATTTGCGGTTGTTTATTTCCCATTTAATAATCCACTTATAGTTATCGTGTGCTCCAGTCCTAGGACATTCTGGCAATGATACGATCGTTACCTTTAGATCCAGGCTGTATCACATCTGGCCGTGATTGGGAGTCCAATAGGGCGGCGCACAATTGGCCCAGCGTCGTCCGGTTTTGGTCAGAGTAGGCCGTCATTGTAAATAAGAATTTGTTCTTAACTGACTTGCCTGGTTAAATAAAAAATAAATAAACAATTAAATCGATTTTTTTTATGTGCTTTTCATCTGTATGGGCCAGCCCTTTACACAGGAGAGACCTGAGCAAGTGAGGATGATTTCTCTATTACCAGGCCTATTGACAAAGTCCAATGTTTCCCATGGAAGTTACATCAAAATCAGGTTTCTGACATGGATATCGTCAAAGGCATAATCTCTTAATGTATATGATGAGTATCAGATTAGATAAGGCACGCTAAATTCTTATATGCTGTAATAAGTCACAATGATGGCATTTGAAAATGCTATTTTATTTAATTTCTTTGCTGCTTTGCTCACCTGCATTACGTGAATGTTACAATGCAAGCGTGGATGGGGAATTATCCCAACAAATATAGGTTTCCCATGAAACACAAACCAAAGTCAAACATGAAAAAATATTTCATCCAGAATAGAAGTTCTTGCATTAAATCAAATAGTAGTGTTAAAGCCAGTTTGTGTGTGGAACAAAAATGTGTTTAAAGATATTTGATTGATGTGTTATTTTAATCGAAATATATTGAAATTGTATTGACATTATGGTAATTGAAACTCCCTTATTGTTTTGACACCTAGTGGCCGGTTGTGCGTTTGCCTGTAGAGTGGCATATGAGTAAAGATGGCGTCAGGAACAACAGTTCGGACAGGTGTGCAGCCTGATAGGAATAGGAATATAGCCATATAGACAACAAATAAAAAACGTTTCTATGGGACTATTTTACTTTTTACCTTTCATCAACCTTGGAATCTGTGTGGTAACTGGGCAATCTTATTTTGAGTCATAAATCTAATTTAACTGCAATCAAAAACTCTTATTTAAGTGTACACCGAGTCACTGGTGTCTTTCAATAATGTTTATTCATAGGACTGAAAGGAAAATTTACCGGTAATAGCAGGTACCATATTTTTTTGCACCTAGTATTTTATGACATCGTCAATCTTCACTCGAAGCCCAACACGATAATACATTCATGTAAACTAAACTACACTGAGGAGTGTTGTATCCCTATGACCTGATTTCAGGTGTAATAGTCAGTATTGGCCAGTATCCAATATATATTTTTACTGGTACTATTGTGTCTTAATCTGTACCCACTCTATTCATACCTGAGTATATTCACCTACAGTTTAATGTCCTGTTTGTTGCACAATGTGCAGCTACAATTCAAAAGAAAGTTAGTCTATTTTGTAGCAAACCTGTACACATACAGTCACATCCACATACATGCATTAAAGGTCCAATTGTGATCAATTAAAATTGTCAAAAAGAACTAGCTTCTTAGCAAAGAGCACTTTCTCAAGCAACTATTTTCCTAGGACTTTCTGGAATTGGTCTGGGTGCGGAGTGGGAAACTGAAAATGTGCTGTTATTGGAAGAGAGGTTTCAAACTCTCTTATTGGTCCATTAACTAACTCCATCCCACCATAACAGGTCGAAATTTCAGGCTGTCTTTTCAAACAGCTTTTACACTAAAAGGGCATTATCATAATTTTCACAATTTCACAGTATTCCAACCTCATAGTGTGGAAATATACACTGAGTGTGTAAAACATTAAGAACAGCTCTTTCCATGGTATAGACTGACTAGGTGAATCCAGGTGGAAGCTATGATCCCTTATTGATGTCACTTGTTAATACATCCACTTCAATCAGTGTAGATGAAGGGAAAGACAGGTTAAAGAAGGATTTTTAAGCCTTGAGACAATTGAGGAATGGATCGTGCGTGTGCCATTCACAGGTTGAATGCAATGTAAATCAATATTAGGAAGGTGTTCTTAAAGTTTTGTGCACTCATTGTACATATGACAGAAACACTCTCACACTGCACATGTTCAAGCCATGATTATGTGCAAGGACTACATGTGGTGTGCACTTGTTTTTGGCATATATGTACATGCATACATGTGCACATACACACAGTGGTGGAAAAAGTACCCAATTGTCATACTTGAGTAAAAATAAAGATACCTTAAAAGTGAAAGTCTACAATTATTTGGTTTTAAATGTACTTAAGTATCAAAAGTAAATGTAATCTCTAAAATATACTTAAGTATCAAAAGTAAAAGTATAAATAATTTAAAATTCCTTATATTAAGCAAACCAGACAGCACAATTTTCTTGTTTTTTAAATTTACGGGTAGCCAGGGGCACACTTTAACACTCAAACATCCTTTACAAGCAAAGCCTTTGTTTTTAGTGAATCTGCCAGATCAGAGGCAGTAAGGATGACCAGGGATGTTCTCTTGATAAGTGCATGAATTGGACCATCTTCCTGTCCTGCTAAGCATTCAAAATGTAACTAGTACTTTTGGGTGTCAGGGAAAATGTATGGAGTTAAAAGCACATTATTTTCATTAGGAATGTAGTGAAGTAAAAATTGTCAAGTCAAATATAGATACCCTAAAAAAAATACTTAAGTAGTACTTTAAAGTATTTTTACTTTACACCACTGAATACACATCCCATGTAGTCCTCTCACATACCATGGTTGTGGCCTTTATTTTTTCCGTGTCAGATTACATTTGAAAATAAGGCATGGGAGGATAAATAATGAATAAATTACCACATTAAATAACATCTCTTACAATTCACAGAGAAAGTGTATAGGCACAGAGTAAAATACATCCGGAAATAGCTAAATCAGGGAAGGGGATTGAGGGTGTCAGAGTAAGTTCTGGTCTTATCTAAGGAGATACTCCAATGAGAAACATGAAAGAAAATATGACCCCACACTCATCACCAGTAAGGACAGAGTCTCTTAGGATCCAATTCGTGTGGGGTTTGGTTAGAGTCTTTGCCGCTGGTCCACTGGCTTGAGCTGAGTATCCCGATTTAGGAAAACACTCACCATGATCACGCATCAACGTGTTGTTCTTGCACCACACGGAGGACTTGGTCTCAAATGCCGGTAGCATCCGGATGTCTGCCCTTTAAAATACAGGGATCCGTCCAAGCAGCGGCATTGTGTGGACATAGGCGAAGTTGTTGACATAGTGGATGATTCACTAGTTTGCTAGCTAAACGACCACCACACCTTTTCTTCCTTGGAGCCACACCATGTTCCTTGTAGAACTTTATCACTGCAGTCAGTTTATCTGTAGAAATTCTGAAACAAGAAAATACATGATTTAAAAAGCCCTTAATATGTGCTGAAAGGCACAATGTATTCCCAGCTCTTGTATTTCTATTCATGATACAACCTCTTATGGATCCAACCCTTTTTTTCAATTTTGGCCTAAAATGACGTACCCAAATCTAACTGCCTGTAGCTCAGGACCTGAAGCAAGGATATGCATATTCTTGATACCATTTGAAAGGAAACACTTTGAAGTTTGTGGAAATGTGACATTAATGTAGGAGAATAACACATTAGATCTGGTAAAAGATAATACAAAGAAAAAAACATGCATTTGTTTTTTTTGTACCAACATCTTTGGAATGCAAGATAAAGGCCATAATGTGTTATTGCAGCCCAGGCGCAATTAAAATTTTGGCCACTCTGTATGCGCAAAATGATGAGCCATTGCATATCATAACTGTGCACTCTCCTCAAACAATAGCATGGTATTCTTTCACTGTAAAAGTGAATGTAAATTGGACAGTGCAGTTAGATTAGCATAAATGTAAGCTTTCTGCCCGTATCAAATATGTCTATGTCCTGGGAAATGTTTTTGTTACTTAAAACCTCATGCTAATCATATTAGCCTACGTTAGCTCAACTGTCCCACTGGGGGATACCGATCCCTGTAGTGGTTAAATACTTGGGGGCGGCAGGTAGCCTAGTGGTTAGAGTGTTAAGCCAGTAACCGAAAAGTTGCTAGATCGAATCCCAGAGCTGACGAGGTACAAATATGTTGTTCTGCCCCTGAACAAGGCAGTTAACCCACTGTTCCCCGGTAGGCTGTCATTGTAAATAAGAATTTGTTCTTAACTGACTTGCCTAGTTAAATAAAGAATAAAAAAATACCTCAAACTGTTTAATAGTGTGGCATCCCCAATAATAACAGAAAACAACAAGTTGTATTACTCTAAAGAAAACTTACCTGTAGGAACTTGAATGTTCCTCTGCAGATTTGCTGTCTATCAAGAAAATATGATGTCCTCTGTTTCCTTTCTTTTTGTTTTCCCCTTTTCGAGCTGACAGAGGTTCATGGAAACGGGGATCTTGCCAATGAGCACTAATGTTTTAAATCTGAAAATAAGACAAATAACAATATAGAATTATTTAACATTCAGTCATCGTCATAATCTCTGAGACAATACATTTTCAATAACCTGTACTCATTGAAATGCCTGTGTGAACACACACAAGCTAGTATTGTAAATGGTTCATGTTTGCTATAATGTTATGTGCTAACATTATTGATGGCCATTTCATGCATTTCTGTAACCAATCTCTTACCATCACACACAAGTCCCAAAGTTACTAGCTAGGTTGCATGGGCTACACGTCCCCCACTTCCCTCTCACATGCCACACATTCACTCACACTCGGTTTTAATTTGCTAGACAGCCTACTTGAGCCTCATCATTTACTTTTGACAGACGCTCTTGTCCAGAGCGACATACAGTAGTGAGTGCAGACATTTTTCCTACTGATTCCCTGCGGGAATCAAACCCACAACCCTGACGTTGCAAGCGCCATGCTTGCAGGTGTCAAAAAGTAGTATAGTGGGGGTGAGGCTATGAAGCAGGCAGTGGAGGTGCAACAAGTGAGAGTGGAGAGAAGAGTGTCATGCTGAGGCTGTGAGGGTGGTCCAGGTCCAGAGAGATACAGGTTCAAGGGAGAGAGGGTGATTACGGGGCAGGTGGGCGGCGATATGGTATGCATAGGTAAGAGAAAGCTGTTGACGTTCATAGCTAGGGCTATCAATAGCACAGCTGAAGTAGAGTCTAAAACAGAGAGGATTCTGCTAATAGTGAAAGCTGCTGGGAGACATCTGAGTTAGACAGGGTTGACATGGGAAGAGGTTCGAGATGACCTCAATCAGTCGAGGGTGGAGTCATGTATTACTGGATCTTAGTTATGATGGTAATACTACAGTGGAATGTTCGAAGCCTGTTGGCTAATGGGCAGGAGTTCAAGCAGTTCATTGTAGATATGCCAGCTTAGCCTGATGTGATTTGAGCACAGGAAACATGGCTCAAACCAACTGTGGAGTTGATCATATAGGGAGGGATATGTAGTGGTTCGCAGGGACAGAGATGTAGGGGGGGATGTGCCACCTTCCTAAAGCAAGGACTTCCCTACATGATGCTAGGCAAAGGTGTTGAACAGGATTATGTGGTGGTGGAGATGTGGTAGTGGAGGTGTGGTTGAGAGGAGGGGTGATAGTGGTAGTGAACTACAAATGAAAGATCTGGTGTGCCTGAATGATGGCCGAGGGACCAGGATTGATGTAGCCACAGGGAAAGAGTCTGTCTTGGACCTCACTCTGGTATCTAGTGCGATGGCAGGAATCTGTGAGTGGGAGGTATGGGAGGAGTGATCATTACCCCATAGTATGCACAGTAGGCCGGAGGAAGGAGGAGGTGTCAGTGGATGGAGTAGGAAGGTGTGTTTATGGAAGGGCAAAGTGGGATCCGTTTCAGAAGCTGAGTGAGCAGGTGATGGCTCGGGTGGATATGAGAGGGGATGTGGATAGTATGAATAACTGGGTGAGAACAGCGTTAGTGGGGGCAGCTACTGAGGCTATACTGTCAGGGTTTGTTTCTTTCGTCCTTGTCAATCATCATTGGCTCATTGGTGAAATTAGCATTATGACAATATATTTAATGAAATCCTTCAAAAACCTTTATTAATGCAATTGCAGACAGAAGTTGACAAACAGGAACATGGCACGCATGTTTCCTAGTAAGTTCTGGATCAAACAAAAGGTCTCAAGTTGTTTTATTAAACCGAAGTCCCACCTTAGTGAGGTCACTGACTACGTCATTACCTTTTTACTCCTGAGAGCAAAACCCTGCATCCATTGCTGTACAAACATAGAGTTTCAGTGTTATCTAAAAGCTAGGCAATAAATATCCCCTCCCCTAAGTTGATTTATTGTAGAATGTCTGACTAGTCTCTTATCTCCCACACTCCCCTGCAGAGTTCTGTCTCAGTCACACATGTCTAACCCCTCCCCTTCTATTATAAAACATAAGCATAATCAATTATTCTAATACATCAAACATTTTGGTACAACCCTTTTCATGACCCCTAGGTGAACCTAAGAGTTCATGGAGGAGGAGCTAAGTAGTCCCATGGTGGACGGAGGAGTGTGGGGAAATGGTGAGGAGTAGGAACAGGGCATTTAGAGTACTGAAAAGAACACATAACTTCCAACATCTAATTCAGTATAAGCAGGCCCAGGCCCTGGTGAGGAGAAATATCCGTCAGGCAAAGAGGTCATGTTGGCCTCAGTTCTGTAACACCACTGGAAGGGTGACACCAGTGGGAGAAGTGTGGGGGATGATTAAGAGGATGAGTGGGGTCAGAAGGGAGTGGGATTATCCAGTGTTGACGAGTGGGAAGGATGTGGCAGTAACAGATGAGAAGGCAGAGATAATGGCCAAAGCGTTTGTCCAAGTACATAGCTTGGCAAATTTGTCAGAGGAAGGGCAGAGGAAGAGAGAGAGAACGAGAGAGGAGCATTCTGGAGTGCTGAATGGGAGGGAGGATATAAATAATGCGTTGAATGCACCATTTACCATGGCAGAGGTGAAAGGGCAATAGGTAAGGCTGGGTTAACTTCACCTGGGAAAGATGAGGTGTGCTATGTTATGTTGGCCCATCTTAGTGATGAGGCACTGGATAAGGTATTAGTGTTGTACAACAGAGTGTGGGAGGAGGAGAAACTACCAGGCAGTTGGAAGGAGGCAGTAGTGGTACCAACCCGGGAAGCCAGGGAAGGACCCAACAAGGCCAACAAGCTAACGGCCAATAGCTTTATCACATGTATGTAAGATTATGGAACGTATGATTACAGAGAGTCTAACTTACTTCCTGGAGAGCAGGAGGATAGTATAGCCACATCAGAGTGGGTTCAGGAAGGGTAGGGGAACTATGGACCCAGTGCTCTGCTTAGAAGCAGAGGTCAGGAAGGCTCAGGTGAACAAGGAGACTGTCGTAGCTGTCTTTCTTGATGTGGAGAAGGCGCATGATATGATGTGGAAGGAGGGGTTGTTAATCAAGCTTGATAATATGGAAGGAAGGAAGAATGTACAAATGGGAGGAAGAATGTACAACTGGATAAAGGATTTCCTGTTTGGAAGGTCTATCCAGGTGAGGGTGGGGAAGTCTCTATCAGGCAGCTACCTGGTGGATAACGATACACCACAGGGGAGCGTGATTAGTCCTCTGTTGTTCTCAATCATGATCAGTGATGTTTACTCTCAGGTACAGCTGGCTATTATTTGCTGATGATGGGCCCTTATGGGAGAGGGGAAGAAATGTGCCATACATAGTCAGGATGGTACAGGAAGCAATTGACGAGGTAGAGCGGTGAGCATTAATGTGGGTATTCAGGTTCTCTGTAGAGAAAACTCAGTGTTCTTTTCCAGGAGGTAGGTGGGAGATGAGGTATGCTTGCGGTTATATGGGAGAAACTTGGAGAGGGTGGGTGCCTTCAGGTTCCTTGGGGTGTACTTTGACACTAGACTGACCTGGGCAGAGCACATTGAGAGAGTGGTGGGAAAGTGTAAGAAGGTGCTAAATGTGAAGCGCTGTCTGACGGGGAAGGAGTGGGGAGCTGGGCATTCCTCATTGAGGACCATGTATGTTGCATTGATCCGGGCTGACGGGGAAGGAGTGGGGGGCTGGCCGTTCCTCATCGAGGACCATGTATGTTGTATTAATCTGATCTATAATAGACTATAGCAGTAAAGCGTATGATTCGGCAGCTTGGACCTTATTGGAAAGTCTAGATGTCATACAGAGGCAAGGACTCAGAATATGTAGTAGGGCGTTTCAGACGTCCCCAGTGGCTGCAATACAGGTGGAGATGGGGGGGATATGCCATTGCAGATTAGGAGACAGCAGCTGGCAATGAATTATTGTGTCAACCCACAGGGACATGGGGTGTCTCATCCTTCAAAAGGGATTTTACAAGCATGCTGGGAACATGAGCGAAGAAAGAACACAAGCTTTTGTGGGTGGGTGGGTAGTACCCAGGCAAAGGAGATGGGACTGTATGGAAGGGAGTTAAGTCGAACGGTAGCTATTCCCGTAAATCCAGCATGGCTACTCTCGCCTCCAGTAGTTGATCTAGAAGCGTTGGAGAGATTACAGAAAGATAGGGAGGGTGTTGATCCATCTGATTTGTTTAATAGACATCTGGATACTGTGCATCAGGATGTTGTGGCCATTTACACAGATGGTTCAAAAGATCCATGGACATGACATACTGGGTCAGCATTTGTAGTGCAGGAATGTGGGGTGAAAGTCAGGAAATGTATTACAGATCATCTGGCTGTATATACGACGGAGCTGATTGCCATACTGTTGGCCTTGCAGTGGGTGGAGGAAGTCAAGCCAGACAGAGTAGTTATTTGCTCTGATTCATGTGCAGTGTAGACCTTATGTGATAGGAAAGCATCCAACAGGAAAGTGTGATTATTGATCGTGGATCATGTATCGCTACAGTGTGGGCAGTATCAGAGGGAAAGAGAGAGGCTGAGCTCTAGTATGAGGGAGAAGGGGATACAGACAAATATTTTAAAGAGTATATTGACTAGAACGTCATTAGATATAGTCTCAAATATTATTATTTAAGAGCAACGGGGCTGGCAGGTAGGATTTAGTTTCTCCGTCTCTGGCCCACACTCCAGTACAGTAGGTGGCGGTAATGCACCATAACATTGGATACCAACAGCCAATAAACACCACCGAAGAAGACCAGCTCCTAGCACAACGTTACTATATATCTCTCGTGGGAATCCATTGATGCAGTAGAAAGCTATCGAAAGGGTAGGCAGTAAAGTAGGGACAATGTGTGTGACTGACTAATATATAATGGGGATTTAACAGATCTGAAGAGCGAGAGACAGTGTAGCCGGAGGTAAAAAAAAATATATATGTTTTACCGCCCATGATATGCTACAGTATTTTTGATTGGGCACAAAGGAAAATCATCCCATTAAATAGGCCATTGCAGCTTGATTCAAAACAAATAGCGATTTCAGTGTAGGTTTTGTTAGTGCAGATACGATAGTGCCGCTATGGTGAGATAACTCAATCCGGTGGAATACGCCGATACGAACGCATATTTCAGAGAGCAAGGCATGTTGGATTTGAGCACTTTTTAAAATGAGGAACAGCCTCTCATTTTACAATGGGTTCTGTGTAGCCTAGTTATGCTAATATATTTGAGACCAGTGGTTTGAAATTAATTTCGTCTTTAACTTTATAAGTAAAATATATTTGAGTTCGCCATAGATTATACCAGAGGGATGCATCGTTTTACTAGGATACCTCAATTATTGGGATCATCTTCTTACCACAAGTGTTTGGAATACATTGAGCTCGTTGACGACGTGGACCATGGGACGCCTTTTTACACGGAGATGTAAACTATGCGATTATATTGGAGACTGGGAATAGAACATGCCTGAGTGTGGCGGTGTTTACTTACATTTTCTGGATTATCGTCTAATCAGAACATACATTATTTTACTCAACTAGAGATTTAAAGAAATGTTTTTTCATTAAAAGATGGGCCCTGCTGACATGGACTGTTTCCTCGTCGTATTCACCTTGTGGTTATCAATGGCTGTTGGTTATTTACCTAGTAACAAGAAGTGGAAACTAAACAAGTAGTGAAGCAATAGACTCCTTATTTTACTGAACTAGAGATTGTGTCTTTGAAAATACACATCAAGGGGAAAGGATCCATAAACACATAGGATGCTTATCTTTATGCACATCTCCTTATTTAAAATGCTGTCTGCCACGGTTTACACACACGCAGGACGATGAATTCTACCTGAATTGACTCAGAAAAGTAACATAACATAAGTAGGCCTACAGTACCAATGTGAGGTCAAACTGGTGTGTCACAAGCTAGCGTCCGCCGAACCGATGGGAAAAGTGTTCCCTTGCTATGTTTCATTCTACCTTTATAAGATAAAAATACATATGTATACTCTGAATTATACGTTGAAACATACAGATTATGAAAGCAAATACATTGTTTTGTTAAAACCAGATGAAACCAAACCGCGAAAAATCAAAATGTTGACAACCACAATATGGAAATTAGCCATAGCGACTTCCGACTGATTATGATAGAGTGCGTCACATATGTTAATGTTCATTTACAAAATAGATTACCAACTACACTTGTGTTATAACTAAATCCATCAGTGAAATTATGATATTCTCATAATGTAATGTTGTACAGTACAGTAGCCAGACAAACGATAGACGGTTTATTGTGCGTCACATCCGGTGGAATATTCTAGCGGATTCTTCTGTTGGACTTTAAAAGCAGGCGCGCAGAGACGCAGACTGAGATGCTTTTTTACAGGTGAACCACTGAAACGTTTTTGGGATGCAACAAACAACCACTTTGTACACATGAAGAAGTAATTATTACAGAAGAGATTCATTTAATACGATTGCTTAGTTCCATTGAAGCCGTGTCAATCATTTGCACTATTTCAGCATCATCTTTAGGTCCTTCCAGGTAAGTCAGACAGTTTAAACTATCCTCATAATCAGTTTACATAGTGCGCAGAATACCGATTGTTGACTTCCATATATAATTATTATAAGCATTTCAGTCAATTCTATTTAGAAAGGCAATGAATTGTAGATTTTGGCCCCTAAATGTGTGACGCACTTTGTATAAAATAAATTGCAGCAACCATTTTGTTTTTGTATTTTAAAAATTATTGTATTTTAAAAAATACATCTACTGTGAGAATGATGCGTTTAACACCCGAGTTTACACATTTTAGGGGAAACCCTTACAAAAAAAGATTGCAGATTTGAAACTGTAGTAAATGTGCAGTAACTGCAGTCGACGGTGATATTTTGGACGCAGTAATTGCAGTTATACTGCAAAATTACTGCAGTAAAAAAAACGTATGTAGGACGCAGTATTTGCACCATACTGCACTCTGACTGCAATCTTTTTTGTAAGGTTAGTAAGGAATTTATGTAGTTGCCCGTGGTTATTGTAGTAAAGAAACTGCGTAGTGTGCGCACACAATAGAGATAGGTAGAGGTCTCAACTTGAATATAACACATTTTAGCATGGACATTGCCATTGAGGGCTTCAGCAATTTATAGTCAACTGGATTTTTGATTCCTATGGGTTGGGAGCTATCAGCCAGTAGACAGGTTTACATCAACTCAAGATTATTAGACAAAAGCAATGTTGCCCAAAAAATAGTTGTAATTGGATATAGGATTTTTTTTAAAGTATAATTTTTAAAATCCCGTTTTCTCCCCAATTTCATGGTATCCAATTAGTTAGTTAATCTCACTTGTCTCATCCCTGCAACTCCCGAACGGACTCATGAGAGGTGAAGGTCGAGAGCCGTGCGTCCTCTGAAACACACCCCAACCACGGCTCTCAACCTTCGCTTCTTGACACGATGCCCAATTAACCCGGAAGCCAGCCGGCAGAAATACCGTGCACCTGGCGACCGTGTCAGTGTGCACTGCGCCCGGTCTGCCACAGGAGTCGCTAGTGCGTGATGGGAGAAGGACATTCCTGCCGGCCTAACCCGGACGACGCCATGGGGTCTCCTGGTCGCAGCCGGCTGTGACCGTAGGACACATTTTCTAAAGATAAACATTTTTATCCGTTCGAGTGGATTTCTTTTTGTGAAACTTTTTTTTATTGCGACAAGTGAATGAAACCGAATAATTTAGAAGTTACAAGAGGCACGTGATGTCACAAAGCTCCACTCAACATTTAATTCTAAGTGGCTTCTGCTTGTAAACTCTATTTTTTGTTTCAAATATTTTTTTATTGAACACACACACGAATGGTGTATAATACGACAGGTATACAATTGTTATCTAAACATAAAAGAGCAGACAGGAACAAGACCCAGAGTTCTGGGTACAAAACAAATAATACAGAACACGACATACAGCAAACTATTTTTCAACTATGAAAATAAAGTTTATTTGCAGGGCAAGGATTGTCCTGACTTTCAACAATGTGTGAATTGCTTCACCTTGCTTTTCTGGTTGGCTGGCAGGTTTCACCATGGCGACACGTTGACACATGAGTATTATTAGAATGTCAAATATTAGTCAATTATTGCATTCTATCCTTGTGGGCTATCTGAGACATGAAACCGATAGGTTGGGAGGGCATACAAGCTGTCGGCAATTTTATTAATGCGCCATTTGCCTAAATGGGTAATGGAAACACTTCAACCACTACATTTTTATTTTACACAAAATATAATAGCATAGTATAAAGTTAGGCTACTGTAAGACAAAAACATTGTTCTCTCATGTGGCCAAAACTCAACTAAAATTAAATATCCTGAAATAGTTGGATCCACAGCCACATATGGAGATTGCATGGGCAGTGACATTGAGACAAAGATGAGACCTCTATCCATCTCTATGGCGCACACCCACTGTCTCAACCAATAGGGTCAACCAATAGCATAGGTGAGCAGCACTGAGTGCCTTGTGATCCATGGCATTGTAGCTAAATAATCTAGTGTGTAGGATCTTGTAGTACATTTATCATGTAGTTAATGAACTAGAATTATTGCTTTTGAAATAATTTTCCTTTGAAAATGACAATCTTATATATAGGAGTGTATTTGACTAGACTAGATAACGCTGGTATAGCGTGCAACATGACTAGGCTACTATGAGCCTAATGTCATTTATTCATTTTTGTGGGGAAAAATTAGCTTCAGACATGCATTGCAATTTCCGAGATATTGATGGGTGATTGAGGTACTGCAGGCATACAGTGTTCATTTATGCCTGACGAGTCCATTCCGAGAATGATTAGAAGATCGCTCGGTCAATTATCAACTGCAGAGGATTAAACCAGTAGTGCTAATTGTTTTGTAGCATACCATCATTGACAAATAGACATGGCTTAAAACCTCAAGCTCTAAATAAGACATGATTTACGTGCGCCATTAGCTATTGTAGCAGTGGTTTTTCTGTTTGTTGTTATGAAGTTGATCATGACATTAAGACTGATAGATGGCCAAATGAAAATAGTCATTGACGATCAATCAGTCGGACATTCCTGGACACAGTATATACTATATACTGTATGATGGCCTTCGTGTAACTTAACTTGTATGGTGAGTCAATAAGGCATTATATTGGTCTGAAACGTATGATAATTTGCTATTAAAGAAAAATAACAATTGAGTGTTATGTCGAGGTGACATTATTTGAATGTACCGATTGTCGGTCTTTCATTGGGCCGGAACTAGAAAGAATAGTTTTAGGCTACTCCAATGGGGCAACATCAGAGGAGTCTCAATTTGCCCAACTGCTCTTCATCATGCCCTGCCAATAGAGCAACTTTTTTTAAATAAAAAAACAAAACAATTATTATTTATTTTTTTACCCCTTTTGATCCCCAATTTCGTGGTATCCAATAGTATCTTGTCTCATTGCTACAACTCCCGTACGGGCTCGGGAGAGACGAAGGCTGAATGTCATGCGTCCTCCGATACACAACCCAACCAGCCGTACTGCTTCTTCTTCGTACCGCGCCAATGTGTCGGAGGCTACACCGTGCCTCCTGGCAACCTTGGCTAGCGCGCGGCCCGGCTAGCGCCCGGCCCGCCACAGGAGTCGCTGGTGCGCGATGAGACAAGGAGGCAATCCCTCCCTAACCCGGACGACGCTAGGCTAATTGTGCGTCGCCCCACGGACCTCCCGGTCGCGGCCGGTTACGACAGAGCCTGGGCGCGAACCCAGGGACTCTGATGGCACAGCCCTTAACCACTGCGCCACCCGGGAGGCCCAATAGAGCAACTTTTAATATCAATCCAACTCTTGCATAAGGCAAGTGGATGGGCCAGTTACCTGGACACAAGTCTAGTCGTGGACTGATATCTATGGACTGATATTTTAAGCTTTTCATTAAGTATGCTTTTCAGTCCAGAACTAGGTTTAATCTGTTTCTGGGTAACGGTCTCTAAATGTTTTCTAGCTGCTGTGCTGTGGGCAGACTGACGCAGAGAGAATCATGATTCTGCTGACTCCATCCTCTGGTAAGTGCTTATTGCTGGATGCCCCTGGACAAATGTGCATGACATGGTTGTGATTTTCTGTGTCAACACTAGAGCCAAGGCCTGGTAAGAATCATGCAAAACCGGTGTAGTTTATTATTATATATATATTTTTTCACAACTCAGATCAGTTTTTTTCTTCTTGTACTTATACTAGCTTAGAGTTATATAGCAAGTTGTCAACTATTAAATTGTAGAGTGGATAATACATAGTTACTCATCAAAATTAAATCTAAATGTTAATGCAGGTTGTATGTGATTAGGTAGAATGTAATGCTACGATAATATCTTGTTTTTGTTATTATTTTTCATCATTTTTTGTAATATAAAATGAATAGGAAATAATTTCTCAGTTAAAGTGTGAGCATGATGTTTTTTAAAATGTACATATTCCATAATTTCCCAGTCGTGAAATTTGCCCCCCATGCTCGTCTTAATAGGCAGACATCCTGGGCCTGTATTCACAGAGCGTCTCAGAGTAGGTCCCCACTGTCTTATTGCTTATGATCTAAAAGGCAAAACTGATCCTCGATCGGGACTTCTACTCTGAGACACTGTGACTATAAGCCCAGAAATATATAAACTTAAAAGTGTGAATGTATCTGGCTCTGGCTTGATACTTGGTGGTATTTATCAGTGGTGAGACAGTATTGACTGGCCGGATTAGGGATCAGACCTGACGTATCCTTTCCATTGAGTTATGAAAAACAAGTTGCCAATTTTTTTATTTTTCCGGAAGAGCTGCTAACTGGGTCAATATTTCAATATTTTTCAATATTTGTTGACATTCTAGGCAAACAGACAAAGATAAGTGGCAGATACTGTAAATGTATCTGCTTATTGATTCGCCATAGTTTACTATTTGGGGATTTCTGGTTAGGTTGTCGAAAGCCAAGTAATGTAAAATGTAAATCAGAAATGAGAAGCATGCTTGTCAAGTGAACTTCTTAAAAGTTGTTGTTGGCTTGTGCTATGTCTCATACACTGTTTTCTTTCAGATGAAGAGTCTCTTGAACTCGACTGGCTTTGGAATCACACGAAGTTCTGTGTGCAAAACAGAATAGTAGGAACATGACTTTAACCCTTTTTCACGTACAGACGTTAGTTTGTTAGACTCTTTTAGTTTTAAAAAGGGTTGCTATGGTAACTTTTTATTTATGTTTATTTTATGTAGAGGTATATGGGTCTTTGTCGGCAGAGAATAATCTCTTGGCTACTTTTATCACCTCGGCTTATTAACTTCTGTGTGAAATCCAAACTCCATAGCGAAGCCACAGACACTCAAGAACAAAGATCCTTTGTTTGCCTTCTTTGAAAACCCTCAGCATTGCAAGGACAAAAAACAGCCCTGGCCATGGTGAAGTACCTAGCGTCACTGGACCGTCCTGCTTTTTAAGTAAGATAAACCTATCTATGATGCCTTTTAATGCTTCAAGATTCTGGCATCATTAATTCAATGAAAGTCCAATTAAATTGCCCTTACACTCTTCGATTACTTTAATAACCATAATGGTGGAATTACACAGTATTACACTGATAGGAACTTTGATATAACAATACTTGGCTTTCACATAACAAATGTATAAGGAAATTATGTAATTACTATGACATTTCCACAAAATACAAACTATGGAAGAAAAAAAAACAGAACAAGCAAACTGCCATTGACACTTTTTAAAAGCTACCCATCCATGTGAATGTTGCTGTCATGTCCTTTGTCATTGTTCCAGGTCACTGTTTTGCCAGTCAACTAGCCTAATGAATCAACAGCCCAGTAGACTCATTATCTCAGGGTTGCACTATAGTACTATTTGTGGACAGTCCATTACAATAGTATAGTACCATGTGTGGACAGTCACTTACTCTCTCCCCACCAGCCCGTCTCAGCTATACATGCACTCTATATTTGCTGAATAAGTATTCCGTGTGGCAATGATTATGAGAATATTAACACTACCAAATGATGGTTACTGTACATACTGTGCCAGCCCCTTTTCTGAAAAGTGGATTAGTCTATCGAATGGTGGGTCTCCAATAAACTTACATACTTCTTGGTAAGTGCTACTACTTTTTATTAGCTACATGAATCAATCTTGCATAGGTTTGTAAATAATGTACAATTTGTATATAAAAAATGAAGTTTCTTTGCAAATGTTCATTCTTTGATAACAAATACATTATTTAATACTGTGTAACAGCTATACATATTTTTTTTTGAAGCACAACCTAAACCACTTGTGAATTTTATTTAGGTTCTCGCCTATACTTGAAATCTGCTGGTTACTAGTACAACTGTAGGTTGGATGCTGCACAGTAGGTTGGGTGCATGAGGTTTGACTTTTTCCCTTTTTAATTTGCATTCATCTTTTTTTCATATCTTGGTACAGCTTCTGATTCTGTCCTGGTCTTGAGGGGCCACAAGTAGCAAGCCAAACACGTTAAAGCTGATAATTGTCAAAGAAAATATTGGTTAAAGCAATGATTTATCTTTTGCGTGTTTGGTTTGTTTGACATATCCGTTTAAACAGGATTTACATACTGTACAGCAGTTTAGGTATGTCCATCAGATATGATATGGTCCTATCATATCTGTAGTGTTTTAGCTACAATCCTCTTAAGAGCAGCTAAGTGAATCTAACATAGACCACCAGCTAATAGCAATCACTGTCCTCACTGTTCTCAGGTTTCTTCCAGCGTACCAATAAGCTATTTCTAAGCGAGCAGGCCACGGGTGTCCAGCTCAAGGAGTTTGTACGCAAAAATGCAGCCAATGCTCTGTCTATGGCCAACATGCTCATGGGCATGGCCTCTATTCTCTGCAGCCTGAACGGGTGAGTGAACACAGCATACAGTATCTGATTTTCTTTGACAAAACCATACTATAGCTAACATAGACAGTGGCAGTGTTATGTTATTATAGCATACATCTTTGTTATATCTGTGAGGCTTTTTTTTATTTTTTATGTCCTGTTGACGGTTGACACAAGCGCATGTCCTGCCAAAAAAAAAGGCTGCGCTGTTGAGGGAAGCCAGATGAACGCAAGCAGCTTATCAAGGTCAGGTCGTCTGACCGTCGGCTCTAAAACATACAGCACACATCAACCACCACCCTTAAAGCATTGGTGGTGTTAAATGATATACTGTTTCTGAAGTGTCTATGGCACGAAAAGCCGTCAGTAAGTAGAAGATACCGTTTATGATATTTTCTGTCAACAAAGCTGCCCTAAATGCAATTTTAAGATCCTACGTCAACTGTATGTCACTCCTGTGTCTAGGTATAGAATTAACCCTAATTTGTGCAGTCTGTAATAGTTTCAGGGTTTCAGGTTTTCATTCATTGTTTCTGGAATTGGCCTTCCATAGAAAAATGTGGTCAGAGGTTCTACAGGAGATGGATAGTTTATTTGAATGCTCTCCCCAGCTGGGTGCAAAGTCTTGTATACTGGGAACAAGAGATGAGGATTTAACACTTAACTACAAATGTATTCTTCTGCTATGGCCATCTAATAAGGCTCCCTCAAGAAGTCAATGGGAACAAAGGATCATTGATTTCATTCCCAATGAGGCTTTCTCTACAGCATTTCTTTAAGCTGTGGAACCCCTTTTGGAACTAACTTGGCCAAAACAAAGCCCACATTTCATTTCAGGACTGCCTGACCTGGTGCGATTTCCGTTACTTGAAAGTTATCCTACTCTACAGTGCATTCGGGAAGTATTCAAATCCATTGACTTTTTCTAAATGTTGTTACGTTAGAGCCTTATTCTAAAATGGATTAAATACATTTTCCCCCCATCAATCTACACACAATACCCCATAATGACAAAGCAAAAACAGTTTTTTTTTTACATTTTTGCAAAAGTATTCAAATCAAATCAAATCACATTTACTTAAGTATTTACATAAGAATTCAGACCCTTTACTCACTACTTTGTTGAGGCACCTTTAGCAACGATAACAGCCTTGTCTTCTTGGGTATGACTCTACAAGCTTGGCACACATGTATTTGGGAAGTTTCTCACATTCTTCTCTGCAGATCCTCAAGCGCTGTTAGGTTGGATGGGGAGCATTGCGCACAGCTATTTTCAGATCTCTCCAGAGATGTTCAATCGGCTTCAAGTCCGGGCTCTGGCTGGGCCACTCAAGAACATGCAGAGGCTTGTACCGAAGTGTGCTTAGGGTCATTGTCCTGTTCGAAGGTAAACCTTTGCCCCAGTCTCAGGTCCTGACTAGTCTCTCAGTCCCTGCCGCTGAAAAACATCCCCACAGCATGATGCTGCCACCGCATGCTTCACCATAGGGATGGTGCCAGGTCTCCTCCAGACCTGATGCTTGGCATTGACCAAATAGTTCAATATTGGTTTCATCAGATGAGATAATCTTGTTTCTCATGGTCTGAGAGTCCTTAAGGTACCTTTTTGGCGATCTCCAAGCGAGCTGTCATGGGCCTTTTACTGAGGAGTGGCTTCCGCCTGGCCACTCTACCATAAAGGCCTGATTGGTGCAGTGCTGCAGCGATGGTTATCCTTCTGGAAAGTTCTCCCATCTCGACAGAGGAACTCTGGGGAGCAAGACCATTGGGTTCTTGGTCACCTCCCTGACCAAGGCCTTTCTCCTCCGATTGCTTAGTTTGGCTGGGAGGCCAGGTCCTGAGTACTCTGGTGCGAAGATCTCTGTACTTTGCTTCGTTCATCTTTCCCTCGATCCTGACTAGTCTCTCAGTCCCTGCCGCTCAAAAAATCCCCACAGCATGATGCTGCCACTTCCATGCTTCACCGTAGGGATGGTGCCAGATTTCCTCCAGACGTGACGCTTGGCATTCAGGCCAAATAGTTCAATCTCCACAGAGGAACTCTGGGGCTCTGTCAGAGTGATTGTCGGGTTTTTGATCACCTCCCTGACCAAGGCCTTTCTCCCCCGATTGCTAAGTTTGGCCGGGCGGCCAGCTCTAGGAAGACGATCAATAGAAACAGGATGCACCTGATCTGAATTTCAAGTCTCATAGCAAAGGGTCTGAATAGTTATGTAAGTAAGGTATTTCTATTTCTTTTTATATAAGTTAGCAAATTCTAAAACCGGGTTTTCACTTTGTCATTATGGGTTATTGTGTGTAGATTTGAGGTGAAAAAAATATTTGATCCATTTTAGAATAAGGATGTAATGTGTCAATGTGGAAAGTCAAGGGGTCTGAATACTTTTCCGAATGCACCGTATGTCGGCTTTTTAAAAACTTTTTTCACATACTTGACCTCTGTGATTGTGTCGTCTGGTGCTTGTATGTCTATGATCTGCATAAATCCATTTAAATTCAATCAATTTTTGACAGCACCCCGTTTGACTTGACCAAAACCTTCCATACATATTTGGCCATTGTAGGAAATGGAAAATATACACGTTTTGAGATATAATGTAAATGCTTACAAACAGGGTTGTCTGGATTTTTTAAATATATACTAGACATTTATTTTAGTTCTCTTTAACATAAATTAGCAAAAAAAAATGGTGAAATAAATAATCAAATAGTTTGACCACACTGTAAGCTTTGAAATTATATGAAACTCAACCATTTATCTTCTCCAGTGATGAAGACATGGATGTGTCATGGTATGGTGGGGTATGCAAAATGGGTCAACTTTGAGCACCTTTTATCTCCTGTATTTTTGCATTCAGGGAAACATGAACTTAAGGACCACTTCTTCCATGGACAAACGTGTATGGAACGTTTTGTGTAAATCATAAGCGATGCTGTCAAAAATGGAGTCTTTTTTTAGTTTTGTCTGTTCATCTTGTTTATCTATTTCTGTATCAAAGTTATGCTCTTTATTCCCCTTTGTTTATTGTTTTTTAGCCTTGTTTTATTGTTTGACATTTGTGTGTTTTTCTTACTCTGTAAAAGCCACAAGTTAATCCAAAACTAAAAAGCAGCCATTGGTGTGATATTGCCATAAGTACAGTGGTAATAAACAAGTAATCCATAGGTTACTGTGTTATTACAGTTGTATCATGTAATGTCTTACTATTGTCATTTCTATTCTGTAAAACTGCAACCCAACATTTTACCCTCCTTTTGCAGCCACCAACATGCAGCCTGCTGGCTGGTCCTGATTGGCTACCTGCTGGATTTGGCAGATGGGGCAGTTGCCAGGCGACTTGATGCATGCTCACCACTAGGTGAGTGGAGTGGTGTCCAATACCTCTAGCCGGGGCTAAACTTCCACTGAGACACTGATGATTCACTAGCCTGAAACATGTAGTTATGACCAGGACTATGAGTGGGAAAGACACCACAAACAGGATCAGGCTAGTGATGCACACAACCCAGCCATCTACTACTGGCGCTGGTCATTATAGCTGATGGATCAAATGGCCTAATGGGCAACGGTTACAACCTTAAAAGACAAAAAAAGATGCCACGTATAATTCAGAAGATCATTTACCAATCTACAGTGCATTCGGAAAGTATTCAGACCCCACACACACACACTTAATTTTGTTACTTTACAGCCTTATTCTAAAATTAATTAATTAATTAATTTGTTCCTCATCAATATGCACACAATGCTGACATAATGACAAAGCGAAAACAGTTTTTTTTGACATTTTTGCAGATTTATTAAAAATAAAAAACAGAAACCTTATGTAAATAAGTATTCAGACACTTTATGAGACTCAAAATTGAGCACAGGTGCATCCTGTTTCTATTGATCATCCTGTACATAATTTGGAAAGGCATACATCTGTCTATATAAGGTCCCACCGTTGACGGCCATGTCAGCAAAAACCAAGCCATGAGGTCGAAGGAATTGTCCGTAGAGCTCCGAGACAGGATTGTTTCGAGGCACAGATCAGGGGAAGGGTACCAAAACATTTCTGCAGCATTGAAGGTCCCCAAGAACACAGTGGCTTCATCATTCTTAAATGGAAGAATTTTGGAACCACCAAGATTCTTCCTAGAGCTGGCCGCCCTGCCAAACTTAGCAATCGGGGGAGAAGGGCCTTAGTAAGGGAGGTGACCAAGAACCCGATGGGCACTCTGACCGAGCTCCAGAGTTCCTCTGTGGAGATTGAACTATTTGGCCTGAATGCCAAGCGTCACGTCTGGAGGAAACCTGGCACCATTCCTACGGTGAAGCATGGCGGCGGCAGCATCATGCTGTGGGGATGTTTTTCAGCGGCAGGGACTGGGAGGCTAGTCAGGATCGAGGGAAAGATGAACGT
This sequence comes from Oncorhynchus clarkii lewisi, assembly GCF_045791955.1. Taxonomy (NCBI): domain Eukaryota; kingdom Metazoa; phylum Chordata; class Actinopteri; order Salmoniformes; family Salmonidae; genus Oncorhynchus; species Oncorhynchus clarkii. The sequence goes on from NC_092162.1 coordinate 42,653,053, forward strand.
TGCAATGTACAGAGATCTTCGCTCCAGAGCACTCGGGACCCCAGACTGGGGCGAAGGTTTACCTTCCAACAGGACAACGACCCTAAGCACACAGCCAAAATAAACGTATGAGTGGCTTCGGAACATGTCTCTGAATTTCCTTGAGTGGCCCAGCCAGAGTCTGGACTTGAACCCGATCGAACATCTCTGGAGAGACCTGAAAATAGCTGTGCAGCAACGCTCCCCATCCAACCTGACAGAGCTCGAGAGGATCTGCAGAGAAGAATTTGAGAATCTCCCCAAATACAGGTGTGCCAAGCTTGTAGCATCATACCCAAGAAGACTTGAGGCTGTAATCACTGCCTAAGTTGCTTCAACAAATAACTAAGTTAAGGGTCTGAATACTTATGTAAATGTGATCAAATTCTTTTCCACAACAAAAACATTTTATTAGCAAAAAAATCTGTTTTTGCTTTGCATTATGAGGTATTGTGTGTAGATTGAGGAAGGAAAAACTATTTAATCAATTTTAGAATAAGGCTGTAATGTAACAAAAGTGAAGGGGTCTGAATACTTTCCAAATGCACTGTATATGCATATTTTAGAGGTAGAACCCAATCAGCATAAACAAAAAAGGTGCTATCCAGAACCTTAAAAGGTTATTTGGCTGTCCCCATAGGAGAACCCTTAGAAGAACCCTTTTGGTTCCATGTAAAACTGTTGGGGTTCCACAGAGGGTTCTACATGGAACCCAAAATATTTTTTCCCTGGAACCAAAAGGGTTCTCCTATGGGACAGTAGGTTGCATACTGCAACAAGTTTGTACCAAACTGGTTTTCCTTACAAAGACCCTATTAAAAACATTCATTAATGTATGGGAGAATCCAAAGGGAACTTAAGCGATAGCAAACCACAGAAAAACGAATCTCGTTGCAGTAAGTGTACTTGCTGTCATTTAGCTGTGCTGATCAGCTTCTATCTCTGTAGGTAGATCAGTAAATTATCTTCTCTGCATTGCACTGGTTCCATGTCTTTGTTGAATTCTGTCTGCCGTAGACTGTGTATTATTAGGAAATAGCCTAGCTAATGATTCAATAAAAAGTAAAAAGTTTATTTAAATATATATATATTTTTTAAAGCAAACTCCTATTGTACACGACACAGCATATTCCCAAGTGATCATAACGGGATATGACGTAATAAAAAGGCACATACAGGTGGCTTTATACATAACGACCTCCTGTGTGCAGATAGTCACGTCTACACTGCCATGGATCCCACGGCTGCCTGAAATAGCTCCCAGCAGGTGCACCACAATGCATCGTCACCTGGATATTTCAGGGGCTTTGTGTTCCAACAGTGTTTTTCTGCATGACTTTGCAGGTGGGTGTTGTTGTGGCCCCGTTTTTGTGTCAGTTGAACTTTCACTTTCCGACTAAGCAGTCTGATTCGGGGGGGGCTCATGTTCCAATTGTCTGTTTTATCCCAATGCTTTGGGCACTCAACATATCTGAAATTGCTGAAATTGTTGACCCCTGTGCTGTGGAATTCCATCTCGTTCATTGAAGCTGGGGTCAGAATCACCTGCTCGACTCTCGGTGACAACATGCTCCCTGCTCTGGGGGGGACAAGCAGACTGTGGCATTCGGGAATGTTGTTTACAGAGGAAAGTGGCAGGCCTGTAATGCTGACACCGACATTTCCACTACAGATGACCCCTTTTTACATAAACACAAATGCGCACACAGGAAAGGGAGAAGTAGATCATTGGCATCAACGAGATTAGATCGACTTGTTTTGTCTTATGTTAGCAGTGAACTAACCTCACAGCAGTAGCATGTGGACATTAATCTGCCGTGTGAGACAAGTCATGAGACAAATGTATAACTGGTCACTTCCTGTCGTTCTCTCTGGTTCAGGTGCTAAACTGGATGATTTTGCAGATTTCACAACCTTTGGGATTGCAACATCATTGCTCCTGAGGACACATGCCTTAATGGACAACATCCTGTGCATGTGCTACGTCCTGTCTGTGTTTGTCCGCCTCTGCTTCTTCTCCAGCGGTAAGTGACGCAGCGAGGAAACGTGAAATGCCAGGATAATGGCATGATCAATTTCAGTCTTTGTGTATTTATCATTCAAAGTACAGTCTAGGCTGAATAAAGACTGAATCATGTCAGATTCGGTCTTCATTTAGGTCTCGTCTCTCTTTCTGTGGTTATTCATCTCCAGGCATCCCCTTCATGTACCGTGGCCTGCCATGTATCTACTCTTCCGCCATCCTGGCCTGTCTCTCCCTGTTGACCGGAGGTAACATGGTGATCCTGCGGGTCACTGCTGTGGCCATGATCCTCTTCATGGTCAACCAGGGCTTCTACCCTCACGACAGGGTCCTGGAGTCACAGGCCTGGAAGAAGGTGGTCTACGCTGGAGGTAATACACCAGATGCTGTGTTTCTTGGTCCAGGGGACAAAGGAGTGCACTATTTAGTGTTTGCCCTAGCACTACACATCTGATTCAATGAATCAAAGGGTTGATGATGATGAGTGGAATCATATGTGTAGTGCTAGCCTCGTACAACCAAGCCTGATCTCGCAAGCATGCATAAATAATTTGCTGCGCGGATCGTTTATATAAGCTCGCCGGATCAGGCTGGTTACACGGGGCGAGTGTAGTGCTACGGCAAAGACAGAATGGTTCACCTCTTTGGGTCCCCAGGACCCGGGTTAACAAACTACACCAGTAGAATAGGTAGTAGAGAGATGCAGAATTAGCTCTTGAAAATTTAGAATTCAAGTTAGAAACACACTTAAAAAGCTGAGGCTGCACGTTCAAATCGACGGCCCTCTTCCGCCCCCGTCCTGCCAACCTCTGGAAGCCTCTTCCCCAGAACAACTGTATCACGTTCTGCACTTTGTGCTACTTGACCTTTTTTTGGTTTATGTTTTTTTTTTTTTTACGTAGCTGCTGTTCATTTTCTCTCTTTTTTCACGTTTCTCACGACACCATCGTGAATTATTATTCTTCACGTTTTACGGGTGAAACATCCATGCAGCATCTGCATGCCAACCATTTTCATGGGAAAATGCATTTAGATATTTTTGAATTATGTACAGTGTTTTTGTGAACAACTTTTAAAGCAGATGTTAAACTGTATCTTATCTGGATTTTGTTTCAATCAAAGCACATATTTTACTAAAATCTATTTTTTTTATTTTTATGAGGTGGATGTTTTTTGTCTTACATTATACTATGCTATTATATTCAGTTATGTAGAACACTAATGAATCATTGTGATCTTGCAGATATTGATTCGGCTTTATTAAATGAGCACTGTTCTCCATTATTATAGTTTTCTGTTTCTATATTAGATTTTTGATGGAAACATCTGTTTTTTAAATGTATTCAGTTAAGTTTTCATTTTCCGACTTGATTTACTAGGTTTTTATTCAGTTTTAGTTTGATAAAAACATTCGTATTTTATATTATTCTGTTTTTTGGTGTTAGGGACAGAAAGTAGCCTGCATGGGAGGCTTAGCAGCCATGTTTGCATTGTAGGTTCTAGTTCTTCCCTGTTAGCTAGTAGTCTCGGAAATCCCAGACCTAGAGCAACAGCACATGTTGGATTCTCTTGGACATTTCAACAACAAAAGTCCTGGGGAGGTTCTTCAGATCGACAACTCTCCCAACCAATCCCGAGTTTGGGTAGGCGGGGCAAAGCCTGAAAAATCAAACACTTTCTGTAGCCTGTAGAAAGATGTTGCGATTTGAGAAACGTTTTCAGGCAAAACCTTTGCAGTGGTTTTAGTGAAGGCAGAGGATGCAAACTAGCCACTTGTGAAATGCACTCATTAAAAATAACTTCTGATCTCCTCCTTGCTAGTTAGCTAGCTACTACGTTGTGTCCGGCGAGGATGTTGACGCTAGGCCGTGACATCAGGCAGTTCAATAGAGATCATTACATGGAAATAACACATTTTTGCATGAACATTGCCATTGAGGGCTTCCACCATTTTAAAGTAGTCAATTGGGTGAGACTTCCTATGGGTTAAGGTAGGATCACATAATTCCATTTTGTTCATCAGAAGGGATCAAGACAATGAATTATACTTGTGAGCAAACATTCCATAACTTGAGGTGGCAGTAAATCGCCAACATTTCCTTTATGCTTGTTCAAACAACACATTTCCAGGTCGCCATATGCACCCTTTCAGTTTGTTTAACAACGCATAGAAGTATTAGAAAAAGAAAATGGACTACTTCAAAATGGAGATGGCCTCAATGGAGCTGTCCGTGCTCCCACAGACGCCAACTCCCCCAGCCTCTGACGAATTGTCTGCTTTCAGAGCGCCTCAGACCGAGACTTTACTGGAAGCCTATGGCAGGAGCGGATGATCTCTGTCCACCACCATCTAGCGCAACCCGTAGAACCTTCCCCTAAGTGTGCAGCATCCAGGAGCCAGTATTGTTTCTGTGTGCAACAAAGAGAACCCTCTGAATCAGAACTCGGTGAGCTTGTGCAATATGGAAATACACTGCCCATTCACAGCTGCTTTTGTAGTATCTGCTAAGAAGAGTTCGACACTTCACAAACAGCCAGTGGCAAGCCAGCTCCCACATAGATGGGTCCAACAATCTCCTCCAGTTCTTTATAGTAGTTGTAGCGTTCTACGTCATTGCCATTGGTATACAAAATATTGTGTGTTCACTTTTTACTGGGATAGTGTTCTGCACAACGACACACTGTACATCATTCTGCCTCTGATGGCATCTTTACTTTTTCTATTTGAAAACAGTGTACATCACGTTACAGGATGGCTAGCACGTTACGCTGGCTAGCTATTAGCATGAACGGTGATGTTTAGAAGCTGTGGCGATATGTTCCTACTACCTCGGGTTCTGGGAAGTTATTTCAACATAATTAATTTTACAGACCCAATAAGATCCCACCATGTCGAGCCTATTTTGTTTTATCGACAATTGGAAAGTTTACCGAAACGTTTTCTGTTTCCGTCAGTCCTGCATTGTTTTTTTTTTTATGGGCATGCACTTTATTCGCATAACAAGGTTTGATGGAAACATGGTTAATACCGAAAGGCGCGTCAATTCAAGTGATCAGTCTGCTGCACATATGGTACAATGTGTGTGGGGGGTAAATTCAATTGTTGTTTATAGTTACAACAGACAATGATTGTTTATAGTTACAACAATTTGGTGAAGTTTCTACACCAGACAAAGACACCCAATCGTGTGTGGGTCAAGTGAGAACAGGAGGAAGGGAAGCGGAGCAGAGGGAGCAATGGCTACATAAAAACAAATAAGCGGTGTAAAGTAGAGAATCCCGCACATGTGCAGACGGTCCGGTTGTTTACCTATTGGGAAGTGGCATCCAGAGAATTTAGTCCACACAGCTACTCTGTAAAACAAAAAAAAACTGTTCTGGGATAGTTAATATGGCACCTTTTTTTTTAGAGATGTTTAAACAATTCTTCAAAAAATGGATGTTTGGTCCTGTGAAGTCTATTGGAATGTTGATACCAGGGGCCTCATTTTGTAAATGTGAGTATGTATAAAAAACATGTACCCCAAAATGTGCATGCACCAGTTTCCCCACTTTTAAAACTGAACTTGATGTGAGTGTCTTTAGACCATGAGTACACATCTTCTAGTGGTTGTACTATTGTATTGCAAGTAGAACTAAGTATTAATTTTTATGACACTTATTCATAATCACAAGATGCAGCCATTTGCCATTAGTGAGAAGAGCAAAAATATATATTTTTAATCTCAAATAATTAGATTTTGGAATCTAATTTACTATTATTTTATTTTCATGACCATTGCAGAATAAATTCCTCACCTTTTTCCCGCAATGATTGGTTCATATTCCCGAAGTAGCCATGAAACAAATGACTATGCGTATCTCTCATTTAATTGGGCCTATGTAAGTAGGTTATGTTTTCCAGGTTTCTCTGTATGTGATCCCACAGGCAGCGGCGTTTTATTGCCAACAGACTCATTTACCAGGTGAATCTCGAGACAGTTGCTTTTTTTTTTAGTACTTTGAAGTAGGTCTATGTATGCTACTGCAGTATGTCATTTCAATATGTTTTGAGTAGCTCAGACAATGTTTCCCAATTGGAAATCAAACATTATGCAGACAGATCCACAATAATTTCCCATTGTTTTTCTCGTTCAGAAACTCAGTCCTTTTCTACGTACAGCATACATTCTACCAACCTTGTAAATAGACGGTAGATTATATCAAATATTTGATACTGAGTCGCACACAGTATTGCTGTGTGACAGAAGCAAGACAGTCCAAGCCTTTTTAATCTCAGAACCTATACCAAGGCAGGACATGGAAACATAACAATCAATTGATAAACATAATATTGAGCAACAATTCATCCTTTGCATAAAGGTGTGGGTTGTAGCCTACTTCTAAATTGTTTCCAAATATACAATAAATCAAACAGAATGTGCGGACAGGCATTTGGTATAGGCAGCCAGGGATGGGCAAATATTAAAAAATACCCTGAAGACCAATGTAACAAAATAAAATGTAAAATGTACTTTTGCAAGTAGCCAGCAGAACAGCAACAATGTTTTCTGTCAAGGTTACATAAACATCTTGCTATGACTGTGATATGTTGTTGTTGATCTACCCTAGTTGAATGTACTGTCACTCTGGATAAGAGCTTCTGCTAAATTACCAAAATGTATATGTGAAAATGAACAACTGCAAAGCACACTGGGTATTGTCATTGGGCTTGTTTTGGGGCAGTGCTCATAAGAGTAATACTCAGCATGCTTTGCAATGGTTGATTTTTTAAAAAAACATTTAGATGTGGTTGATTTAATAGCCGCTCTTATCACACCTTTGTGCCATCAGACTTGATACCAATTTAGGGTGGAAGGGGGCCACAAAATTGGGAACCGCTATAAAGAAATGGTATAGAAAAAGTATTTTGAAATGACAGCTTTCGAAAGGATCTTGTTACAAAATACATTGGAGTGCATTTCAGCCCAGTGTAATACAAAATACTCAGAAGTAATTAAAATACATATTTCAAATACATGTAACAGAAATACTGCCCATCTCTATAGGCAGCATGTGTGTTTAATTTGAAAGAGTTACTGCAAAATATCAAAATATTGTGCCCACGCCTCAAATATGCTATTGTTCATTTACAAACTGTTGTGACCTAATTCCAATAGTATCAAATTATACACCATAAGGTGGAGGGTGTTTTCTGGGCAGAGTTTGATGCTCGTTCACGTATTCACAGTTTTACGACAGGTAAACACGGGACAAATGCAGTAATGGCTTGCACCAAGTTTATATATATATTTTTTTGACGTACATATTCTTTTCTGAAATGGCACATGCAGATATTTAGTATGACATTTACACAATGGTTATAAATGAGGCCCCAGGGCCTCATTTACAGTGGGGCAAAAAAGTATTTAGTCAGCCACCAATTGTGCAAATTCTCCTACTTAAAAAGATGAGAGAGGCCTGTAATTTTCATCATAGGTACACTTAGACTATGACAGACAAAATTAGAAAAATAAATCCAGAAAATCACATTGTAGGATTTTTTATGAATTTATTTGCGAATTATGGTGGAAAACTTTTGTTATTGACCAAACACTTATTTATCTCAATACTTTGTTATATACCCTTTGTTGGCAATGACAGAGGTCAAATGTTTTCTGTAAGTCTTCACAAGGTTTTCACACACTGTTGCTGGTATTTTGGCCCATTCCTCCATGCAGATCTCCTCTAGAGCAGTGATGTTTTGGGGCTGTTGCTGGGCAACACGGACTTTCAACTCCCTCCAAAGATTTTCTATGGGGTTGAGATCTGGAGACTGGCTAGGCCACTCCAGGACCTTGAAATGCTTATTTCGAAGCCACTCCTTCGTTGCCCGGGCGGTGTGTTTGGGATCATTGTCATGCTGAAAGACCCAGCCACGTTTCATCTTCAATGCCCTTGCTGATGGAAGGAGGTTTCCACTCAAAATCTCACGATACATGGCCCCATTCATTCTTTCCTTTACACGGATCAGTCGTCCTGGTCCCTTTGCAGAACAACAGCCCCAAAGCATGATGTTTCCACCCCCATGCTTCACAGTAGGTATGGTGTTCTTTGGATGCAACTCAGCATTCTTTGTCCTCCAAACACGACGAGTTGAGTTTTTACCAAAAAGTTATATTTTGGTTTCATCTGACCATATGACATTCTCCCAATCTTCTTCTGGATCATCCAAATGCTCTCTAGCCAACTTCAGACGGGCCTGGACATGTACTGGCTTAAGCAGGGGGACACGTCTGGCACTGCAGGATTTCAGTCCCTGGCGGCGTAGTGTGTTTGTTACTTTGGTCCCAGCTTTCTGCAGGTCATTCACTAGGTCCCCCCGTGTGGTTCTGGGATTTTTGCTCACCGTTCTTGTGATCATTTTGACCCCACGGGGTGAGATCTTGCGTGGAGCACCAGATCAAGGGAGATTATCAGTGGTCTTATATGTCTTCCATTTCCTAATAATTGCTCCCACTGTTTTTTTCTTCAAACCAAGCTGCTTACCTATTGCAGATTCAGTCTTCCCAGCCTGGTGCAGGTCTACAATTTTGTTTCTGGTGTCCTTTGACAGCTCTTTGGTCTTGGCCACAGTGGAGTTTGGAGTGTGACTGTTTGAGGTTGTGGACAGGTGTCTTTTATACTGATAACAAGTTCAAACAGGTGCCATTAATACAGGTAACGAGTGGAGGACAGAGGAGCCTCTTAAAGAAGAAGTTACAGGTCTGTGAGAGCCAGAAATCTTGCTTGTTTGTAGGTGACCAAATACTTATTTTCCACCATAATTTGCAAATAAATTCATAAAAAATCCTACAATGTGATTTTCTGGAGTTTTTTTCTCATTTTGTCTGTCATAGTTGAAGTGTACCTATGATGAAAATTACAGGCCTCATCTTTTTAATTGGGAGAACTTGCACAATTGGTGGCAGACTAAATACTTTTTTTCCCCACTGTACATCTCCCGAAAAATAACTATATTTGCTTGCAATACAAAAGATATGCACACTTTCCCGTCAAGTTCAACATTTCTAAATACCAACCTTTGTGGGTAAACTTGCGCAAGTAAAGTAGGCTTTTTATGCTCACACACCTTTGATAAATGAGGCCGCAGGTACTTTAAACATGTGAGCAGTAATACGAATCCTCCATTCAGAATAAGTTCTTACATGAAGGACAGATCCACCAATTTTCAACTTCATTTTCATTATCTTCTGCACAATACAAATGTCTACATATGTGGGAAATTAAGTAAAGGTCTACCCAATGACATCATTAAAAGTTAAAGCACTGATTATAAAACACTATAACCCTACCCCACTATGACTTGGAGAGCAAGAAAATACCTTCCCTCTGGCTAGAAACTCGTTGCAGGTTTAAAAAAATCCCATTATTTATTTGTATAAAAAAATGGGATCCTCCTATTTTGTGAAGTTGTAAGGGAGAATTTTTTTTATAGGACCATCTTTTTAACCACAGATCAATGCTGTAAAAACTCTGCTTTCGCATATGCAGACACTGGTTTGGTGCTGGAGATAATGAATATGATTTTGAAAAGTGGTGGCATTTCCCTTTTTTAAATTGAAATGAAAGCTTTCTAAAATGGCTTCAGATCACAATAATCCAGCCATGAAAAAAGGTAGGCTATTCATTAGGTAGACGACTCATCTCATTTGTTTTTCCTGTTTTGTTTTGCAGGAGTTGTCATGGTGTTCTGTTCCTCTTTCTCTCCGGCATGTGTGTACTACCTGTTGTGGTCTGTCTCCTACATTTTGTTCCCAACATCTCTTTGGAGTTGCAAAGTGTAGTAGGAGTTAAAGGCCTTGCTCCAAACTCACACATGGCTTGTCAACAGGCCGTCCGGCGAGGTTAACTAAAGCTCCCAGACTGCTGCTGCTAGCTATCCACAGCGGATCGAAAAAGGACGTAAGAGGACGTTTTAATGTTTTTGTAAGATTTAACTGCCTTTTTCATCATGACCACTTGATGGATAATGTAATGTACCTTTAGCCATTTTGTTTTTGATTAATACAGTGTTTGAATGTCTAGTTATGTTTTTACAATACAATGGCAGAATTGTACTGTACTGTCTTGTGTGTACTATGTGCATAATTGTGCTTGAGATTACTCCAACTATTATGAAGTATTTTCAGTAATTAATAGTCATTTGAGACTTACTGTAAACATGGTAGATTCAAACTTATTGCATGCTCCCAATTTGTAATACATATTTAATTAAAAATATTTTATTTTCATCATATTGCAGATACAAAAGAAGTCCATTGTATAATTAAGCAATAAGGCCAGAGGAGGTGTGGTATATGGCCAATATACCATTGCTAAGATATGTTCTTATGCACGATGCAACACAGAGTGCCTGGATACAGCCATTAGCCATGGTATATTGGCCATATACCACAAACCCGCAAGGTGCCTTATTGCTATTATAAACTGGTTACCAATGTAATTAGAAGAGTAAAAAGTAATTTTGTCATACCCATGGAATACTTATGTGATAATGTCCGAGAAGCCGGTGTTTGGAGGATATATTGGCACGGGCGTTAGGCCCGAGACAAAGTCGTGGGGCCGGCAGACCATGCCAATTTATCCTCCAAACACCAGCTTCTTGGGCATTATCACTTGTATACAACGGGTTACCAACATATTTAAATAATGATTTACAGATTTTCATAAATTATATTTTGGTGACTTTATTCATTCCATTTAACCCTTCCACGAGATATATAGTCCTGACACAAATCTAGTGTTGCTACCCAAGCCGGCTGGTCATTCGTTCTATCGGTTAGGTTGCCAGAGACGCGACCCAGTCGTTCGTTCTAAATGTTCCATTGCCATACTGGCTGGCAATGTTCTTATCCCTTGCTTGCTAACTAGCCAACTACAGCTAACTTACAGTCACGTCAAACAGTGCAGCCAGAATAACAACAAAGTAGCTTCATTTTCATTTGTTTTAAGGTGTTTTTTAGTGACATTTAATTTCACCTGGCATAGAAAATATGTTCAGATGAGCTAGCCAACAACACAGCTAACACAATCACTTCAAACTCGAGCTGGAAAGACTGCAAACTAGCTGCACTTTGTTTCGTTTGACCAGTTTTCTATTGATATTTCTTCATATATCCATAAAAATGATGCTGATTCATTTTGACTGGCTGAGAAAAGCTGACTGCCTGTCTCATCCCGACACCTTCATTACTATGGGACAGCTGGAGATCGAATTTGAATGTTGAAACAATGTTGCACATTTCGGAGACAGACAAGCAAGGTTTATACAAATCTCCGCTGTTAAACTAAAAGAAATGTGAGATAATGTCTAGACTCTTTTTGTAGAGGAGATCAAGTTTAACTTCCCTGCCTGGTCTGATGAGACAGTGGATTGCGCAGTCAGATGGAACAGCAGTGGTGGAAAAAGTACCCAATTTTCATACTTGAGTAAAAGTAAAGATACCTTTTTTAATAGAAAATTACTCAAGTGAAAGTCACCCAGTAAAATACTACTTGAGTAAAAGTATTTGTGTTTAAGCCCAGGCTCTGTTGCAGCCGGATGCGACCAGGAGGTCCATAGGGCGACGCACAATTGGCCTAGCGTTCGGGCTAGGGAGGGTTTGGCCGGTAGGGATATCCTTGTCTCATCGCGCACTAGCGACTCCCATGGCGGGAGTCGCACGCTGACCAGGTTGCTAGGTGTACGGTGTTTCCTCCGACACATTGGTGCGGCTGGCTTCCGTGTTGAATGCGCGCTGTGTTAAGAAGCAGTGTGGCTTGGTTGGGTTGTGTTTCGGAGGACGCATGGCTCTCGACCTTCGTCTCTCCCGAGCCCGTACGGGAGTTGTAGCGATGAGACAAGATAGTAGCTACTAACAATTGGAAACCACGAAATTGGGGAGAAAAAGGGGTAAAACAAAAAAAAAAAGGTTTGTTTTAAATATACTTGAATATCTAAAGTATAAATCATATCAAATTGCTCATGCATTTATTTTAATTGTACGGATAGCCAGGGGCACACTAACACTCAGACATAATTTACAAACAAAGCATATGTGTTTAGTGTGTCCGCCAGATCAGAGGCAGTAGGGATGTTCTCTTGATAAGTGTGTCAATTTGACCATTTTCCAGTCCTGCTAAGCATTCAAAATATAATGAGTACTTTTGAGTGTCAGGGAAATGTACTTTTCATTCCATACATTATTTTATTTAGAAATGCAGTAAAGTGAAAGTTGTCCAATATCAATAGTAAAGTACAGATGCCCCCAAAAAACAACTGAAGTTAAAAGTACTACTTAAGTACTTAACACCACTGGAACAGAGTAAATAGGCATTTTAACATCAGATTTAGCAGGTGGTAACTTGTGGAATAGACACAGGCTGGAATGCGGTTTTAACCAATCAGCGTCCAGGATTAGACCCACCTGTTGTATAAGGTCTGATATACCATGGCTTTCAGCATTTAGGGCTCAAACCACCCGGGGTGTTTTTTAAATGATGGTCGACAGACTTTGGTTCTGTTCTACTTAACTCTACCACAGTGATTGTACATAATACATTATGTGTGCATATGGGATTGTTAAATATTTTGTTTTTTATTTTAACTTCAAAAACCAAGTTTGTTTTTGAGCATCAAACTGCATTCTTTAATCTAAATTTGTCCCTTTTTTTTGTCCTCCTACTATTGCGACGAGAGATTAGTTTCATTTCATTGGAGGCTAAATGTATTAGTGCTTACGTTCCCGCCAGATATTTGAATCACTAGAATTACAGTGCTATTTTAAAAAGATGTCACGGGCTAGCTATATGGTGAATACAATATTGAGCATCCATGTAAGATAACTGGTTCTCGTGTTTAACTCAAAACACATCAGCAGATTTTTATTCTAAGTAAGGGTTTGACATCTTTCAATTTGATTTACACGAGTGGTTAGGTTTTTATCTCCTGTGAACGTAGCTTTTTATTTGGTATTTGTGCACCTCTGCTTCTGTTTTAGGAGGCTTTGCACTTTCAGTAGTACCAAAAAAATTGCTTTTTACCCAAGGTATATTGATGAATGTATTTTTTTTTCCCATAACACTAGTGCCGGCCCGAACTGTGCTGGCTTGGATAATTTCCTTTCCTGCTGTCCTTTCCAGCACTGTTCCAGTAACTATGGTTTATGTGTAACTAGTCCTGCTCATCTTGGCTTGGTTCGGCTCCGCTCAGTAGTGTGAAAATATCTAGATTTTCCTGTTCTTGATCCAGTCGGTTGAGCAAGGACTTATTCAATTTCCGCATGACTGGGTGTGTTATGAAAATGGCGGTTTGTGCCTCGCTTTAGGATTTTAGATGTGTGTATGTGTGTGTGTGTGTGTGATGGAGACAATGTGACGAGTTTGTTTTGAAATGTCTTGAGACTGACAACAGCAACTCTACAGTACACCTATAAATGTCACCTCCACGTGGTCCAAACTGCTGGTTTGTTAACATCATGGTCAATGACAAGCAATTTTATGAACAAAATCAACAGCGTAGAGGGAGTGAAGTACACTTAAAGGCCAATTTTGCGTAGCATGATCAGTGACTTCAAGACTTCAACTGTATGACCACAATACATGCCTCATTACTACAGTTCAATGCACAAGAGTGATACTCACCCAATTATAAACCAGTAATCGTCTTATGAAGATCTGTATTTTTTATTCTGTACCTTTTGACAATAAAAAGTGGTGATTTATAATGACTTGCCTGGTTTCATGACAAGATGACATCAAGAACGCTTATTACATCTGTACAATTTCAAAAAAGAACTCACTACTGAAGGACCAAACATGTGAGGTGAGGAATTGCGACGGGACAATAACATTAGTAGAAGATTATTCTTCCTGACATCCATTTTGTGCTGAAATTCTCACTCATACAAAAATCCCCAGTGTGGTTCTACAACATTTGTACAATCTTACAATAAGGCTATAGGTTGCATTCACCATACAATACTTACACACCCCTATGTTAAATCATTTACAACAATTCATCTCGGTTTAATAAAATCTCTCTGGATGTTGATGCCACAGTACAGTACACCTGAACCTAGAATCAACTACAGCCGTGCTTTGTAAGGGACCAAATCCTTGCTTTCAGGGGCAGACTGGGACCAGAAATCGGCCCTGGCATTTAACACACCAGGCCATTTATTTTCGAGGCCCCCCTCACTGGCCAATTTCTAGCTTATCTAGCTTGATAATGATAATTTTGAACAAAAAAAAGTTAACAAGCTCACTGAGCTAAAAATGGACCAGCCATCTGGCATTTGCCAGAAATGCCAGATGGCCAGTCTGCCCCTGCTTGCTTTTAGCCTCTTCATTCATTAATGTGATGCTTTAGGCTAGATATTTAGAGGAGCACACCTGCCCTCTTGGTGTAGTCAAAGATGTCTATGCACTCTGGGATGTAGATGTCTAGAGTCAGGTATGTGTAGGACTCCAGAAGCTTGATGATGACGGAGAACACTGGCCGGTCCTTGAAGCTCCACATCCAGCAGTACTTCATCAGGGCATACCTGAGAGATCTGAATAGCACAGAATGAGAGAGCCCAATGACATTAAATAGGTGGCCACAACATGGAGGCGGTACACAGCTAATAACAGGCTTTACTTGGCTGTGGAGTGATTGAATATACATTATTTTAGTTTAATGAGAATATTATACAGACTGTTTTTGGCCAGGGAAGGACAGATTTACAGGGGTCCTCCACTAAAACTGGTCACCCTAAATTTTGTTAGCTTATTGGTGAGGTATATTTGCAAAATTACTTTAATCAGATATGTGCAAAGTAACAGTTACCCAATGTGATCAATTCATATAGACATATAGATTCCAAAAGACCATCTGAGGATGAGAGGAAAACCGCTATCAAGCATGTTTATATTACAAAAAGCAACAAAGGCATGTAGAAATATTTAGTCAGAACGTTAATTAAACAAGCATCTACGTATACTCTAGGCTACCGGGGCAGATTCCCAAACACAGATTAAGTCCCAACGCTCACACATCACTCCTGTCTGGTTGGATGCTTCATCCTCTCTGGAACCTGTCATTTGAGAGGGACATCAGCTGTCCCCTGATTGGCCAGCTTGTCATTTTGGCCTGCTGCCATCTTCTTTGCCACCGAAAACACTGATCTCTCTGAAAAGTGCTGGAGTGGATCCAAGGACTCTGAATCCCTCTGGAGAACAGGGAAATGTATTTAATCTTATTTAAGTCAGTGGATGACTGGAATTAAATGTCTGAAATTAAATTAACCAATTATTTCTCTCTGAACCTTTTAATTAAATGTATCTGAAAAATGTAATAATGATTTTACATAATATTGGGAATAGAATTATTCAACATAGTTGATTAGTAAGAGCACTGCTGAGTACGATTTCAGCAAAGTAGTTACAGCTAAGTTGTTACAGCTAAGTAGTTACAGCTAAGTTATTACAGCAAAGTAGTTACAGCTAAGTAGTTACAGCTAAGTAGTTACAGCTAAGTAGTTACAGCTAAGTAGTTACAGCTAAGTTATTACAGCTAAGTTATTACAGCTAAGTAGTTACAGCTAAGTAGTTACAGCTAAGTAGTTACAGCTAAGTAGTTACAGCTAAGTTATTACTGCTAAGTAGTTACAGCTAAGTTGTTACAGCTAAGTAGTTACAGCTAAGTTGTTACAGCTAAGTTATTACTGCTAAGTAGTTACAGCTAAGTTGTTACAGCTAAGTTGTTACAGCTAAGTTATTACAGCTAAGTTATTACTGCTAAGTTATTACAGCTAAGTTATTACAGCTAAGTTATGACTGCTAAGTAGTTACAGCTAAGTTGTTACAGCTAAGTTATTACAGCTAAGTTGTTACAGCTAAGTAGTTACAGCTAAGTTATTACAGCTAAGTTATTACAGCTAAGTTGTTACAGCTAAGTAGTTACAGCTAAGTTGTTACAGCTAAGTAGTTACAGCTAAGTTATTACAGCTAAGTTGTTACAGCTAAGTTGTTACAGCTAAGTTATTACAGCTAAGTTGTTACAGCTAAGTTATTACAGCTAAGTTGTTACAGCTAAGTAGTTACAGCTAAGTTGAACGTGAAGTCCCGGCCTTTGTTGTCTTACATTCCTCAGGGTCCATAGGTAATGCAGGAGGTTGCCAGGACTACAGAACCAGGTAGATGGGTAGTGGCTCGCACTGGCACGACAGCATCTGGACTGGACCAGGTGGAAATGTTTACACATTGTCCCATGGAAAAGGATCCCGTCCACAAACTCTTGCCTCAGGCTGTTTTAAGCCATTTGAAAGGAGATACAGTATATATACTGCACGTAAGAGATTTCACCAAAGTTTTCAACTTCTCAAAAGGAACAATATCCACTTAACTTGTTTTTCTATTTAATACAGTGGGATGAGAAATTCCCGCTAAGAGGTAAATTCCAAAATGTATTGTTTTTACCTGTGAGGTACTCGCAAATCTATTCCATAACTCAAACTTTCTTGGGGCAAACTCTCCAAATAGATGCAACTATGTTCCACACACACACACAGCCTCTGATAGCGCTGTACAGTACAAGAGCATACCCCTGAGTGTCTTGACCACCACAGCAGTAGATATGTCCTCTCCAGAGTGCGCTTCTGCAGATGAATCCATAGTGGCCCATCTGCTAGAACTCCAGCCCCCTCCAGAGAACAGTCTCCTGGGATCTCTCATGGACCAACTGGGCTAATGGGGACACACTCTGACCTGCTGGATGCAATGCAGTAGAGTGCTAAGCATTTGTGACAGCATGCATTTTAATTTCAACTTAAAAAGTTTTTTCTTGAGGTTAACCTTATAATGTTCTGTACTATGCCCTTCTACACTATATATACAAAAGCATGTGGACACCCCTTCAAATTAGTGGATTCGGCTATTTCAGCCACACCCATTGCTGACAGGGCTATACAATCGGGAACACAGCCATTCATTCTCCTGGCCTTACTGCAGAGCTCAAAACAAATTTTGTTTGTCACAATGCAGTTAAGAAAATACCCCCCAAAAAGTAAGAGATAAGAAGAACAAGTAATTAAAGAGCAGCAGTAAATAACAAAAGCAAGACTATATACAATGGGTACCGACCGGTACAGAGTCAATGTATTAAGGTAATATGTACATGTAGGTAGCGTAAAAATAGTCTGTCCTCGGTTGCAACACTCACTAAACAAGTTCAAAACTGCAAGCAACGTCAGGAAGCAACGTCAGCACAATAACTGTTCGTCGGGAGCTTCATGAAATGGGTTTCTATGGCCGAGCAACCGCACACAAACCTAAGATTACCATGCGCAATGCCAAGCTTTTGCTGGAGTGGTGTAAAGCTTATCACCATTGGACTTTGGAAACGCGTTCTCTGGAGTAATGAATCACGCTTCACAATCTAGTAGTCCGACAGATAAAAATCTGGGTTTGGCGGATGCCAGGACAACACTACCTGGCTCAATACATAGTGCGAACTGTAAAGTTTGGTGGCTGTTTTTTTATGGTTCGGGCTAGGCCCATTAGTTCCAGTGAAGGAAAATCTTAACGCTACAGCATACAATGACATTCTAGACGATTCTGTGGTTCCAACTTTGTGGCAACAGTTGTGTGGAAGAACTTGACTGGCCTGCACAGAGCCCTGACATCAACCCCATCAAATACCTTTGAGATGAATTGGAATGCAGACTGCGAGCCTGGCCTAATCACCCAACATCAGTGCCCGACCTCAATAATGCTCGTGGCTGAATGGAAGCAAGGCCCCGCAGCAATGTTCCAACATCTAGTGGAAAGCCTTCCCAGAAGAGTGGAGGCTGATATAGCAGCAAAGAGGGGACCAACTCCATATTAATGCCCATGATTTTGGAATGAGATGTTCGATGAGCAGGTATCCACATACTTTTGGTCATGTAGTGTGTTTATATTTGTTCAGTGTAGGGGGAGTCTCGGATGGCTGAGGGGCAACTCGAGGGAACTGTGGGGGGGGGGGATCTTGGATGGTTGGTGGCCTGGCGGTTGGGAGCTTGTTCTATGGTTTGGGTCCCCGATTTGACTTGGTGGGAGATTTGTTGATGTGCCCTTGGGCGGGGCGCTTGACCCTGCTTGCCCCTGCGATTGCTCTGGATGGGAGTGTCTGCAAGAGGACAATGTAATGTTAACGTTGAGAGGATTCCCTGCAGGTAGATTGTATGTTTCTTCAACAGAACCACACCACAGCCAGGGGGAACCCAACAGCCAGGTCAATGTAACAATTATACATTCCACAGAGCTGAATGGCACATCTAAACTTTAATCTTAGACTGAGTGTCAGTTTACATAAGGACAAGGCAACATAAAGCTTACAACAGAGAAGGTCTGAGGCATTGTTGCATCCAGTGGCTACCCAGACTATTTGCATTGCGTGCCCCCCCAACCCCTTTTTACGCTGCTGCTACTCTGTTTATCATATACGCATAGTTACTTTGACTATACATTCATGTACATACTACCTCAATTGGGCCGACCAACCAGTGCTCCCGCACATTGGCTAAGCGGGCTATCTGCATTGTGTCTCTCCACCCACCACCCACCACCCCTCTTTTACGCTACTGCTACTCTCTGTTCATCATATATGCATAGTCACTTTAACCATATCTACATGTACATACTACCTCAATCAGCCTGACTAACCGGTGCCTGTATATAGCCTCACTACTGTTATTTTTCACTGTCTTTTTTTACTGTTGTTTTTATTTCTTTACTTACCTATTGTTCACCTAACACCTTTTTGCATTATTGGTTAGAGACTGTAAGTAAGCATTTCACTGTAACCTGTTGTATTCCTCGCATGTGACAAATAAACTTTGATTTGAAGACACCTGCACATCCATCTATGACACCTGTTTCGTAGCATCTCTCGCATCTCTAGGAAGACAGAATTGAAGCAACTCTGAATTAGTGGGCCATAGAACTACCTGAATAATCACCATAATGGCTAAAATGTATGGTTGACCATCAAAAAGCAAAGGTCTAGGTCTTGTAGATCTAATAATATGTATTGCAATAATAGGCAGTAACCTAGATGTTATTTGGCAAAGACCACATTACAAAAACCCACGTACTCAAAACTTTAACTTACATTTAAATACAGGAGCTTTGTAAAGAAACGTATGTGGCAAATATTACAACATGACGACATGGTGTAAACACATTCAGTGGTATATTCATTACACAGATTATTTTGCAAACCGTTTAGTCTGCTGCAAAACGTTTTGCGACAAACCGTTTACTCCAAATGGAAAACGTTTTGTAACGAAAACGAGTTTATGGACAAATTGACTTGGGTCCCGTTCTGTCTGTCTGCCGTCTGATTCTTAAACGGTTAACTGTCCAGTTGCAAGACGCAATGAATAGAACCCGGGCGTTGGCCTTCGTGTCAATTATCTACAATAATTACTCTTCCTACTAGTGCCACTATCACATGCCTCGGTCTGGAACAAACCGTGTTAGTTACCAAGTAAAACTGTAGTTATTAGTGATGGGAATTCCGGCTCTTTTCAGTGAGTCGGCTCAGCTCACCAAAAAGAGCCTGGTCTTTAGGCTCCCAAATGGCTCTTAAAAAAAATGTTTGGTATTTTTTCAAGTCAGTTTGCGATAGTTTGACTATGATTGGTGTTAAAACAATTCTAATTAAATTATTAAATGAAATCATACTCTACCTTAACCACAATGTATTTAAAAATGCATTGGTTTGTTATGAAAAATAATGCTATTACGCATTTGCATTTAAAGTATAACTTTGTAATGTAAACACGTATGAGGGTACTGGCTCCGCCGCTATCACTAGCAGGCCCGCTAGTTTCTGGAAGTTTCGCTACAGCTAGCTTCGCAGATGGGTGCACAGTTCACAAATGCAGGTGTAGGTTGTGCGTAGAACCGGCTTTATATGATATTTTGTTTTGGCAAATTCTGCACTGTCTACATTATTAAAATGCATCCAAATGAGTGAGTGAGTGTTAGTCTGAGCAGACAGTCAGAACGAATGTGTGCGCTTGAGTATTTAGGCCTATATTATTTTATTTATATTTTCGTTCTTTGAATTAGTTAATTCTATTCAGTTAAATCGTTTGATGATTCATTGTTTATATATTTTTATTAATAGATTCGGCTCTTCTGATATGCGAGCCAGAGCCGACTCGTTCGCGAACGACCCATCACTAACAGTTATTAGAGGGAACTTACCAGGGATATATCAGGACAGCAGGAGTTGAAAGGAGTAGGCCTACCGGCCTGTAACTTCTTCAGTGGCCGTAGGTAAATATCAACAACTTTATGAAAATACCCATTTTGTGACGTGGAATGTCCTTCTGGCTGAACGGGGGATGACCATGGAGGAGAACGCAGCAAGTTGGTTGACTTAATTATTAACACAGGAGTATTTTTAAATGAATGACTGATTATAACTCTATAGAAAATATTAAGATAACTAATATTGAGAGGAAAATTATGTAATTGTCAAGAACATCGCGTAATGCTAGTATTTAAAAGCTATCTACCCTTTTACGCACTAGCATTTTAGGCTTTTGTTGTGCGTGTCCTCCGTTCAGGTACCTTTTACGCACAAGCATTTTAGGCTTTTGTTGTTCGTGTCCTCCGTTCAGGTGTTTCCCCACAGATATGTGCATTGAGAGAGCTCCTATTAGAAGTGGAAGTCCGTGGATGGTTGAATGGTAGGCCTATAATTCGCCAGCAGATGGAGACATTTGATAAATAATGTATTTCTTATTAATTGTACAACCATTTCTCATTTGGATTTGCGTCATTAAAAAATATGTAAAAGGTATACAATCGTCAATTTTATTAATTGTATTATATAGGCTATACGTTAAGCAAGGATTTAACTGGTATCTACAAATTATTAAAATGACACTTCATACCAATCCAAATCAAATGTTATTTGTCACATACACATGGTTAGCAGATGTTAATGCGAGTGTAGCGAAATGCTTGAGGAAAGTCATATTCCTGGTCGTAATGATGGTGAGTTGACGTTGCTCTTATATTCAGTAGTTCCTCCCGACTGTATGTAATGAAACCTAAGATTACCTGGGGTACCAATGTAAGAAATAACACGTACAAAAAACAAAATACTGCATAGTTTCCTAGGAATGTGAAGCAACATGTGGCCATGATGAGAGCCAGACTGTGGGGTGGAGATGTATTTTAGGTAATGGTCCACTTGTGGAGAACTAAAAGCTGTAAATGGCACAGAAATACATCTCTGGCTTATCCATCCTCTGCCTCCAATTACCAAGAGCAGCACCTGTCTGCAACACTGCATACTAACTAACCACCCAGACCCAGAGTAGACAAATATATTATTCTGCCATGCACATAGAGAGCTACACTTCCTCTAAAACTGAAGACCTCCCATATCACAGACCAATACTCATCTTAGCATGTCAATCTTGGTGGGGCAAAAAAAAGGGGGGGTGAATGCGAGCAAAGCCACTACACAACACTAAACAATACATTAATTGCACTATAATGATGACAAACGGTGCCCACAAACTGTTAGGGCCTACATAAAGCTGTCCCAACAGCAGTCCCAACATTTTACCATGAATTCACCTGGCTATCAGCGGAGCCTTGTCTGCCAGCGAAGCAGTTAATTCTGCCTCATTTACTGCCTTTTTTAAAAAACATAGTTGATATGGCTGACTTGCTTAAACAAATCTAGTTGACATGTACAAACTATGGCCTAAGGGGACGACATGGGGATAAGAGGCAATCCGTAATTTCGATTAAGACATTCATGAGCGAACTAGGACGGACGTAGTCAATACAACTATCTGTTTAGCACTTGAAATGTACAGCGAGAAAATTCAGAACATGGGGCGTTCTTACACTGTTGTCCCTGTACACCAAGTCAGAACCGTAGGATAAATAAAGTGGCCATATAAGCTCTTACAATATTCAATGATTACATTTCTCTAAAGCAGGTTATAGGCTACATGTGCACCACCAAGTCAGAACAGTAGGCAAACTTAAGAGGGGTAAATAGACCAAATGATTAGGGTGAGGCACATGGGCTATTAACAGCTAACTACACAACATACACTTACTATTACTTTCTTAGCTACAGTATACATATCTCCCTGGCATATTACATAATTTATGCAGCAGCATACAAGACATTTTTGGACTCACCTTGTTGTGCTGTGCTCACTTGAACAGGAAGGTGGCACCGCGGTCCTTTGTGAGCAAATTTTGTCATCAATGTCTAGCATTCTCTGGATTTATGGTGCTTTCATAAACTGGGAACTGTGAAAAAAACAAGGTCGAATCATAATGGCGTCATTGATCTTCAGGTCGTAGCTTTAGAAAGAGGCCAGATTTACAATTCCGAGTTGAATGACTGTTCAAAACTTCTTTTCCCAGTCAGAGCTCATTTATTCTCGACTTCCCAGTTGTCTTGAACTCACTGAAGACAAGTTTCTAAGTTGTTTTGAGCGCGGCACAAATCATGCTAATTGACAGCATGGCCAATATTGAATGTTTATACAATTTTAAACTTGGAAAAGAGCCCCTTAATCCCAAATTTGGGACCACAAGGCCACTGTCACTGATTCCTTCCAAACCACTCATTGTTGAATTTGCTATTTCCAACTTGTGTAATGTTTATGTCCAATGGCTGATGAGAACCGATAAGTTTTATCTATCATTTCTCTTCATTATTTCTCTTCATATGACAAGGATTGAAAAGGATTTGCCAGCATATTGTCGACTTGATTCATGATGACTGCTAGCTAGGATTTTGAAAGTATGATGTTGACATGAGGCCTCCTTACTGTCCCTAGAATTTCTAGGCTGGAGGCAGGCCCTTCTCCTATAGAACTACATTTTGATGGAATGGTCTGCCTATCCATGTGAGAGACGCAGACTCGGCCTCGACCTTTAAGTCTTTATTGAAGACTCATCTCTTCAGTAGGTCCTATGATAGTGTAGTCTGGCCCAGGAGTGTGAAGGTGAACGGAAAGGTACTGGAGCGATGAACCGCCCCTTGCTGTCTCTGCCTGGCCGGTTCCCTTCTCTCACTGGGATTCTCTGCCTCTAACTCTATTACGGGGGCTGAGTCACTGGCTTACAGGTGCTCTTCCATGCTGTCCCTAGGAGGGGTGCCTCACTTGAGTGGGTTGAGTCACTGACATGCTCTTCCTGTCCGGGTGCCCCCCCCCCGGGTTCGTGCCGTGGGGGAGATCTTCGTGGGCTATACTCGGCCTTGTCTCAGGGTAGTAGGTTGGTGTTTGAAGATATCCCTCTAGTGTTGTGGGGGCTGTGCTTTGGCAAATTGAGTGGGCTTAAATTCACACAGGACACCGGATAAAACAGGAGAAAAACTCCAGATATAACAGACTGACCCTAGCCCCCTGACAAATAAACTATTGCAGCATAAATACTGGAGGCTGAGACAGGAGGGGTTGGGAGACGCTGTGGCCCAGTCCGACGATACCCCCAGACAGTGCCAAACAGGCAGGATATAAGTATGCTCACTCTAATTCTCTCTCTTTTTTATCTCTTTCTCTAGGAGGACCTGAGCCCTAGGACCATGCCTCAGGACTACCTGGCCTAATGACTCCTTGCTGTCCCCAGTCCACCTGGTCATGCTGCTGCGCCAGATTCAACTGTTCTGCCTGCGGCTATGGAACCCTGACCTGTTCACTGGATGTGCTACCTTGTCCCGGACCTGCTGTTTTGGACTATCTCTACCACACCTGCTGTGTCTAACTCTGAATGATTGGCTATGAAAAGCCAACTGACATTTACTCCTGAGGTGCTGACTTGTTGCACCCCCTACAAACACTGTAATTATTATTATCTGATCCTGCTGGTCATCTATGAACATTTGAACATCTTGGCCATGTTCTGTTATAGTCTCCACCCGGCACAGCCCTGAATGACAGGTCACCACTGCATATAGGCCATCTATAGGCCTACTCTGTAGCTACATGACAACATTGATAATCACCACAACTAAATGTTTTCAACCACTGTGAATCAGTTTGTAAAATATCGGAGCCCTATGACCATGAATATTAGGCGAAGTGGTCTTCCCTAATGAAGTCAAACCAATACATAACCATTCGCAACCTCTGGCCGAGGATGCCCTATCGCGCAGGAAAACAGATGATCCAACCAAGAGGTAACTGAGTTTGAAATGTTTGTGAGACTGCGCTAAACAATGGCACCGGCTACTTTTAACTTGCTACCTGATTTTCAAATTAACGTTTAAGTAACTTCGATGTGTCTGCCTTTCCTAAGAAGTTGGAGAATGTGTCAAATAAAAATGCAGATAAACGCTAAAACAAGCGTTCCACGGATTGTCTACGCATAGGAGGAGTAAATAGCATTGTTATTCTGCCCTACATGGTATCAAGAACACAGGTCATACTCAAAGTCCATGAATGGGAATTAATGGATGAGAATGAGCGCATAAAATTGCTGACGGCAATCATTGTCACATGGTTTGGACTGCATCTGGAACCAGGGGTGCAACTTTAATTTTAGAAGTCGGGGGACCCCCACATAACCTGGTGGGGGTCCTCCCTCAGATTTTTGGGGACATCTAAAGCTAGTTTCCTCAATTTCTACTAAGGCTGTAGCAGACAAAAAAAACCTTGGTCGAGAAAGAGCAGTTTTTTCTTTCGACCAAATGATTGCCAAATATCAATGTGATTCACATTTTCAAACAGTCCATTTATATTTCTCAACGGGGCTATACATTTGGGTGATTTGATTTTTTGCCCCGAGTAGCCTCGTTTCACTGGCAAAAATAAAATTAAACCATCTAGTGTTCAGCGAAATAACAACATAATGTCAAATACAGGTAGCCTAGTCAAATAATTAACATCTAATAACATTAACCGTTACTCTCTCGCGGGAATTCCACTAACGGTCCGTATGTAGCCAAACAAAAGACAAATAAATTGACAAAATTCGTAAATGGAATGAAAAAAAAACTTGTTTCTCACAAGTGTAGCATAGGTTGAGTTCTGCAAAACACCGTGTCCACTCTGACAATGAGAATGGTAAATGACTGTAATAATAATATATTCAATGCATTAACAGAAATGATCGTAACCAAACAAACATAGACATTCTGGGAATTAATGGTAAATGTAGGCTAATGCTAGTGATATATGTAACGGGGAATTGATAGACACAGCAGACAATGAAGTTATGAAAATGAATGCCCACGAAATGGCTCCTCAATGGATTTCACCGCGGCCTCCTCAACAGATTAGTCCACTGAGACAGGCGCAAATCAGACAAGCATCTGCTTGACAATTTTTTTTCTTCTTGTTTTCCACACAGACCCCTTTTGTCATACAGTATTCCATATTAGGCACCCAAACCGTATGGAATTTGCACAGTATTTTTTATTTAAGCTTTTTTAACGAGGCAAGTAAGTTAAGAACAAATTCTTATTTTCAATGTCGCCCTATGGTACTCCCAATCACGGCCTGTTGTGATACACTGAGATGCAGTGTCTTAGACCACTCCGCCACTTGGGAGCCTTAATCCTGTATACCGTTAAGCTTGTAATAAATCAAATCTAGTGATGCATAACTTGACATTTCTGCCATCAAATGTGACATTGTGGGAGGATAACCAACCTTCAGATTAATGACAATGCATTTCTTAGCCACTATAAATGCTAGGTTACACAGTTTCTTCTAATAACAGTCTCCAGTATCATAATTTCTAATCAAACAAAAAGAGGGAGAAGGGAGAATCTGTAGACATGCTGAGATAAAAGAACATACTCCTGACCAGAATTCAGCCAGTCTTCACAAGACCATAACATATGCAAATATGTCCCCTGTTGTGTTTTACACCTCCAGCAGAGGTGTACAAAAACAGCAATTATATTTCTGAGTGCATGATATTCAGATTCACTGGCATATAGTATGCTCTATGGAGGGTCTTAAACTGCAGTCATTTGTCTGACATTATATGAATATGACTGGGCATTCAACCATACCTGTATACATTCATCATCATCAATAGTGTCTCCCAGTGTAAGGGCCGACGCCGGACAGGAGAAGCAGGTACGGGGAGTCAGACATTTATCCGGGAACAGACAAGGAAACAAGACAGGAACAGCGCCGGAACACGGGTAATACGGACATGAGACAATTAATCCTGAACCAGGGAACAGCGCTTGGGAACAGACAGATATAGGGAAGGTAATGTCACAAGTAATTGAGTCCACGTGAGTCCAATGATTGCTGATGCGCGTGACGAGGGGAAGGCAGGTGTGCGTACTGATGGTAGCTTGAGTGCGTAATGCTGGGGATCCTGGCGCCCTCGAGCGCCAGGGGGAGGAAGAGCGGGAACAGGCGTGACACCCAGGTCTTCCTAACATTTTTGTTTTGACATGTTTTGTGTCATCGGTAAAAGCCTCTATCAACCCTTGATACAGTTTGGAAATGAACTTTGGAGGTTTGTCAGAATGCCTTAAAATAGTTTCAATCTTTGAAACTTCTGACTTGTCCAATGTTTGCTGCACAGAGAGAATAAAGTGTTGTATCTGCAAAAGTTCACCTCAGCGCCGTCACAGACTGGTCTTCCCTGGTTGCTTGACCCTGCTGAGACCCCTGTCATCATCTGACCCTGATGAGACCCCTATCATCATCTGACCCTGCTCAGATGAGGCATGACAAATAATTACCTTGGTGTACATTTATACATTCTATTATCAATGAATAGAATCAATGGTTCAATAATTGAAATGACCATCGCTCCCAGATCCCAGACTGTAGCCTACCCATCAGCTCAAGATGGAACTTTGTATCCATTCACTGATTGTTATAATAATATATAGTGAAAAATTCACCTGAGCTCCGTAGACTGGTCTTCCCTGGCTGTCTGATCCTGCTGGGACACTAGTCACCATCTGATCCTGCTAAGACATGGTGAGCATAGTGTTGTGTACTGACTGTGCACCATGACAGTGTAGCCTGTAGAGCTGTTCATACCATGTCAGTGTGAAAATAAGTGAATTAGGTAGGGAAACAGACGGATCAATAACGTTACATTGCTATGCTGAATTATAAAAACTCCCATTGGGCTGAAAAAAATGTAAGAATATTGGTCTTCAATCGTTTGGCCGCTGGTTTCATCCTTTGATTCAGGTCGTGTGATTGAGGCAAAAATTATAGCTAAAGTTAATGAGATAGCTGGGTCATTCCCAAATTGGAGGACATTCTTTCCCAACCATGAAATTTAAAAAAAATCCATGCCCAAAATACAAAACCAAGCACTTGTTTAAATTATACTTGTCCTGAGACTAAATGTAAATATAGTTGTAGAACAAAAGTGGTTCCAAAATACCAAATAGCTCTCGAGCAACCCCTAAAATGGCATTTCTCGTCCCACCTTATTGATGACCAAATTGCACATCAAATATAAGTTCAAATAAGTTTTAAATCTACTTTTTTTGGTACGATTTTGTTGATATGCCTCTTGTAATTGTTAAAACAATTTGTTTAATCAACATATTTTAAATTATGCACTGAAGTTGTGTCCCAAAACATGTACGCAGCCCTGTTACTGAAGCCTACTTAGCCTGGCAGAGGAAGAGAAAAAAACAGTGAGTCACATGAAGTCATCAAGCCATTTGCTAACACCATGGGTTAACCAAAGGTAAATCCGCTCTTCTATTTTTCATATTTTCCCAATCTTTTCAGCCTTGACTGAGTGTGTCACTCTAACCAACACAACCCTGTTACTCATATCAGAATAAGACAAATTAATTTCAGAATTATGTTTGTAATTTATATAACTAAGTTTGTCCTTGACAGTAATGCTACATTCCACAGCTAGCATCAATTCCTGAGAAAAAAC
Organism: Oncorhynchus clarkii lewisi; assembly: GCF_045791955.1. Lineage (NCBI taxonomy): Eukaryota > Metazoa > Chordata > Actinopteri > Salmoniformes > Salmonidae > Oncorhynchus > Oncorhynchus clarkii. Next base: position 42,681,020 of record NC_092162.1, read on the forward strand.
TAACATTAGCATTGATTTACATCCCTGCTACTATAATTTGTCACGTTCGTGAGGAAAGACGGACCAAGGCGCAGCGTGATTTGAGTTCCACATACTTTTAATCCAAAGTGAAAGTGAAACTACAACAAACAACCATTGACCGTGAACAAACATCAGCACTCAAAAAAATACATAAAAAAAATATCCCACAAAGCAGGTTGGAGAAAGGGCTTCCTAAATATGATCCCCAATTAGAGGCAACGATTACCAGCTGCCTCTAATTGGGAACCATACAACTCACCAACATAGAAATAAAATGACTAGAACACCCCCCTAGTCACGCTCTGACCTAAACACCATAGAGAACCAAGGGCTCTCTATGGTCAGGGCGTAACATTCAAGTAACAGTGTTGCACTACAGTAACAGCATTGTATCTCCTTCCGTTCACTCTGCAGGTGAAATGGATAAGTGACAATATATTTCTATGTTCTTTTAGGCAATGTGATGTTGGGAGGAAGAAAATGGAGGGCTGCTAAAGCAAAATTAAACAGGGAGCTGCAGAAAATACAAGATCAGTGGAGGAAAGTCAAACAGCGATCAGAAAAATACAGAAAGCGGCTCCAACGATCGAAAAAGGACAGCCAATCTCCAAAATCCAAAGTCAACAAGTTGGTTCGGCAAATCTCGGACACATCCCTAAGGAGAAACCTGTTGTTTCATACAGCAGTAGCTGAGGAAGTACGTAACAAGTACACATTCAAAGAGGAATAAACCTCATGAGGAAGTACAGGTTGTACAGGTTGATTGGCAGAGGAGGATTTTGGATTTTCAAGGAGGAGGTGGACAAAACTGGCAAATGAAAATGTCTACAGCTACCAGAGGAAGAAACACGAGGGGATTGCTGCCACCCTGAGATCAACGGTGAGATTATTATCTTTACGTGACAATGTCAGCAGGAACTGGAAAAAAGCAAACGGTGACAAAAGAAAATAAGAAAATGCAGAAAAGATTAGTGGTGGATTCAATGAAGAACCTCCATTTGAAGTTCCTGAATGAGCATACCAACCTCTGTCTATCATACTCACTGTTCTGCACACTTTGCCTCTACTGGGTTGTGCATCCAACATCGGCAGATCGGGACACGTGCATGCGCAAACAACATGAAATTCTAGGCTTTATTGCCAAAAAGCTTCACCAGATGCACATCCTCGACACATCCAATGTGGAGAGCCTGACACATGCCATCACAAGCAAGCAATGTATGTATGGGGAATGTGAGCAATGCACCAATAATACCTATGCACTCAAAAGCCATTGCAGAGACACCGATCGCATCTCCTACCTTCAGTGGGCCACTGTGGACAAAGAGCACAACAATTATCCTGGAGCAGCCTCAAAGATTACTTTGAAAAAATAATTTGAATGCCCCCAAGAAGAGCTGGTGGAAACTTCTAACGTTTTGCTCCAGAAGTCCAGGCGCCATCTCTATAACATCAGACAGCAATATGCTTTCTCACGGGCCCTGAAGCTGAACCTCCCTGCAAATTAATGTGCAGTCCATATTGACTGCTCTGAGAACTACGGCTGCAAGTACAGCGCTCAAGCACAAGCTGTTCATTTTGGTGCATCACACCAACAGGCCACTTTGCACACATGGAGGGGGCATCTGCCCCTACCTCCTGCACTGTATCGGCATCCAGGCTGAAGGGACTACCTGCCATATGGCAACACCTGGAGCCCATCCTGAGAGAAATCAGAGAGATATGACCAGATGTGACAACCATCATTTGTTTTTGCGACGGTCCTTGCACACAGTACAAGCAGCGTGGTCATTTTGACCTCTTTTGTACTGACATTTTCAAGAAGGGTTTTACAAGAGGAACCTGGAACTACTTTGAAGCCAGTCATGGCAAAGGTGCCCCAGATGGTGTGGGTGGCACATTGAAGAGGAGGGTCGACAGGCTTGTCAGCCAAGGAGTTCCTATCCCCACGGCATTGTCCCTGTACCAAGCTCTGAGTGAGGGACAATCGAAGGTGGAATTGTTTTACATTCAGGAGCAAGCTGTGGAGGATGCAGTGAACGAAATGCCAGATGAGGCTCCACCGGGTGGTCACTCTTTCACCTGGGAAAATTCTCTACCGCAACGTCAACTGCATGTGTTCTGCAACAGGGAATCTGGAGTGTGATTGCCGAAAAACAAAGTGCTTCAGCTTTAATGCCACAGATGACCACACAGAAGACCCCATGCACAGCAAACCCAAAGAAGTGCAGTGGCACAGTCCAGAGGTTGTGGGGAAATGCTGTGCCCTGGTGTATGACCACAACATTTGGCCATTGAGGGATGATCTCCTTTGGTATCCCTTTGAGGATGTGCTGACCCTCATTCCTCCCCCAGAGAACTTTACCTCACGCCACATGGACATCGCAAGTGAGGTATGGAATACTCTGGCCAGCCACTAAAATTAAATCTGTACATTATAACATCAGCTTTCTAAAATATTGATTAGTTCATGACTATTTTTGATATGCTCATTCATTTTAATGCCAGGTTGTCGGCCTACTGTGATATGACATTTTTTTTATTTTTGTCCATTGAATATTTGATCAGATCCAGTTTGTGGTCTTGTTGACATGTTTCTTTTTTTTTATCATTCCTACTCATCCTGTTGATCCTTCTTCGAAAAGATATATACAATATTATTAAACAACATTCCTATGGTTCTGGGTATTATTTGTCACATTTATGTCATGATCTACAATCAATAGAAATGTAATCCATTCAACCCTGTTACTTTGAGCAACACCGTTACTCTAATTTCAACCCTGTTACCATAGCATTTATATTTAAATGCTCTTAAATGATTTTCTCAGCCCACGAGGGTTTAACCTATTGTTCTTTTAATAGTTTGAATGTTTATATGTTTGATTCCTGAGCTGGACGAAACCAATGATTTGACAGTTTATTGCATTTTTTCTTAAATACATAACAGAAAATGATCAAATAAAGGGTTCATTTTTCAAAAGTGTTGATGCCAAAATTGTACTCCAATTCTGGAATGACCCAGCTAACATTAGCCAACTTTTGGCTAGCTCTAATAGTACATCAACTGGCAAACTATCCAAGTTATTTTACTTATGTTGAAATGGGACAAAAAGGCTACACAACATTTCCATACACACAACAGCTGCTAGATGCTGCTACCTGACAGATAGCTAGGGGCTAGAGCTGGACTGGCTGTGGTAGCTACTAGCTAGCTAGTTCATTCTCTTCAGACAGAAAGAACTTCAGTCGAGAGGGGATGAAACATTAGCTAATGTTACATGTCAGTTACACTACTAGAATAAATATGAATTATTTCTGTTAAGTCAAACAGTTACCTTGACAGCTACATCAGTCAAATAAAGAGCAGCCAGTTTCTTCTCTGCTTGCTTTTACTACTCAGAGAAAAAGCAAACAGCCTACCCAACCACTCTGAGGTGTCTGCATGGTACTCAAGCACAACTATGCCACTTTTTGTATCACAGTGCAATTATAAAAGTGTGTGTGTGGGGTGGGGGGATGTGTCATGTCCCCAGTGAAAGTTGTGCCCCTGTCTGGAACTATAGCTCTATCGAGGGATTTTCAGACTGTTTAGATACTATTGTTACACCAGATAATGTGATTAACTCCATACTTGGAGTTACAGGTTTGACTATTCAAAATGTCACCAGAGATTTTAACTAACCTGGTAGACTATAGGGAATATATTTGTTCTAGATTCGGCCAAACATGTCGTCTAAAATGTCTGTGTCCAGTTGCAGGTGATGCGTTTGAATTTAGAAAATGCTCGGTTAAAATAAAAATTGTTGCTCCATTAAGTAAATCCATCAATGTGTACACTGCCATTTTGTCTATTTAAAATGCATTTTCTCTCATTAATTAAGGTGGGTCCACCCCAAAGTGCCACGTCATGATGACACGGCTATCTCATGCTGGGAACTTGAAAATCTGCGACATCCAACTTCAGTGCGTTCAAGACAACTGGGAAATCGGGGAGAAAAAACGAGATCCGATTGGAAAAAATAATTTTGAACAGTAGTAAACTCTGGCATTTTTCTAGAGCTCCGACTTTCCGACCTGAAGATCGTTGACATCATGATTTGACCTTGTTTTTTTTGTCTTGAAAGCACCACCAATCAATAAATAGACAAGATGGCGGTGTACACATTGTTGGATTACTTCATGGAGCAAAAAAATATTTTATTTCAATAATGGTGCATTTTCTAAATTAAAATGCACCATCTGCAACTGGACACTTCCATTTTAGAAGATATACGTTTGGCCGAATCGAGAATGAAGATGGTATCACCAATACCAGGTTAGATGAAAAATCGGACGTTTTGTTTTGGCAAACCTGTAACTCCCAGTAATGGATACCGCTCATCTTTGGTTAAATCACATTATCACTGCAGTGCTAGCTGTAGTTTATGCGTTCAGTACTAGATTCATTCTCTGATCCTTTAATTGTGGGTGGACAACATGCCAGTCATGCTGCAAGAGCTCTCATAGGCTGGAGGACATCCTCCGGAAGTTGTCATTATTACTATGGAAGTCTATGGAAGGGGGTGAGAACCTAGAGCCTCCTAGATTTTGTATTTAAGTCAATGTACCCAGAGGAGGACAGAAGCTAGCTGTCCTCTGGCTACACCATGGTGCTACCCTACAGAGTGCTGTTGAGGCTACTGTCGACCTTCTGTGCAAAATAGTGTATTTTAATCCATTATTTGGTGACGTGAGTATAGTTTTATCTAAAAAGGATAACTTTTTAAGTGTTTTACCTTTTACATTTTTATGAAATTCACTGAGGATGGTCCTCCCCTTCCTCCTCTGAGGAGCCTCTAGTGCTCTGTGTCTACACATTCTCAGGACCTACAAGTTAATTTAACCACAAGATGGCACAGTCACGCAAGAGTTGACACACTGGACATCCTCCCCTCAATAAATGACATGCGAAAATACTTGGCCCTACAGTATGCTATGAAAATTATACAAATTGATTTGTAATTGCACTGTCCTGGTTCCAGTTAACAAACTACTAATTAAAAGTGTTATGACTACTTTGTAGTTTCATAGCACTATGATGGCAATTTAATTGACAGCGTCTGTAATCTACAAGAAAATAATATTGTTGCAATATTTCATCTATCTAGTGGGCACGCTCGATTTACTCAGCTGAGCGCCTGGTCCTAAAACGTACCCAACGCGTGTGACTGGGAACTCAGTCCACCCAGAAAGCTTGACGAGCTAAATCAAGCTAAGCGGGTCAATTGAAACAGAGTTTGCGCAGAAGCCCCGCCCAACCATTTCCATTGGTTGATTTGCATTGTTTTACTCCGTTCCCACCATCTGATTGGAGGCAACCCCAAGCAGTCATTGGCGCCTGGATGGGCTTTCCTTCAAGAAATCAACACGGTGAAAACAACCAAAAAAGTTATTCGTGATTTCTTGTTTTATGGTTAGTTCCATAGACTCCTGCGCCTAAATCTCCCCAGTTCTGTGAGCCACCGGGCTGAATCTGACACGAGACCACATGGGGCGTCAACTGACGAGACGGCGCTCTCTGAGCTGGGCTTACGAGGGTTGAAGAATAGGGAGCAAGTTGCCAGCAGAGTAGGCTACACTACCCGAGTTCTGCGAATACATTCGCTGCTGATGCCAGGTATGTTGTTCCGTTTCCAAGGACTGCGTCGCTGAAGTCACCGGTGGAGGAGGTAAAAACAAGTGCGCGGAACTAAGTTGGCCCCTGGCGAATTTTGGATGAAGAATTGTCAGAGGGTGTAGGCAACAGTTGTTTATGCTCAATAATTTAACGACATAGCTAGTTGTTCGGGGTAATTTAGTTCATGGAATTGATACATCGACTGAGTCAAGTGGAGAGTCTGTGTAGTCAAGGCTATAGACTCAACGACGGATAGATCCAAAATTGAGTTATTGGCTATTGTGCGTAATAGGCTTTTATAAAACTGTTTATCAGACCGATTCACTGTAAGTAAGCAGTAGGCTACTCATTCAGAAGTAGAGCTTCATTGCCCAGCTACCCAATAATTTATTGCGAGGGACAACATCAGCATCCCCGCGATCGATCTAGCCTCCTGCGACAACACTGACGCAGATAGTCTTGCACTACAGTCTACTATTGTATCGCAGACCGGTGATGTTCCAATAATTCGGGATGTTTATACGGATAATGCTTTGAAATGACATTTGCTCAATGAATGGAATGGAATACAAAAACACTAGTGAGCAGATTGCCTCATCTCATTATCTCTGTGCAATAGTCACATCTGCATCTTAAAAATAACTGCTTATCTCGTCTCTCAAACAACCACACAGTCTGGGACTCTAAAGATTTACAAGAGGGATTAAATATGTCCAAAACGCTTAAGAAGAAGAAGCACTGGTCCGGTAAAGTCCAGGAGTGCGCGCTATCATGGGGGAATGCCGAGGAGTTCGGCTCGGTTGTGGACGTACAAGGGGGAGCAGAGCTGGGAGAATTCCCATACCTGGGACATGTGATTACTGAGGCAATGGTCTGTCACGTCGGGAGGTTACCGAACATCGGGGACGTGCTTCTGGAAGTGAACGGCACCCCTGTCAGCGGCCTGACCAACCGAGACACCCTCGCTGTCATCCGCCACTTTCGGGAGCCCATCCGTATCAAGACCGTCAAACCAGGTATGTTTAGTGTTGTTATTACCGTTCAGAGGTTTTGCAGCCTAGGCCCACTCTTCAAAGTTATGCATTTTACCATGATGTGTTACGTAATATGGCGTACTTGTCGTACTATGGTAACCTTGGTCTGGTCTGTGAAATCAAATTGACCCCATACGTGAGCTGTGACAACATGCATTCTTCTAGTTAACTCTCACCTGCCCCAAAGTCCACTCAGATAATCACATTCAGAAGACTTGAATTGTTGTCTTGCCCATACACACACTAAGTGTTGTCCTTTCGGTGTAATCCTATTTGCCCAGGGCAGTTAATGGCCTGAGTCATAGCTGTGGGGTTAACTGGGACTGCACACGGTCTCTGGTTGGAATGGAATAAATAGTAAAGCTTGTAATTGTGCTGCGTCTTTGGCCTCCAGGATAGTGGGAGGATCAGGTGTGTGTGGCCTTTATTTGTTTCCTAGACTGCTTATGCCAGTACATCAAGCAGTATGAACTGGGTCATTCCACCAGTTCAGTGCCTTTTGAGAAGTGTAACTTGGTTACATTTTTTGTTGTTGTAACATCCTGTCATAAAGATCACATGTTAAACATGATCAAAAAAACACATTTTCTCATCTGAAGAGGTACAAGGAAAAAGACTGTGACAAATACAGTAACAGGGAGGACTGTAACAGGGTTGATGATTTCTTCTTAAATGAGCCAGAACTCCCCACGGGACCTAGAATCTTGTTGTGTGCAACAGGGAGGGGCAATTGACTGCAAGCTGCACATGAAACAAGGTGTGAACATTTCTAGCCTGTCTTTGTAACAGGGTGGACGCGTTATGCTCGACCTGCTCCGTTTTCCACCACAAAACACCAGAAAATTGCCAAAAAAGACTAGGAACGGCTCACCTGCTTTTACACTGTTCTCACTATTAGATGTTCAATGTTTCTTTTGAAAAACATATATATTTAAAAAGGAACGGTTTCACCATATTAAAATGTGAGTTCAGTTCATGTAACAAGGTTGACCTTCAAATGAAGGACAGACTTAAAATAATCACTACTCGCATGAAATCAATAATAATCTTCAGAGATGACTTTTGTCAAAGCAACACAATAACCAGGGATTTACAAAGATGGTGAAACTTGAAGAGATTTTGGAATGAAGTGGGCGACACGGGGTTGACAGAGGGACATGTCAAAATGCTGAATTTTGGCACTTTAGCAAATCTTCATATAAAAACAAAATAGGATTAAATGACTTTGCCGTGTGGTCTATATTAAAAGGCACTTCATTTGATATCAATTCAGTTGGTACACCATTTCTACTTAGAAATATCAACGACCCAACTTCACTCAACGGAAACGTAGAGAAGTGGGAGACGTAGGATGCTGTAGAATGATTGTGCTAAGATCTTTGTAGTTCAGCAGAACGTGTACCTTCTAGCTTGAATCAGCGCTAGGCTATCAAATGTGCGTGTGTAATCCTCTTTGTTTGGATGGACAGATGTCGTCGGTCTTTCCCCGTCCTGCCCGGTTGCTCTTACGAAACGTCCTTGCGTTCTCCCCAGTGGCCTACATCTTCTCCATGTCAAGGAGTTACTGACTTCTCCAACCTCATGGACGTTTTCCCTCTCTCTCGTCTCATCTCTGTTTTACATGCATGGACGAGTGTGGTTACTGGTTTTACACAAGGAGACGCATGTAAATGAAGCGGGAATTGGTTGTCATACTTACATGGCAACTTGTTATGGGTGTTGGGAGGAAGTGGTACTTTTCGATGTGTGTAGGGTTTTGCTGTATGGACTGTCCCAAGTAGCACCCTGCTTTTTGGGACGCAACCGTGGTCCGAGTGAAGAGGCGCTCTGAAGAAACACTAGTGATGGGGGGGGTCGATAGTTAGAATCGATAGTGTGCCTGTTTATCTACCTTCCTTTCAAATGTGGGGTTTGGCAAACTGTTCCGCTTGATAGCCGTGCCAGCTGTGCCGGCCTCTACACGGTGTCGCTATTCCAGCCAGTCCCTGTGTAGTGTTGATCTGTCTATCCCTCAGCCTCATGGTTAATTCACCCATCATCTATCTTTGATGGGGTCTCCATGCCTAGATGAGGCTGTCTGAGGATCTGATGTTACCAGGCCGGTGTTGTTGTGAACTCCAGTCCTGAGATGCAGGGCCTGGGTTACAGGGCTATAGATAAGTAGGGGCTGTCACACTGTAGCCTGGCTAGTGGTAACCATGGCACCACTGCCCATCTGTTGGCAGCCAGTGAGTTTATGACAACAGACACCTGAACTACACTGTGATGGTGGGGCTGGCCTGAGCTCAAAAGCTGAAGCTGGGTTGGAATCTTTAATCTGTTGCTCTGCTTACTTGTTAAAGCTATACTTTATTGCTATCGACGACTGTCTTTGTACTTTGTCTTGTCAAAGCCGGTGGTGATGAATCAATTTCCCTTGAGGGATGGATTAAGTTATACTACAACACATACACACCTGTATGCATAGAAGTCCAATGCTCAAGTAGCCTAATCTACAGTAACACATGATTGCATATCTTTGAGAATTATTGCAGTATTGCCTTATCTTAACACTTCCTCACCCTCTTAGCTTGCTCAATGCTCTCCACCTTCTCTGTTGTTTTCTCTTCTCTCTGTGCTGCTTCTCCCTCCCCATCTACCCTCCTAGGGACATGCCTTCTCATTGGTTTTCTGTTGTCTTGTGATTTCTCTCCCCTTCATTCTATTCCCTCATTGACTCTTCTCTCTCCCTTCCCCAGTCTCCACAGCACCACGGGTCTATCTATAATACTCTGATAGCTTATTACATTATTGTACGTCAATGGAACAGTACATCTTCAGGATTGTGTGCAATCCAGATGCTGTGTTTGTGTGTAAATGAGTATGGGGTGGTTGATTTAATACACCCTAAATTTGCACTGAAAGTGCTATGATCCCAGAAGAGCATTTCCCATCCCGTCTTCGTAACTGCATATTCTAGCCATGAGCATTACATCTGTGGCTCTGAGCCAAACAGGAGAAGAGCCGATGTGATGCTGCTCTCTCTATCTTGCTGAGTGGCTCCAGGTCAGGATTGGAAACGTAGCACACGTCCTCTCTTTAAGTAGCCAGAGGGTGTGTCCCAAATCGGACCCTATTTCCTTTTTATAGTGCACTGCTTTTGACCAAGGCCCATTTTAGAAAAGTAGTGCACTATAAATGGAATAGGGTGCCATTTCTCCCTGGTCAAAAGTAGTGCACTGCGGGCCTCCCGACTAGTGTAGCAGTCTAAGGCACTGCAACGCAGTGCTAGAGGCGCCACTACAGACCCGGGCCGCGACCGGGAGACCCGTGAGGTGGTGCACAATTGGCACAGCGTCGTACGGGTTAGGGGAGGGTTTGGCCGGCTGTGAGGTCCTTGTCCCATTGCGCGCTAGTGACTCCTTGTGGTGGCCGGGCGCATGCAAGCTGACTTCAGTTGCCAGCTGTACGGTGTTTCCTCCGACACGTTGGTGCGGCTGACTTCCGGGTTAATCGAGCAGTGTGTCAAGAAGCAGTGCGGCTTGGCAGGGTCATGTTTTGGAGGACACGTTTCGACTCTCCTGAGTCCGTACGGGAGTTGCAGCGATGGGACAACACTAACTAGCCATTTGGATATCACGAAATTTGGGGAGAAAAATGGTTAAAAAAATTAGGGAAATATTAAAAGAAGTAATGCATCCAGTGTTATCCTGGAATCCAACCTGATTGTGCGATCTGCTTATTGTGTTGCTTTGCTTTGTACCCCTTTACATATTCCACATTTTGTTGTTGCAACCTGAATTCAAAATGGATTCAATCCATTTTTTCTCACCCATATGCACACAATACCCAATAATGACAAAGTGGAAACATGTTTTTAGAAATATTAGCACATTTATTGGACATGTAATACATAAATATCTCATTTATATACCTACACACAACCCTGAGTCAATACATGTTAGAATCACTTTTGGCAGTGATTACAGCAGTGAGCCTTTCTGATTAAGTCTAAGAGCTTTGCACACCTGGATTCTTCAATCTCTGTCGTTGGGAATTGATCATGGCTAGACAACCATTTTCAAGTCTTGTCATAGATTGTCAAGCAGCTTTAAGTAAAATTCTAACCCGGCCACTCGGGAACATTCACTGTCTTCATGGTTTGCAACACCAGTGTAGTTTTGGCCTTGTGTTTTAGGTTATTTTCCTGTTGAAAGGTGAATTCATCTCCCAGTGTCTGGTGGAAAGCAGACTGAAGCAGGTTTTCCTCTAGGATTTAGCCTGTGCTTACCTCCATTCTGTTAAAAAGAAAATTATCCTGAAAAACTCACCAGTCCTTAATAATAACAACAAGCGTACCCTTAACTTGTTGTAGCCACCACTATGCTGAGTGTGGTACTCAGTAATGTATTGGATTTGCCACAAAAGTAAGACTTTGTATTCAGGACAAAAAGTTAATTGTTTTGCCACATTTTTGCAGTATTACTTTACTGCCTTGTTGAAAACAGGATGCATGTTTTGGATAATTTTTTATTTCGTACAGGCTTCCTCCTTTTCACGCTGTCATTTAGGTCAGTATTATGGAGTAAATACAATGTTGTTCATCCATCCTCTGTTTTCTCATATCACAGCCATTCAACTCTGTAGCTGTTTTAATGTCATTGGCCTCATAGTGAAATCCCTGAGTGGTCCTTTTCCTCTGGCAACTGAGTTAAGAAGGTGCCTGTATCCTTGTAGTGACTAGTTGTACCTTTTACACCATCCAAAGTGTAATTAATTACTTCACCATGCTCAAAGGGATATTCAATGTCAGAATTTCTTTTTTTTTTTTGTACTTCTTTGTGAGGCATTGAAAACCTCCCTGGTTGATTCTGTGCTTGAAGTTCACTGCTCGACTGAGGGACTGTACAGATAATTGTATGTGTGGAATACAGAGATGAGGTAAACATTCATAAATCATGTTAAACACCATTGTTGTCCATGCAACTTGTGACTTGTTATGCAAATTTTGACTACTGAACTTATTTAGGCTTGTCATAAGAAAGGGGTTGAATATTTATTCCCTCAAGACATTTCGTCTTTTGATTTTTAATTAACTTGTAAAATATAAAATAAAGTGTTTTTTTCTTCTATTGAATCCATTTTAAATGAAAACTGGAACCAACAAAATGTGGAAAAAGTCTAGAGGTGTGAATACTTTACTTTCTGAAGGCACTATGTTAAATAGCCCAGCAGTGTCTCGTTATGATAAAACCATTAATGAGAGAACCATTTCACACTGGTTTTACAATCTCCAGCCCAGCAGAGTACCGCTGCAGTGTGGTGTTTAATGTGGTTTGTCTCACAGTGCTAGTTTTATGAGATGGCTGCTCTGTTTCAACCAGTCGACGGTAGCTTTACCCAGCCAACAACGTCTGCAACTTCTGTCCGAAACTCTTAACACATTTCCGCTTCTATGGACAAAGTCTTGTATCCATTCTAACGGCTGTCTCCATACACTTGCAGGAAAGTCTTCTTCCTTACAGCATTGTTTTATCACCAAACACCATTTCATTATTTGTATTTGGGTAGGATGGTACCCCTTGTTCCCAGCTCACACAATGTCAGTAGGAGACAACACTACCAGAAAATTATGCTATTACAGAAGGCTCCAGCTAAGTAAATAACTAGTGTTGGTTGCCTTGTAAATGTCTGTCGCTCAGTGGGTTGTTAACCACTGTGACAGTAACAGCATAGCACTGTCACACTCCTCCCAGTCGTCCCTGTTTTTTTAAATTAGATCAAATCAAAGTTTATTAGCCACGTACACAGTTTTGCTGATATCACAGGTGTAGCAAAATGCTTATGTTTCTAGCTCCAATGCAGCAATAACTAGCAATACAATAACAATACACACATTCTCCAAAAGTACAAAAAAAAAGGTTCAGCGATGATCAAATGTGTTCATTTTTTTTGGGGGGGGTGTATAGCTTTGCCTCGGTGGTGGTGCCTTTCACAGTGCCTTAACTAGGACAGAAACAAGACAGAAGGTCACAAAGTCTTACTTCTGTCATGGTGCAGAGAGGCTCACTGACAACAGGCCTGTCACAGAGGGGAGTGATACCTCTGAACTTAATTGGCTTGTAACAACATTCTGATGATCTATAGCTCACCATGATCATGGACTATGGAATTGTTAGTCATTGTAATGGTTCTTATCAGCCCTTATCAGTCATGCTCCAGTGTTTGAGGTAGAAGCATTATTACAGTCTCCCCGGCCTGCTTAGAACCTTCTCCCTTTCGTTGTTGGCCCACTGCATTCCAGATGCAGATGGAACTCCAATTGATCTCGTCTTCGCGTGTGTGTCACAGGAGGCTGGTGAGGGAAGGACGGGTTCGGAGTCATTCCTGGATTGGAGTGAATGGGATCAAGCACATGGAAACCACTTGTTTGATACCGCTCCATGTATTCTGTTCCCGCCATTACTATGAGCCCGTCCTCCCCAATTAAGGTGCCACCAGCCGTGTGTGTTACTTACGCCTTTTGGAGGAGGGAACACAACACCCTAATACACAACTCCCCGTGGAGTGAAAGAGGTATGTGACTGTAGGTGCGGGTAAGGATGACAGAGGCAAAGAATATTACCGTTAACAGGAAATGTATTTCCTTAACACGGTAATTGTCGGGAAAAGGGTCTGGACGGAACCAAAGCAAAGAAAGTAGAAGTTAGTCCCCTCTCCTACCTACCAACTACTTACCTATTCTTAGCACCACCTGGCACACCAACCAAAATACAGGGGGTGGTCCGCCCAGGTCTTACCTAGTGTGCATAGACAGAGTACATACTACAGGTATATGTATGCCCGCAGGCCTGTTGCCTAAACACTCCCAAGGTGCCTTCCTCTTCCCCCCCTGGGAACAAATAAAACAGAAGTCAAACTCTGAACAATTTGAATAAACTAAAAACACTAAGTCCTATGGCGTACACATACCTCTAAGTCCTATGGCGTACACTAACAAAGGAACACTGGCTTTTCAAGCTGCAGAAAGAGTCGGTAATTGCAGACAGCTGTATCTCCTAACGAGAGGGCGGGGTCAGATCTCCAATCTGAAATGGGGCCGACCAATCAGCTGCAACATACAAACCCAAATCAATACAGAAACTGGGGAACGTAACAGTGTGTGTGTGTGTGTGTGGTATTACAGGCCTGACGTGTTTCATCCCCTCCTACCGGCTGCTGTCTCTGGGCTCATTCCCCAACCCTGTCACTCTCCTTCGCCCGCCATCCCACCATCCAATCCGCCCCTCTGTCCGACAGCTAGGCTGTCAGTGGGGAAGGAGGGAGGGAGTGAGAGCGAGCGGATGGGTGCGTGGAGGCCCCAGACAGCAGCAGCTGCTGTGAATACTAAAGCATCCCCCCCTCCTTCTTTCCATCCCTCCCCTCTCCACCCCTGACACGGCCGATTCCTGCAGCAGCTCTCGCTCAGTACTAAGGTGATTTTTATATAGGCTGTGTTCCGTGTCATCTTTATTGTAGTCGCATTCTCCGGTCGCATTCCAGGTCATTTGCATTGCAGTCGAGCTACGCAGACGATCAGATCTGGTCGGGAGAAAGTGTTTTAACTTTGAGCACATCTCAGAAGATTACTGTGTTTTTCATTTGCTTCCTGAAAAGTTCTAGAAACACTATTAGGCATTCTCCAGACATCGGATCATCTGCACAGTGTGCAATAGAGACGGCCTGGAATGTGGCCAGTACTTCAACTCCTCTGTTCCCACATTACAGAGCATGAGAGACCCACTGAACCCTCTCACAGGACGACAGGAGGAGGAAAGGGAACCAGGGAAGACTTAAGAGGCTCTGTGGTGCCAGTCTATTGGCCCAACACTTGTCATTCCCATCAAAGCTGCGTGGCGTTTAAAATATATTCCACTGTTGTTTGTTTGCCTGGCAGGGAACAGACTTTTAATAACTAGTGGCGAACTGGACAGCGTGTGTGGGAGCCCGCGTTGGAAACCTAACAAATATGCAGAGTGACACGGGTGTCCCGGGCACTTGTTATTTATCCCTGTTTTATTGTCTTGTCTGTCACTTTGAGACCGTCAGCATGGTAATGAATAGGGCCTGCAGCAATGATGACGTTTTAATATGATCTGTGGTCTCTTCTAACAGCCACATTGTCCGAGGGGGGGGGGGGGGGGCATGACTTGGCAGGCAGGGTGTTTACAGACAGAGGAGATGTCTGCTGCTTTCACTAATGCCCCCTTAATTTCTCTGACCGAGGGAGTGGAGTGGCCGTGCCACGGTGTGGTGTCGGGAGTAGCAGCCGTGTCTCTAGGTACGTAGATGCCTGTGGAAGTGCAGTACAACACACGCACGCTGTCTCTTGTCTGTTAATTGACCCCATGCAGTGAAGCATCATGGCTGCAGTTTATTCCCCTGGAGATGAGGTGAGGTCAGCCTTGTAAATGGTCAGTATAAATAACACATTCTGTCACAGGGCACATTATCCCCAAGCTTAATGGTAAAGCGTAAGAGTCAATGGCCTGGGAATATGATGCAGCTGCTCTGTTAAAGCAATGCATCCTGGGACAGATTTCTAGTCACGTTGGGAAATGTTTCCCTTTTTTTTCTTTACCTCCCTTCATCCGTGGACAAACAAACGCGGTCTGTCATTCCCCTGTGCAGCAGAGTGAGCTCTGTCATGGACACCCTGATAAGCAGCTTTCAGGCTAATGGCTTGATGCTTGGAGAGACAGGTACACGGTGGGAGGCTGGGGGTGCTATCACAGCGCTAGCAGCTGTGTGAAGATGTGCCTTTTGAGCAGTGACGTTGACCTCGGACAGAAGCACACAATGATGAATTTCTGTTCATCTCATGAAGGTGGTGACAGACGGTGCTTATTCACAGCCAGCTGCTTTTAAAGGGAGATAAGGAAGTGGAGAGTGGAAGGGAAACAAAGGAGGGAGAGCAGGGAAGATTGGATGGCGTGTGCACTGCACAGAGGGGCGGATCTCAAGTAAGATGGTCACTTTATTGGTCAATTGCACACAAGGTCCAATCGAAAGCTTTACTGCTTTTATAAACAATTTGAAAACTCTAAAATGGTATTTGGAGAACACCAAAAACAAGCAAAATTTACTCCAGCCATTATCACCGTGGCTGCTGTAGCTTCATTCCCCTCAGTTGATAAGGGACATAAACATTCTACGCACTAGCTCAGCACTGGGATTAAAAACTCAAATTTAGTTTCATGTCAAGTCAAACAGCAGATACCGAGCCATCTTCCAGTTACCGAGCCATCTTCCAACTCTGCACTGTTTTGAGAGGAAACTTGCGCTGTTCACTGCAGCCAGGATAACAGCCTGCCCGCCCGCTCCGAGGCGTCAACGTGGTCCTAAAGCCAGCATCTTGACTGGAGTAGTGTAGAGAAGCTAGCTAAACTAGTCAGCTTCAGCTAGCTCGACTAATTTATGCCACATGCTGCACTTTCTCCCCAACCCCATTCAGATGAAACATCTGCCAACCTGTTGGTTGTTCCTTGTAGCCTAGCTCCTTCTCATTTCACACACTTTTTTTATTCTGTCATTTTATTCCATCTTGCATTGCATTAGTGAACTGTCACTCCCCTTGTACTCATTGAGCCTCTTTGCCGGTTTGATTGGCCAACATGAACAACAAGCTACATGTGAATGCTATCAGTCTTTTTATGGGGCGCACCATGCACGTCATAACTACATTCAAGTTTGTTTTATTCAATTCATAATTTGAAACGTCAAAGGTCCTTATGCAAACAAAAATAATGAACAATGAACACAATTGCTTTTTTTTCTATGGCAATTTGAATGCACGAGATCCTGAGCCCATGGCCGTGCCATTCATTCGCTGCCATCACCTCATGTTTCAGCATCATCATGTCACGGCCCCATGTCGCAAGGAACTATACATGATTCCTGGAAGTTGAAAATGTCCCTGCTCTTCCATGGCCTGCATACTCACGAGACATGTCACCCATTGAGCACGTTTGGGATGCGCTGGATCGACGTGTACGACAGCGTGTTCCACTTCCTGCCAATATCCAGCAACTTCACACAGCCATTGAAGAGGAGTGGGACAACATTCCACAGGCCACAATCAACACCCTCATCAACTCTATGTGAAGGAGATGTGTCGTGCTGCATGAGGCAAATGGTTGTCATACCAGATACTGACTGGTTTTCTGATCCATGCCCCTATCTCTTTTGAAGGAATCTGTGATCAACAGATGCTTAGCTGTATTCCTAGTCATGTGAAATCCATAGATTAGGGCCTAATGGATTAATTTCAATTGACTGATTTCCTTATGAATTGTAACTGTAAAATCTTTGAAATTGTTGCATGTTGCGTTTTTTTAATATTTTTGTTGTGCGTAACAATGTCACGTGGATATTTTAATTGCATTAAGAAAAAGGCCTTTTCGGTGTTAAAATGACCCTATTTATTTAATATTTGCACAAGTATTCAAATACTAATGTCCGTTTGGATATTCTAGTAACGGTGCACTTCGCTAGTATGACATGCCGCTATTGGCCAATTTGGTCTGACTCCCGAGTACGAGATGCCCTTCTACACTGCAGAGGCACCGAGGGTCATTGGGAGCAGAGGCAGCTGGCATCTCTGCCCACATAATCTCCTGACCAGAACGTTTCCCATGGAAGTAGATGCAGAGATTATAGAGGGATCAGAAATGCAAATATACAGAGCGAGGGAGAGGATGTGACTGAGAGAGTGGGGTTGCTTCTCTGTACACACACACACACACACACACACACACGTCTATAATAAAATTAGTTTTGACTCCCCAGCCTGACTAACACTCCCCTCGACACCCCACCACTAGAGAACAGGCACAGTTGGCTCTTTGGAATCGTAATATCTGCAAATAACTCTCTCAGCCCTCCTTGTGAGCCGCCAGTGAGCGCACGTGCATAAGAATGAGAAATTAAGGCCGAGATGAGGATTGTTTCTTCAGTTCTAGTGGCCTTTTGAGGGGAGATGCAATTAGAACGATGGGATTTGTGGCACTTTTTATTCCTGCAGGCTGAGGCTTGATGTTGTCATTGATTCTCCTTTCCTTAGTCATCATTCTGATGTCCACAGATGTTCCTTAGTTACCACCCACCCTGTCCTGCTCTGTGATGTTGCAGGTGTTCCGCCCTGCTGGTTGTATTTTTAGAGCTCTTTTTGTTTTCTTTGATTCATTCTCCCGCTCTGTTCTCTTTCTCCGGGATTGCTTGGTGTTGTTAGGGAGAGATGGGCCCGAAGCTGTCTTTGTCTGGCCCCGCGGCTTCCTGCTTGCTTTGTGCTCCTCCTGACTGTGGTAATAAAACCACTGAACTACAGAGAGATGGTTCTCGATCTCAGGCCTGGCAGGGCCGTGTTGGACCACGGCCCGTCTAGGCCTCTCGATTGTCTCTGTGGTCTGTGCCAGGCTGCCAGCTCAACCCACTCAGCTGTTTGTCACTGCCACTCTACCTTGAAGAATCGATTTGAGTCTCTCTGGTGGCGGTACCCATGGTTTCCTCCAGGACCAGAATCAAACATAAGAAAGCCACATCAGCCTACCTTCAAATTAACCACCACCCGCTCAGGACCTCGGACTGGAGCGAAGGTTCAGCTTCCAGCAGGACAATGACCCTAAGCACACAGCCAAGACAGCGCAGGAGTGGCTTTGGGACAAGTCTGAGTGTCCTTGTGGCCCAGCCAGTGCCGTGACTTGAAACCAATCAAACATCTCTGGAGAGACCTGAAAATAGCTGTGCAGCGACGCTCCCCATCCAACCCGACAGAGCTTGAGAAGATCTGCAGGGGAGAAACTCCCCAAATACAAGTGTGCCAAGCTTGTAGCGTCGTACCCAAGACGACTCGAGGCTGTAATCGCTGTCAAAGGTGCTTCAACAAAGTATTTACTAAAGGGTCTGAATACTTATGAAAATGTGATAACGGTTTTTGCTTTGGGCTATTGTGTGTAGATTTGAAGGGGGACAATTGAATCCATTTTAGAATAAAGCTGTAACGTAACAAAATGTGGGTAAAAGTCAAGGGGTCTGAATACCTTCTGAATGCACTGAATCTATTGTCACCCTCCTGAATGAGACAGACACACACAATCTGTGTCTCAAGGCTTCAAAATCCTTCTTTAACACCTCCTCCCCACTGATTTTTGAAGTGCTTTTAACAAGTGACATCAATAAGGGAACATAGACTGATCAAGTGAATCCAGGTGAAAGATTTGGTATGGAAAGATTAGGTGTTCTTAATATTTTGTATATTTCCTGGTATTTTTATAACACAATGCCAACTTAACCTGGAAGCCAGCCGCACCAATGTTTTGGAGGAAACACAGTACAGCTGGTAACTAAAGTCAGCGAGCGTGCGCCCGGGCGACACAAGGAGTCGCTAGTGCGCGATGGAACAAGGACATCCCTGCCGGCCAAACCCTCCCCTAACCCGGACGACGCTGGGCCAATTGTGCGCCGCCCCATGGGTCTCCTGGTCGCGGCCGGCTGCGAAAGAACCTGGACTCGAACCCAGAATCTCTAGTGGCACAGCTAGCACTGCGATGCAGCGCCTTAGACCACTGCGCCACTCTGGATCCCTTTCCTGGTAGTTTTAAAGGGTCTCTTTCACATTTCATTGGTATGTTGTTGTCTACCACTGAGCCGGCAGACTGGAAGACAACATGTTGCGACAGCACACACAACCTCTTTATTCAGTCCACGATTTGTCATTTCCTATTCTTCACTAATAGGCACGACCCTCCTGATGAATTGCAGATTGTTTTGTGGCTACAGCTGTTGTCAGCTCTGATTTGGGCCCAGTGCCAACCATGAGAACTTTTAAGGGTGATGTGATGTCTGGTTATATTGTAGCATGCTGGCTATCCTGCCCATTGCATCCTCATAAAGTCTCCCACTGGACAGATGAAGGAATTAGGCCACAATTTGCACCACAGGACACAAGTACGTATGGTGGGAAAATGGTTAATGCTGCCGGACCGCAGAAAATCGAAGGTTCTGGGAAAGGAAAGCTCCACTCAGATTTATTATTACCAATCTCTATGGGGTTACCTGGAGTCGGTGTAAGACGTGAGCTTCATTTTAAAAACCTGTCATGTCATTGGATTGGTGTATTGCCGGGGGAGACAAACATACTGCAGAGTCCCAATGCTCCAGTTAGATAAGTGTCCTCATCAGAATTCATGGATGCCAGAAATCCTGCTCAGGCCATTTGCTTGGCCTTGCATTTGAGGTTTTCTAACAGCTTATTGATCGGTCCAATCTCAGCCTGTTAAGCCAGCATCCATAGCATAGCGGTAGGACCCCTGGTCTCCATGTGGAAGGACGCACACACACACACCAAAAACAATAGTGGAGCTGCAAAGAATTCCTGATAGCAACAGGGTTAATTGTGTGATTTCTCAGCAAGTATACACTGACTATACCAAACAATAGGAACACCTTCCTAATATTGAGTTGCACCCCCCTTCACTCAGAACAGCCTCAATTTGTCGGGCATGGCTCTAATGCTTCCCACAGTTAGGTCCACCATCAATTTGGGTGGTGGACCTAATTTAATACACGCGGGAAACTGTGGCGCGTGAAATTGGTGCGGCTGGGAACCATACTCCATTCAAAGACACTTAAGTATTTTATTTTGGCACATACACGATCCATGTCTCTATTGTCTTAAGGCTTCAAAATCCTTCTTTAACCTGCTTCCTCCCTTTTTATCTACACTAACTAAAAGTGGATTTAACAAGTGACTTCAATAAGGGATCACCAGACAGACCAGCTATTCTTAATGTTTTGTATATTCAACGTATATTTCCTGGTAGTTTTAAAGTGTATCTTTCACATTTCATTGGTATGTTGTTGTCTACCATTGTGAGCCGGCAGACTGGAAGACACACAACCTCCTTTATTCAGTCCACAATTGTCATTTCCTGTTCTACACGGCCCTCCTGATGAATTGCAGATTGTTTTTGCTTCTGAAAAGAGGAGGCCTTTATATAATCAGATGAAAGCACAAGGCTGGATGGCCTCTCTATAGCTCGAGCTCAGTTCAACTTCACAGGGCCCCTCTTCACTAGCAGCACCCCTCAGTACCGGGGCCTCTAAGGGCCTTTTTAAACTCGATAGTCCTTTTGAGATTGGCCCTTTACAACTGTATTGGTCAAAGGGAGAAGATGAGAGGTGGCTCTATGTATTGTCCCTGTGATTATGTGACTGTTGGAGTGCCCATTAACAGTTCTCATTCAGCACTTCTAATGCTGGAGAGACTGGGGATCCGGATCACTGATTGCCTCGGCATATGATGGCACAGCATGAAAACCATTTTGTCTTTCATGCACCCTTCTTCACAGACGGCACACTCTTTCTCTCTCTCCTTCTATGACGGTGTGGATCCTTCAGATGTGTTGACTAGTCGGGAACTTACATGCACTGTCTAAGACAACCTGTCACGGTTGGATGACCCAATGGTTGTTCCAGGAGAGCCATGTCCCCCCCCCCCCCCCACGTTCCCTCTTGATCATTGAGTCTATCTGCTCTCCTCGTTTCCCCCGAGAGAGGATTCTAGTATTGTAAGCAGCATATGTACATTTTGCCTTCAATTGACTTTTTATCAGCAACAATGTGTCACGAGAAATAGATCTGTCAGCACTGATGGCAGCAAGTGAGTTCTCCCAAGGTGCTTTTCAAAAAAGCCCTCCAGATATAATTGTGTACGTGCCAAGCAGTTTTAACCCATTGCATTTTTTAAGGACAAGCTGGAAAATGTCACATTACTTGAAGAACAAGAAGCATTACTGTAGTATCTGCTAGTTTATTATTATCTGTAAAGTGATTTTAAACATTGCATAGACAACAATGGCATGCCTTGTCTAAACATGTTTCAGAGTACTGTAACACAAGTCCCTGTGTTTGTAAAAATATAGCTCCCTTGCATATCATGAGTACAACGACGAGACTAATATTTGTGGGGAATTGAGTCATGTAAGGAATGCAGATATTTGGAGTTTGATGGCGGTGAGAACAGAATGTGCTTCTGGGAAGCTGTACTCGACACAAGAGAAGTGTATTGTTACCAACAGGTGTTCTGGCAGCCAGTTCACATTGTTTCCATTTGGCTGTTGGAGCTGTGAGGAGCACAAGATGTCCTCTATTTCACTGAAACACGGTCTTACTTAGTCTTTTTCATTCTCAGGAAAATGAAAAGTGTTTTCCTCTGTACTTTTAACTGTATTTTCTCATAAGCTCCAGAGTGTGTGGGAGCAGCGTCTTTTCTTTGTTGAATATCATAGCGACAAGCTGCCACACAGAATTTGACCCAGGTATACAGATCTGAAGTGTTGTGATTAGACGTCGACCGATTATGAGTTTTCAACGCTGATACCGATAATTGGAGGACCAAAAAAGCCGATACCGATTAATCGGACGATTTATTAAAAAAATAAATAAATAAATAAATAAATATATATATATATATATATATATATATATATATATATATATATATATATATTTTAATAAAATAAATAAAAAATGTATTTGTAATAATGACAATTACAACAATACTGAATTAACACTTATTTTAACTTAATATAATACATCAATAAAATCAATTTAGCCTCAAGTAGATAATGAAACATGTTCAATTTGGTTTAAATAATGCAAAAACAAAGTGTTGGAGAAGGACGTAAAAGTGCAATATGTGCTATGTAAGAAAGCTAACGTTTCAGTTCCTTGCTCAGAACATGAGAACATATGAAAGCTGGTGGTTCCTTTTAACATGAGTCTTCAATATTCCCAGGTAAGAAGTTTTAGGTTGTAGTTATTATAGGACTATTTCCCTCTATACCATTTGTATTTCATTAACCTTTGACTATTGGATGTTCTTATAGGCACTTTAGTATTGCCAGTGTAACAGTATAGCCTCCGTCCCACTCCTCTCTCCTCCCTGGGCTCGAACCAGCAACACATTGACAACAGCCACGACATCGAAGCAGTGTTACCCATGCAGAGCAAGGGAAACAACCACCCCAAGGCTCAGAGTGAGTAAAGTTTGAAACGCTATTAGCGCACGCTAACTAGCCAGCCATTTCACTTCAGTCACACCAGCCTCATCTCGGGAGTTGATAGGTTTGAAGTCATAAACAGCGCAGCGCTTGACGCACAACGAAGAGCTGCTGGCAAAACGCACGAAAGTGCTGTTTGAATGAATGTTTACGCGCCTGCTTCTGCCTACCACCGCTCAGCGGTAGATACTTGTATGCTTGTATGCTCAGTCAGATTATATGCAACACAGGACACTCTAGATAATATCTAGTAATATCATCAACCATGTGTAGTTAACTAGTGATTATGATAAGATAAGTTTAATGCTAGCTAGCAACTTACCTTGGCTTACTGCGTTTGCATGACAGGCAGTCTCCTTGTGGAGTGCAACGAGAGAGAGGCAGGTCATTATTGCGTTGGACAAGTTAACTGTAAGTTTGGATCCCCCGAACCGACAAGGTGAAAATCTGTCTTTCTGGCCCTGAACGAGGCAGTTAACCCACCGTTCCTAGGCCGTCATTGAAAATAAGAATGGGTTCTTAACTGACTTGCCTAGTTAAAAAAATATTAAATAAAGGTGTAAAAAAAAAAAATCTGATTATTATGAAAACTTGAAATCGGCCCTAATCAATCTGCCATTCCGATTTAATCGGTCGACCTCTAGTTGTGATTCACAACATTGAAGAATGCTTTGACTCTCGGTAAGGTGGTGTTAGGTGTTCATACTTTACCCACATCATACAGACCTGGGCCCGGTTTCCCAAAAGCATCTTAAGGCTAAGTTCGTTAGAACATTCATCAGGGCGTCTTTAAATTTTTGTAAGTCTTTTTTAAAATCATGTTGCATTTTTAAAATCGATCATAATCTAACGCCTGGCTTAGACCAATCGTAGAACAGGTGGGTGTGTCGTTGGATCACAGTTCGCCGTCCCACGTCACTTTACACAAAGTCTCAGCCAAATATAGGATCAGGGTTCGTACGGTCATGAAAATCCTAGAAAAGTATTGACATTTTGAAATAGTGTTTTCCAGGTCTAGAAAAGTTTTTGGGGAAAATTATAAAATCCCCAAAGTTTGGGGGAAAAACGTGGAAATTAATCTAATTTATTTAGGCACAGTTTCCTTTTTTAATAAATTTGTACAAAATTAAAAACGATATCAGCCAGGATCACCTGCAGGGATCGTCTGAGACCAGCCACCCAGGCAGCTGAGGAAGCAGTGGGTTTGCACAACAGAATAAATTGTGTACAAACTGTCAGAAACCATCTTAGGGAAGCTGATCTGCGTGCTTGTCATCCTCACCAGGGGCTGGACTTGGTGGTAACCATCTTCAGTGGGCAAATGCTCAACTTTGATGGCCACTGGCACGCTGGAGAAGTGTGCTCTTAACTGATGAATCCCGGTTTTAACTGTACCGGGCAGACGGTGTGTATGGCGTTGTGTGGGCGAGCAGTTTGCTGATGTCAACGTTGTGAATATAGTGCCCCATGGTGGTGGTGGGGTTATGATATTGGGCAGGCATAAGCTACGGACAATGAACACAATTGCTTTTTTTTTCTGTGGCAATTTGAATGCACGAGATCCTGAGGCCCTTTGTTGTTCCCTTTGTTGTGCCATCAACTCATGTTTCAGCATCATAATGCACGGCCCCATGTCACAAGGATCTGTACTCACTAGACGTGTCACCCATTGAGCATTTTTGGTGTGCTCTGGATCTACGTGTACAACGGCATGTTGCAGTCAATATCCAGCAAATTCGCAGAGCCATTGAAGATGAGTGGGAAAACATTCCACAGGCCACAATCAACAGCTTGATCAACTTTATGCGAAGATGATGTGTCGCGCTGCATGAGGCAAATGGTGGTCACACCAGATGCTCACTGGTTTTCTGATCCACGGCCCTAACTTTTTTTTATTTTTAAGGCATCTGTGACCAACAGATATGCATATCTGTATTCCCAGTCATGTGAAATCCATGTCATGTCATGTGAAATTAGGGCCTAATGAATTTATTTCAATAGACTGATTTCCTCATATGAACTGTAACTCAGTTAAATCTTTTGAAATTGTTCCATGTTATTTTTGTTCAGTGTACATTATTAAGCTATTCATATGATTTCAATTAAATAGTAAATCAATTTATTGTTTTCGGCGAAACAAATGATTCACATCGCCATTGTATTAGTTGGTATTCAGTTGAATGGAATCAAGTGAATAAAAATAATGAGGGAATCGCGAACATTCATTTTAAGAAATAAGATTTCGAAGTAGCATTTTATTTTGGATTATGTGGCTTGTTTTGTAGATACTTCCAGTTGATTTGGGCATCAAATGTATGGGACATTGCAACTGAATCGATGCTGGTCAGTCAGCCTTCAAAGTAGACGCCGCTTGTAAGGTAGCTAAGATAAATGTGACCAAACTAGAAAAGGTACATTTTAATGAAATTTTGTGGGCCTGCTTCAGCTCAATAAAACGTTTTGTAGCCTACCATGGCCGTTTTGATACATTTTGAATGACCTAATTATTTAAAACGGCATATAAAGTATGTGGTGGTAATGTTGCGTTGTTTTACATAAAGGGTGGTCAACCATCCTCCCAGGAGAGCTAATGGGTATGCAGGCTTTTATTCCTGTCCCCCTCTGACAATCCACATTTTGGAAATGAGCTGCTAAACCGGACCTTGATCAACTGGCTCTGATGTGTTTGAGCAGAGCTTGATCAGAAGCCTGTACACCCAGTAGCTCTCCAGGCTGAGGGTTGACCACGTGTTTCATACATTGCCGAACGGGTATTCTACTTAGGGGGGTGGGGTGAAGGGCCTCCCAGAGTCGATACAATATTACGTTAACTTTTTATGCGTATATAGAGACGCCGCCCATTGTTGGTCATGGAAATTTGGTTATAACTCATGAAGTCATGGAAAGGTCATGAAATTCCATCTCTGTGTGTATGAACCCTGTAGAATGAAGACTGTATATCTGTTTCTCTGTGACCGCCGGCAATGTAGTAGTGAAATATAAATAGCCTAAAAAGTTTGCTATGTTATAAACAAGTGAAGCAAGGATGCATAAAAAAAATGAATTATATAATAGCTAGATTATTAAGCTAAGTATTGACGTGCACTTTTTGTACACAGTCCCCCCATTCACTTATGTGAATTAAAGTAGTCAAAGTTTAGTATTTGGTCCCATATTCCTAGCATGCAATGATTGATATGGAGCCATTGTGACATTTGTTTTGGTTGTGTTTCAGATTATTTTGTGCCCAATAGAATGTATTGTGTCATTTTGGAGTCGCACAAATATTATCATAGCATTGGAGGTAAGCATGATTTTATTTGGGGGCGGGGCTATACTATTTGTGCGTCATTCAGGAATATCCGTAATCATGGTAGCATCCACATTAATGTAGAAGTGTTGTTATTTACAATAAAAGTGACTCCAAAATGACACTACATGATTTACCATTAATTTCATTTCACTAATGTGGCCACAACACATTAAGGGAATGTGGTCAAACAACTAAAATAGCCAGCCAATGCAAATGCCATCATCTGGTGTTTTTCAAATGTGAATTTTCCTCATTGGAAACTAGTTAAACAAGGATCCACTTAGGTGTGTAAACAGAATGGTCTGAAGAGGTTTGACGCCTCTAGAGCCACAGAAGCTGATGAACTGGGCCACAGAAGCTGATGAACTGGGCCACAGAAGCTGATGAACTGGGCCACAGAAGCTGTAGAACTGGGCCACAGAAGCTGTAGAACTGGGCCACAGGAGCTGTAGAACTGGGCCACAGGAGCTGTAGAACTGGGCCACAGGAGCTGTAGAACTGGGCCACAGGAGCTGTAGAACTGGGCCACAGGAGCTGTAGAACTGGGCCTGAACTGCATTCCAATCCCTCAGAAACAAACCTGGTCAAGGCTGGGTATCGGTCTCTGTTTACATACCACTTAGGTATGTAAACAGGTTGGTATGAAGAGGTCTGACGCCACTAGAGCCACAGAAGCTGATGAACTGGGACACAGAGGCTGTAGAACTGGACCTGAACTGCATTCAATCCCTCATAAACAAACCTGGTCAAGGCTGGGTACCGGTCTCTCTTTACATACCACTTAGGTATGTAAACAGGTTGGTATGAAGAGGTCTGACGCCACTAGAGCCACAGAAGCTGATGAACTGGGCCACAGAAGCTGTAGATCTGGGCCACAGAAGCTGTAGATCTGGGCCACAGAAGCTGTAGATCTGGGCCACAGAAGCTGTAGAACTGGGCCTGAACTGCATTCCAATCCCTCAGAAACAAACTTGGTCAAGGCTGGGTATCGGTCTCTGTTTACATACCACTTAGGTATGTAAACAGATTGGTATGAGGAGGTCTGACGCCTCTAGAGCCACAGAAGCTGTAGACCTGGGCCACAGAAGCTGTAGACCTGGGCCACAGAAGCTGTAGAACTGGGCCACAGAAGCTGTAGAACTGGGCCACAGAAGCTGTAGAACTGGGCCACAGAAGCTGTAGAACTGGGCCACAGAAGCTGTAGAACTGGGCCTGAACTGCATTCCAATCCCTCAGAAACAAACCTGGTCAAGGCTGGGTATCGGTCTCTGTTTACATACCACTTAGGTATGTAAACAGATTGGTATGAGGAAGTCTGACGCCTCTAGAGCCACAGAAGCTGTAGACCTGGGCCATAGAAGCTGTAGAACTGGGCCTGAACTGCATTCAATCCCTCATAAACAAACCTGGTCAAGGCTGGGTATGTCTCTTACCTGCCCCCCGTCCCCCTCTCTGTCGGTCTCGGTCTGTCTCTCGCTTTCTGTTTCTCCCTCTCTTTCTCTCTTTCTCTCTGACCTGATTGAAGCACTCAGGAGGAAATGAGAGCGGCAACAGTGTGGCCGGGAAACAGCAATGACTGTAGCTGTAAAGCAACAGGGAAGCAGCCCGTCCGGTCCAAGGCTGATTTGAGGAGAGGACTATTAGGGTGACGTCCTCTGCCAAGACTGCAAATGAGCTCTGTGTGTTCTGTGGGGCTCCTGAGGGTCTGGGAGATGAGCCCAGCTCTTTCACTGATTCAACACTTCTGCTGACAGACCGAGGCTGGCAGCCTCTACGGCTTGGCAGAGCAGAGGGGACATAGGGGCAGTGGATAAAATTGAGATCCTTCAAGACAGCCAACCTCCCCGAGCTCTGTCCTGGAGATGTTGCTCTGGACATACAGTGCCTTCAGAAAGTATTCACACCCCTTGACTTATTCCACATTTAGTATTCACTAGTGATTTGACATTTTTGGCCGATACCGATATCCAATATTTTTCTTGCCCCAAAAAAACGTTTTTCTTTTTTTTGCAGCCTTTTAAGCATTCTAGTACAGTTAAATAGTTAACACACACAATGACACAGCGGTCTAAGGCACAGCATCTCAGTGCAAGAGGCGTCACTGTAAATAAACATTTGTTCTTAACTGACTTGCCTAGTTAAATAAAGGTTACACACCACACCACACTGACCAAAAAGTTGTTTTGTTGGCATTTACGTACAGTTGAAATCAGATGTTTACATACACTTAGGTTGGAGTCATTAAAACTAGTTTTTCAACCACTCCACAAATTTCTTGTTAACAAACTATAGTTTTGGCAAGTCGGTTTAGGGCACATATGTCAGAGTCAAGGCCCGCGGGCCACATCCGGCCCGCAAGAAGGTTTTTTACGGCCCCTGGGATGATCTTGATTTATTATTAGAACCGGCCCGCAGCAAGCCGGCAGCCCGCAGATCTTTTACACGCACCAATACTACATTTCCCACAATGCAAAGGTGACGCACCGAGCAGTAGGCTGCTTCATTTCAATATTTATTGGCACAGCAGTCGTCAGCATCACAGTAAAATTAACTTTCAGATACCCATCAAAAATGGCAAAACGGAAGGTGGATACTGAGAACCGGGGGTTTCAAACAAGGTGGGAGTCGGAGTATATGTTCACGAAGGTAGCTGGAAAACCTGTGTGTCTTCTGTGTGGAGAAAGTGTGGCGGTACTGAAAGAGTATAATCTGAGACGACATTATGAAACGAAACACGCGGACACACACGCGGACGCAACTGTCAAGGCCAGTTTTATTTTGGCAGAAGAGATCGCTAAATCAGCCCGGCCATTTACGGAGGGGGATTTCATCAAAAACTGCATGATTAAAGTTTGTGACGAAGTTTGCCCAGAAAAAAGGCAACTCTTTTTAAATGTGAGTCTGAGCAGAAACACCATTGCCGAGAGAGTAGACCAGTTGTCCATCAATCTAAAAGAGCAGCTTGTGAAAAAGGGAAAAGATTTTATTGCATATTCCTTGGCTGTGGATGAGAGCACCGACATTTCTGACATTGCCCAGTTGTCAATTTTCATCCGCGGAGTGGACTCCAACCTAAGCGTGACAGAGGAGTTTTTGGCTTTACGTCCTATGCATGGCACAACTACGGGGCATGATTTGTATGAAGAGGTGTCAAGATGTGTAAATGAGATGGAGCTGCCTTGGGAAAAACTCGTGGGTTTGACAACCGACGGAGCACCTGCGATGTGTGGACACAGGAGCGGACTGGTGGCGAAGATACGGGAAAAGATGCAAGAGGAAAACGCGACAGGTGAGCTGACAGCTTATCATTGTATCATACACCAGGAAGCGTTGTGCGGTAAAGCCTTGAAAATGGAGCATGTAATGAGCATCATCACGCGCACAGTTAACTTTATCAGAGCCAAAGGTTTGAATCACCGCCAGTTCAAGGCATTTCTGACGGAGTTAGAAACGGAGCATGGTGATTTGCCTTATCACACAGAGGTGCGATGGCTAAGCCAGGGAAAGGTGCTTCAAAGATGTTTCGAGCTTCGTGAGGAGATTTGTCTGTTCTTGGACAGCAAAGGGAAAGACACAACACAACTCCGAGACGAAATGTTTCTGTGTGAAATGGCTTTTCTGTGTGACATTACGAGTCATCTGAATGCAATAAACTTGCAGCTGCAGGGTCGGGATCGTGTCATCTCTGATATGTACAGTACAGTGAAGGCATTTAAAACCAAACTGACTCTGTGGGAGACGCAGATGCGGAAAGAAAATTTGAGCCACTTTCCCAGCTGCCAGACCATGAAAGAGAAGCTCTCTACCAGTGCGTTCCCGAGCACACAGTTGGCTGATAAAATAGGTATGCTTGCCGCTGACTTTCGACGCCGATTTGCTGACTTTGAAGCACAAAAAAGCAGGTTGGAACTGCTCGGTAACCCATTTGCTGTTGACGTGGAAAGCTCACCACCAAACCTCCAAATGGAGTTGATTGACCTCCAATGCAATGATGCACTGAGGGCAAAATATGCGGCAGTGGGTGCTGCGGAGTTCGCCCGTTTCCTCCCCGGCACAATGCCCCAGCTGCGCATCCAGGCTGCTCAAACGTTGTCTATGTTTGGCAGCACATACCTGTGTGAACAACTGTTTTCTTTGATGAACCTGAACAAAACATCACACAGAAGTCGACTTACTGCTGAACACCTCCACTCAATTCTGAGGATTTCTTCAGCTCAGAGCCTTACCCCGAACATTGATGAACTTGTGGAAAAGATGGGACACCACCAAGTATCACCCTCAACCTCAAACAAGTGAACATTACTGTGCAATCACATATTTAGAGTTTTTACTCAGTTCAAGTTTAAAAGTTAAAATTTAATATTTGTTTTCACTGCATGTTACTTCTCCTTAAACAAAGTGTTGTTTTTGATTAATAGATTTTTGCGCTTTATTTTTTTGTATTTCAATCCAATTATATTTTAAAAATATTTCAGTTGAGTGGATGATAGAAAATTGCTATTATTGTTTTTTCTTTGAAGTAAATTTAGCCCACTTTTGCTAAAATAGAAAATATAGTCTACTGATGGTGCCTTGAATACCGGTTTCTTTCATTTAATGTTCATGTTATGGGGATATTTATATAAAGGAAATTTGTCTTTTGTGTCTGTTGAAAATTAAAGATTACTGACAGAGCCATAAGAAAATATTGCTTTATTTATCTGATCATATTGTAATATATTTGCTAGGTTTTCAGTAGGTTCAATTAGGTTCACTAGACTATATGCGTCATTTAAAAATGTTTCAATGAACATTCGAACAGTCCGGCCCTCGTCTTGTAGCTGATTTTTTTATTTGGCCCTCCGTCCATTTGACTTTGACACCCCTGGTTTAGGGCATATACTTTGTGCATGACACAAGTCATTTTTCACTGACACAGACAGATTATTTCACTTATAATTCACTGTATCACAATTCAAGTGGGTCAGAGGTTTACATACACTAAGTTGACTGTCCCTTTTTAAACAGCTTGGAAAATTCCAGAAAATGATGTCATGACTTTAGAAGCTTCTAATAGGCTAATTGACATCATTTGAGTCAATTGGAGGTGCACCTGTGGATGTATTTCAAGGCCTACCTTCAAACTCAGTGCCTCTTTGCTTGACATGATGGGAAAATCAAAAGAAATCCGCCAAGACCACAAAACAAATTGTAGACCTCCACAAGTCTGGTTCATCTTTGGGAGCAATTTCCAAACACCTGAAGGTACCACGTTCATCTGTACAAACAATAGTACGCAAGTATAAACACCATGGGACCACGCAGCTGTCATACCGCTCAGGAAGGAGACGTTCTGTCTCCTAGAGACGAACGTACTTTGGTGCGAAAAGTGCAAATCAATCTCAGAACAACAGCAAAGGACCTTGTGAAAATTCTGGAGGAAACAGGTACCAAAGTATCTATATCCACACTAAAGAGTCCTATATCGACATAACCTGAAAGTCCGCTCAGCAAGGAAGAAGCCTCTGCTCCAAAACATCCATAAAAAAGCCAGACTACGGTTTGCAACAGCACATGGGGACAACGATCGTACTTTCCTCTGGTCTGATGAAACAAAAATAGAACTGTTTGGCCATAATGACCATCGTTATGTTTGGAGGAAAAAGGGGGATGCTTGCAAGCTGAAGGACACCATCCCAACTGTGAAGCACAGAGGTGGAAGCATCATGTTGTGGGGGTGCTTTGCTCCTGGAGGGACTGGTGCACTTCACAAAATAGATGGCATCATGAGGATGGAAAATTATGTGGCTATATTGAAGCAACATCTCAAAACATCAGTCAGGAAGTTAAAGCTTGGTCGCAGATGGGTCTTCCAAATGGACAATGACCCCAAGCATACTTCCAAAGTTGTGGCAAAATGGCTTAAGGACAACAAAGTCAAGGTATTGGAGTGGCCGTCACAAAGCCCTGACCTCAAGCCTATTAAAAATGTGTGGGCAGAACTGAAAAGGTGGTGTGCGAGCAAGGAGTCCTACAAACCTGACTCGGTTACACCAGCTCTGTCAGGAGGAATGGGACAAAATTCACCAAATTTATTTTGGGAAGCTTGTGGAAGGCTACCCAAAACGTTTGACCCAAGTTAAACAATTTAAAGCCATTGCAACCAAATACTAATTGAGTGTATGTAAACTTCTGACCCACTGGGAATGTGGTAAAATAAATAAAAGCTGAAATAAATCATTCTCTCTACTATTATTCTGACATTTCACATTCTTAAAATCAAGTGGTGATCCTAATTGACCTAATGACAGGGAATTTTTACTAGGATTAAATGTCAGGAATTGTGAGAAACTGAGTTTAAATGTGTTTGGCTAAGGTGTATGTAAACTTCCGACTTCAACTGTAAGTCCCCATTACCAGTAAAACATAATCAAAACCTATTTCTTTCACGCACTTGCTGTGCTGTTCAGTTGTTTCATTCTCAACCAGGATTTCTATGAAACACCTTTTGGGTCTTTGTCTGTCAAAAAAGATACACGTTAAATAACAGAAGTGTCTAACACCTATTTGACGTGTCAAATAAGCTTGTTGACCAATCAGGACCTGAATAAGACTGCGCATCAGATAATTTAACATGTTCATACATTTTTTACGTAGTTATTACATATTGATTACACAATCACTCATATTTCATATGTCACAACGATTCATTGATACGTCTGCTATGATGCTGGTAAAGTTGTCTCGCGCACCTACAGTGCTGGTCATTTAAAAAAAAACCTAGCTAGCTCATGGATACAAACAATGTTCTTCCCCAAGAACATGGCAAAACGACATCTGTTTCAGCAGCCATATGGTTATCTAGCTAAGTATATAGCTAGGTGTCAAAATCTAAAATGACCCTAATTTATAAGACAGTTCTTATTTGATTAATGGAGATCGGACCCATCTATGTGAAGCTAGCCACAATAAGGATTAGCCATAATAGTGGACTTTGCCTTCAAAATAAAAGTATGCCATTGACATTGATGCAAATGAATACCAATAGTAGAGTTATGCCATTTAATAGATCATGCTAAACGAGGTTAGAACAAAAGACAGTAATTTGTTAATTTGACAAAAATCTGTTGAAATTACACTAGATGTATTATACTTTAGAATTGGATTGGGGGCATACTTATTTCACTGTACATCCTTACCACATGTCATTGATCCACAATCCATACGTAACAGTCTACTCAGTGACACCCAGAGAACATTAGCGCCGTAGCTCTTATTGCGGCACTGAAACAACTGAACTTTAGCCACATTTATTGTTAACCTACTCTGTGTATTTAACACTACTCCAGAGGAAAAACAATACTGCGTGGATGTTTTGGAGTCTCATAACTCTGAAGAGGACATTGGGAAAAATATCATGGGTACTGAGTAGAGGTCGACCGATTATGATTTTTCAACACCGATGCCCGATTATTGGAGGACCAAAAAAGCCGATACCGTTTTAATCGGCCGATTTTGTATTTTTTTTATTTATTTTATTTGTAATAATGACAATTACAACAATACTGAATGAACACTTATATAATACATCAATAAAATCAATTTAGCCTCAAATAAATAATGAAACATGTTCAATTTGGTTTAAATAATGCAAAAACAAAGTGTTGGAGAAGAAATTAAAAGTGCAATATGTGCCATGTAAGAAAGCTAATGTTTCAGTTCCTTGCTCAGAACATGAGAACATATGAAAGCTGGTGGTTCCTTTTAACATGAGTCTTCAATATTCCCAGGTAAGAAGTTTTGGGTTGTAGTTATTATAGGAATTATAGGACTATTTCTCTCTATACCATTTATATTTCATTAACCTTTGACTATTGGATGTTCTTTTTGCCACTTTAGAATTGCCAGTGTAACAGTATAGCTTCCGTCTCTCTCCTCGCTCCTCCCTGGGCTCGAACCAGGAACACAACGACAACAGCCACCCTCGAAGCAGCGTTACCCATGCAGAGCAAGGGAAACAACCACTCCAAGGCTCAGAGCGAGCGAGTGACGTTTGAAACGCTATTAGCGTGAGCTAACTAGCCTGCCATTTCACTTCGGTTACACCAGCCTCATCTCGGGAGTGGATATGCTTGAAGTTATAAACAGCGTAATGCTTGACACACAATGAAGAGCTGCTGGCAAAACGCACGAAAGTGCTGTTTGAATGAATGTTTACGCACCTGCTTCTGCCTACCACCGCTTAGTCAGATACTTAGATACTTGTATGCTCAGTCAGATTATACGCAACACATGCTAGATAATATCTAGTAATATCATCAACCATGTGTAGTTAACTAGTGATTATGATTGATAGTTTTTTTATAAGATAAGTTTAATGCTAGCTAGCAACTTACCTTGGCTTACTGCATTTGCGTAACAGGCAGCCTACTTGTGGAGTGCAACAAGAGGCAGGTCGTTATTGTGTTGGACTAGTTAACTGTAAAGTTGCAAGGTTGGATCCCCCGAGCTGACAATATGAAAATCGTTCGTTCTGCCCCTGAACGAGGCAGTTAACCCACCGTTCCTAGGCCGTCATTGAAAATAAGAATGGGTTCTTAACTGACTTGCCTAGTTAAATGAAGGTTAAAAAAAAATCGGTGTCCCAAAATACCGATTTCCGATTGTTA
Source organism: Oncorhynchus clarkii lewisi (assembly GCF_045791955.1). NCBI lineage: Eukaryota > Metazoa > Chordata > Actinopteri > Salmoniformes > Salmonidae > Oncorhynchus > Oncorhynchus clarkii. The sequence continues at coordinate 42,715,774 of NC_092162.1, forward strand.
TGAAAACTTGAAATGGGCCTAATTAATCGGCCATTCCGATTAATCGGTCGACCTCTAGTACTGAGTAGACTTCTACCCCATTTCGTTGATCCCCAAGCCTTATTGCACTGTACAGTGCAATATGAATGTCAGTACACACAATAGGCTGACTTGGGAGGTGATTTCACACAGTCACAGTCCCGCGATAAGAGCTACAACGCTAATTTGTGTAAACTCTTCACAGTTGTGTTCTGTGGGTGTCACAGAGTAGACTGATACCCCATTTTCATTGCTTCACATTCCAACCTTGCTTAACATTATCTAGTCTAAATATGGCATGGCTCCACCAATTCTAACCTTCTGCATCCCTTTCAAATACTTTTTATTTCAGGTACTTTTATTTTGAAGGCAAACCGCAAATTCCACTATTGCACCTAATCCTTATTGTAATCCTTCACAACACATAACCAGGTGCGGTCGAGCCTCACTAGCCAGATGAAGTTAGATGGCTGCTTATATCGTTAGCTTTGGGCAACAGGGTCAAGTAGCTGGCTAGCTATTTATTTTCATGAACTGAAATTCAATTTCAATAGGCGAACAACAAGTGGCTACCTAGCTAATACTTATTCACAAGGATTCCTAAATCATTGCTAAGAATAATGAGAATTACTGCAGTTTATACTAGTCATTGTTTTCAGGCTGGTTGTATTGGTGCTAGCTAGGTACCAAGCTAAAGCTAGCTAGCTAGGTACCCCAGAAGTTGCGGTCGAACAAATGATGCATTATTACCAAGGTGGTATTGTAAACACATCGTTTGTGGCCGGTGTTTGCTTGTTTGCAGACTTTTTTTTGTACAGCTTTGACAGTGCTACTGATGATAGTGGTGGCACTTGGCTTGCATGTGCAAATTCAGAAGACATACCATTCTATAATAGAAGTGTGTTATTTGACACATATCTTTTTTCACACAAAGACCCAGATGGCGTTCCATAGTATGTCGTGAAGCAAATAGCAGTGACGCTGTACTGTTTAACTCCGGTAGGCCAACATCGGAAAAATAGTTGACTTGGTAGTGTGTACCGGTGCTCGACAGGTCGCAAAAGCCAACATCACCCACGACAGAACGATTGATTGTCAAGGGCAATGGGATGTCATTATCTTGGCGTTAATGGATTTTGCCTTTTGAGTTGTCTCGCTGAAATTTTCTTACTCTTTCAAATGACTGCTTGACTTGTTGACTGCTCAATCCACACAGAAGACATTGTGTGGTAGTTTAGGAATGCTGTGTTTCACGTGTAGCGCAACATTTTACATGACATCATTACGTCATGTGCCTACGTTATATAGGTATGCACGTCAGCTTTGACATCGGTTTTGCACATCGGCGTTAAACTTGACGTTGGGCCGATACCGATGTTGGCATTTTTAGCAAATATCGTTAGATTTCGATATGTTCACTGATTTCATATCGTACACCCTTGAGTCGGTTCATGTTACAATCACCTTTGGCAGTGATTGCAGCTGTGAGTCTTTCTGGGTAAGTCTGTAAGACGTGTCAAACTCATTCTACGGGGGGCCGAGTGTCTGCAGTTTTTCACTTCTCTTGTACTTGATGGACAAATGAAGTTCACTGATTACTATGGAACTGCCCTCCCCTGGTTCTCTAGGTCTTTAATTCAAAATAAAAAACAAAAATCAGGAGACCCACTAGGCACTCCGTGGAAGGAGTTTGACATCGTTGCCATAAGAGCTTTGCACACCTGTATTGTACAGTATTTATTCTTTAAAAAATTATTCAAGCTCTATCAAGTTGATCATTGCTAGACAGCCACTTTCAAGTCTTGCCAGATTTTCAAGATGATTTATGTCAAACTGATTTTTAAGGCCACTTGGGAACATTCAGCGTCATCTTGGTAAGCAACCAGTGTATATTTTGCCTTGTGTTTTAGGTTAATGTCCTGCTGAAGGTGAATTTCTCTCCCAGTGTCTGTTGGAAAGCAGACAACCAGGTTTTGCGCTAGGATTTTGCCAGTGCATATCTCTATATTTTGTTTATTTTGATCATCAACTCCATAGACCTTGGCTATGACAAGCATACCCATAACATGATGCAGCCACCACCATGCTTGGAAATATGAAAAGTGGTACACAGTGATGTGTTGTTGGATTTGCCCCAAACAACGGTTTGTATTCAGGACAAAAAGTTAATTTCTTTGCCACTTTTTTTTTGCAGTTTTACTTCAGTGCCTTATTGCAAACACAATACATATTTTGCGATATTTGTATTATGTGCAGGCTTTCCTTATTTTCACTGTTATTTAGATTAGGATTGTGGAGTAACTACGATGTTGTTGATCAATACTCACTTTTATCCTATTACAGCCATTAAACGGTGTCCTTCTCCTTTGTAGTGACTGGGCGTATTGATACACCATCTAAATTGTAATGAATAATTTCACCAAGCTCAAATGGATATTCAATGTCACCTACCTAGCAGCTCTTCTTTGTGAGGCATTGGAAAACCTTTTAATGACTTGTTACTTTTATTTCTTCTTCTTATCCATATTCTTTAAAACGGTGTTGTTGGTTAGGGGCTCGTAAGGAAGCATTTCACTGTAAGACCTGTTGTATGCGGCACATCTGACTAATACGATTTGATCTTTGTGAGAATTTGCTCTAAACGATGATAAAGTTTACTATAAACATAAATAGACTACTAGCATAATGTACATTCCATGATCCTATCACTGTACTGACATTCAGCCTGACCGACCTCCACCAGTTGTCCATATTCTACTCTGGTCTATGTAAAGTGAGACCTGTGTTGTCCTCACTACTCACACTGAGGCCTCCAGCTGACTAGGCATTTCGTGACAGACTGGTCACATTATGGCTCTCCCAGGGAGGGAAGGTCTCTACACCTGGCTGTCCCCCCCACTCTGCCAAGATCCAGGAGGGCCCGGCTGCCTGTCAAAGCCCAATTTATGGCCATCTCCGCCCCCACAGAATAGGTATCCTCCATTGCTAGTAGGTACACACATAATTGAATGGTGTATGGAGATAAGATTCGGGCAGACTACTGGCTGAGTGAGTTTCAGGTCTGCACTCTGCAGTACCTATGTTTCTCTCTCTCTCGCTCTCTCTCGTTCTCTCTCGTTTGTTCCATAAGCCTGTTTGTTTGTTTCCTCTGATTTATGGTGGGGGTTTATCGCAGCACTCCAGCATGTGCCATGATATGTAAATATGTGACCAGCTTTATTGTCTCCAAGCAAATAACAGCATTAGCCTGAAAGTTTGTATGCATGATGATGATCACGGCCCTCAGTCACTGCTTCCTCAGCTCCTTCCACTGCTATAGGCTAGCTGACATTCCTGTGTGTGTGTCTTCTGTAGCTGACATTCCACTGTGTGTCACAGCTCAACCCAGGGAGTTCGGGGCTTATGTTTCACTGTTGTTCAGTTGACAGAGCAGAAATGTGCTCTTCTTCTGTTTGATCATGGTTCCTCAGGCCCTTGGTGTTGTCATACACTGAGACAGCTGCACACTTGGCTCTTGCCCCCTTCTGTTCTCCTGGCTTGGGAGTTCACAAATGAGGTCAGAGTGAACCAGCCTCTGGCTGACACACACACACACAACCCTCTCCCCCTGCCCTCCTAACCCTGGTCCTCAACTAACGATCTGCCCCCACTCCCTGTCCTGGTTGTATCTATTATTGGGATGTGCCTCCTATTCATCCATCATCCCCCTGCTTGGTGATGCGGGGTGGTAAGGGCCCACTCTCTGTCCTCTACAATGCTCTGTACAATGCTCTCTCTTCCTCCCTCTGTCCTTATTTGCGTGTATCTCAGTTACGAGGGAGCCGCCGACTGGATGCAGAGATGAATTTGGGGGTCCGTTCCACTCCATTGACTGGAGAGATTGGTACAGTACTGTAGAATGAGAGATGGGGGGGGGGGGTTGACAGGTTGGGGCATGGCAGGAGTGCACCTCAGTAGCCTGGTGAACCCAGACTGAATGCTGCGTTGGTGGTTTATCCAGGCTAGCCCCTCAGGGTTCATCTTAACAAACTGACCAAGAACCATCTGTCAGCCCAACATCACGATGATGAAATATATTTATCTTATTTATATGAAACCCTACCTCCTTCAGAGAGTATATTAAATACGACCTCTGTCTTATTTCGGCCATAATTCAATGAGTTTCCAACTAGCACTGACTTTGCTGATAACTTCTTTATTGAGGAAAACTGTCTTGTGATGCGTGGTCGTCTCACCTAGCTATCTTAAGATGAATGCACTAACTGTAAGTCGCTCTTGGGTAAGAGCGTCTGCTAAATGATGGCAATTTTGTAGGACATGGAATCGAAGATCAATCCACTCGTTTCTCCTTGCTTGAAAAACTAGACTGCCTCAGCGGATAAGGAGGAGGGAAACACTGAACGGAATGGACTCTGGCGTCATTTGACCTATACAGTCTCATGTAAAACGCCGTGGTTACACTTCTCTGTCGCTCTCTTTTGAGGCAGGTATGTAACTGTGCTATTAGCCACGACACAAAACTAGCCGCACTTGTTTGTGGGTTTCGGGGAGTTTCTTTGAGCATTGTGTTTCCTCTCTATCCTGTTTTTCCAGATCTGATGTCACCATAGACACACACAGTACTAGTAACGCCATTCTTGCAGAAGGCTGTGAGAATTGCCAGGACCCGCGGCTCTGAAAGACTGTTGTGACACTCAGCGGCCATGCATTGTTTTATCTTTTCTCCACTGACACCACACAAAGCCTAGGGAAAAAGTATCGAGCCGTCTACTCTAACCCACCACCAAGAAAACAATTTGTGCCAGTTTTTTTTTTATTGTGTGTGTGTGTGTGTGTGTGTGTGTGTGTGTGTGTGTGTGTGTGTGTGTGTGTGTGTGTGTGTGTGTGTGTGTGTGTGTGTGTGTGTGTGTGTGTGTGTGTGTGTGTGTGTGCAAAGAAAAAATAGGAAGTCCTCTCACTGTTAACTGAGTTTCTTTTCAGCAAACTTAACATGTGTAAATATTTGTATGAACATAACAAGATTCAACAACTGAGACATAAATTGAACAAGTTCCACGAACGGACTAACAGAAATGGAATAATGTGTCCCTCAACAAAGGGGGGGTTAAAATCAAAAGTATCAGTCAGTATCTGGTGTGGCCACCAGCTGCATTAAGTACTGCAGTGCATCTCCTCCTCATGGACTGCACCAGATGTGCCAGTTTTTGCTGTGAGATGTTACCCCACTCTTCCACCAAGGCAGTTCCCAGACATTTCTGCGGGGAATGCCCTAGCCCTCACCCTCCGATCCAACAGGTCCCAGACGTGCTCAATGGGATTGAGATCCGGGCTCCTTTGCTGGCCATGGCAGAACACTGACATTCCTGTCTTGCAGGAAATCACGCACAGAACGAGCAGTATGGCTGGTGGCATTGTCATGCTGGAGGGTCATGTCAGGATGTCACAGTACGGACATTGCCATTTATTTCCCTGGCCACATCTGTAGTCCTCATGCCTCCATGCATCATGCTTAAGGCACGTTCATGCAGATGAGCAGGGACCCTGGCATCTTTCTTTTGGTGTTTTTCAGAGTCAGTAGAAAGGCCTCTTTAGTGTCTTAAGTTTTCACAATGGTGACCTTAATTGCCTACCGTCTGTAAGCTGTTAGTGTCTTAACAACCGTTCGTCAGGTTCATTTAATTGTTTATGGTTCATTGAACAAGCATGGGAAGCAGTGTTTAAACCCTTTACAATGAAGATTTGTGAAGTTATTTGTATTTTTACGAATTATCGTTGAAAGACCATGTCCTGAAAAGGGCCGTTTCTTTTTTTGCTGAGTTTATATATAATTTTGACCTTTTTTATTTAACTAGGCAAGTCAGTTAAGAACAAATTCTTATTTACAACGACAGCCAAGGAACAGTGGGTTAACTGCAGATTTTTATTCAGGGATTTGATCTAACAACCTTTCGGTTACTGGCTCAACACTCTAACAACTAGGCTACCTGCCACCCCAAAATACAGGAGTAGTTCACATACTATGGGAATGGTTCCTGCTTGGTCTAGTCTTGACAGAAACAGTGTAGCAGTGTGGTGTTTAAGATAACATATCTGGTTTGGCTCCCAACTCTACCTCGAGTAGACCGGTTGCTGGCCTCTTAGGCTGGGGTTAAACAAAGCAACTTCCACGCAATTTTAGCTGCAGGTTATAAGTGAAATCTCAAGCAACTTTGCTGTTACATGAAGCAACTCAAACGCAATTAAAATGGGTTGCAACATCCATTTTAATTGGGGGGAGGTTCACGAAGAAATCAAGATCTGGGTCTGTATTCACAATTCATTTCACCCTTCCCCTCTTTATTATAATTTGAAAGGCAAAACTGATCCTACATCAGCACTCTTTGTAAGTACTGGCCCAGGTCTGGAGGGCAACAGCAGGGCATTTGTCTGGACCTCGGCACTCTGTATGCAATGTAGCCCATGATACAGTATGTATGGCCCCTTAAAATCCGCAATGCGGAGAACTCTGATGGAATCCAGACATTAAAACGGAATTCTAAAATGTTTGTATTTATTAAATTAATTAATTTGCCAAAGTTTATCATAAGACATTAACGGAGTGCGTCTGTGATTCGTAGTTCCTGCCACTTTCTGAAGAACCAATGAGAATTTCCCCGTCTGTATATTTGCGGTGTGCGCATCTTTCACTTTCTGTAGCCGTTAGCGATGATGCTAATACACTCTTCTGGTAGATGGAAAGGCTTTCCCAAAACCTTCTCCAATTAAATGTTAACTACAAAGTAGGCTATGCTTACCTTGCACTATAATATCATGATTATTGACATAAATCCAGTGGGTATTTGTTTTGCAAACTCTACCATCACATGTGCGCTACAAAACACAGCTAAACAACAGCCTCTTGCTAGGTGCTCACTGAAATTCTGAAAGTAACTACACCCAAAAATTGGGTATAAAAATTGAAATAAAAATTAATCCCAGACCTCAAAAGTGGTGTCCTAATGTTGTTTAAGCATTGCTGTGGACTTTGAACCTCCAATTAGTTGTGTTTCTATTAAAAACGTGTGATTTTGAGAGCGGAAATCTGAAAACCTGGAAAAACAAAACCGAGAACAGAATTTTGTGGAAAACGTAATCGGGCAAAACATTTAACAGATTAATTTTTTATGGCCCTAAGTATGGCGTATAGTAGGGTCATTGTGTGTGTGTGTGTGTGTGTGTGTGTGTGGACACTGTCCAGTGTTCAGGGACATGTGAACAAAGACACAGACCGAGGCCAATTATCCAGCTACCATGAACCCTGCCGTCTGTCACCCTGGAGAAGAGAAGAAAGGGCTGTCTGATTACCACAGCACTGCAGGTGCCTTCTGTTCTAACCCTATGCTTCAACACACACTCCACCTCACGCAGTCAGTGCACTTACCTCTCAGGCACCCATTTATAGGAATGTGCTTGATTGAATGTCACTAGCTGTGGTGGCACATGCCAGATTGTGTATCGTTGGAGAGGCTTGGGGTGTGTGTGATGCTGGGTTGAATGAATCAAGGATGTTCACAGCAGTGTGGCTACTCCCAGCCAGCCAGTCGCCAAAGTAGGAGCAAAAGATGGGGATGGCTCAGACAGACAACCCTCCCCTCCCTCCTGCTGGAGAAAAATTTGCCAGGCTCCATACCGGCTAGGGGAGAGCTAAAGTCGTCAGGAAACAGCAACAGGGGTAACATACGCCCAAATGACTAAAATTGTATACAACCACAAGGAAATGTCATGACATTCTGTGTCTACTGCTGTGATTAGGGTAGATCTAGTCACTCAGCCGTGTCTCTATGCCTCAAAGTACCATATTGTTGTAAAGTTGGCTGGTGTGACTGACTGAGGAGTGTGCGTACTGCGTCGGGAGTGCACTTTGAACAGCTGCTGTTTTAATGACTCAGATTTGTGCTCTGATATTTTTCTCCGGCTTGGCCTCATGAGGTTTATAAGTGTATTGCTGTTCAGTCAATGGGCCTAACAGAGACATGGTAGTATTGGGTGTAGTTGCGGTGTGTGAGCGCCAAAGCCTTTCTCTCGATTCTTTCAACTGACCAAAGTCCAGTGCTGCTCGAAATCCAAACAACGGTGATGAGTTTAGTCTCGGTTGGTTTGGAATAATTCAGTTCACGCTTGAGCCAATTTGCAGATTGTCAGACTGCTTCTAACACATGTCAAATTCTAGCGAATGCAATCAGTTTTGTTGTTCTTGTTGACTTCTCTTTGGAAGTGTGAGAATAAGCTACCTCTGACCCCACACACCCTCATACTCACATTTGTCCTTTTTGGTCCCTTTACAGCCAGTAAATATAGACTATGTCAACATTCCTGTGAACCGAAACCAAGCACTTGTTTACCTACATTACAGTGGCCAGGGACCACACACGACCACACCACTGTACCTTAGCCAACATTAGTATTTTGAACATCAAATAGAGAAGTTGATATTCCTGAGTAATCCAAGTCCGTCCCGACAATCTTTCTGCAAAGTTGAGCTCAAAGGAAGCACAGTAAGTACAACAGAACCCAAAGCCTGAAATTTGGCTGGAATCTGCAAGGTACATGGGCTCCCAAGTGGTGCAGCGGTCTAAGGCACTGCATCTCAGTGCTAGAGGTGTCACTATAGACCCTGGTTCGATTTCAGGCTGTATCACAACCTGCTGTGATTGGGAGTCCCATAGGGCGGCGCAGAATTGCCCCAGCGCTGTTAGGGTTTGGCCGGGGTAGGCCGTCTTTGTAAATAAGAACTTGTTCTTAACTGACTTGCCTAGTTAAATCAAGGTAAAAACAATATATACAAAAATGACATAAAAGTGTGAAAGTCACAGTAGGTGGTTATGTACGGGTTTATATGTGAGGGGAGTGCGGGTTTGTAGGAAGATTTGGCCTGTGTCATTGGAAAAGTGTGATGAGTTAAGTGATTAAGGAAAATGGGTGCAAATGCCAGAGCCCATGTGTGTCTGCGAGCAGGAGTTGTGACCGACCGAGAGTTTTACTCTTGCGCAGATATGGGATATCCATTTGAAATATATTGTTTTAATTAAGAAGTCCTTATCTGTTTTTATAGGCCTACTGCAAGTAGCCTACGGCGCCATGACAGAGAGGTGAACGTGGTCAGAGGCCCTCTAAAGCAGCGCCGCCCCCTCGAGAGTCTGATCCTGCCTGGCAGGGTTGGTCCAAAAGCCAAAGCCCCCGGATGGGCGAGCATAATATACAAGGATTTTCTCAAAGCTGCTAATGAGAACCTTGACGACCTTGTACCTAGCTGGTAGGAATTCCGGTGGAGTACTCCACCCAGGTAGTAGCAGTCCTGGCACCACCGACTGCAGTAACACATGGGGAGGAAGTCCAAATATTTTTCCATGTACTCAAAGGTTCGTTATTAACATGTTTTAACCACTCCTATAAAATTGCTAGACTATCAGATACTCGGTAAGAAGGTCTCATTTCAATATTACTGAAACGGGACCCATATGGTAAATCTAAATATCCAGTCCACCTAAAAAAACTGGATACCCCTTACACTTCAGTGTTGTGATGCCAAAATCCTCGCAAAAACCTGGAAGAGGAAGCCTAAGTATTGTTGTCAATTTAGGTTACTCCAATTATTGGAGGGGTGATAGGGTTAGGGGAAAATAATAGAAGCAATATATACACATACACACACTACCGTTCCATTAAAATAACATCAAATTGATCCGAAATATAGTGTAGACATTGTTAATGTTGTAAATGACTATTGTAGCTGGTAACGGCTGATTTTTTTTAATGGAATATCTACATAGGCGTACAGAGGCCCAGCAACCATGTGTTCCAATGGCACATTGTGTTTGCGAATCCAAGTTTATCATTTTAAAAGGCTAATTGATAATTGCAAAACCCTTTGCAATTATGTAAGCACAGTTAAAATGTTGTCCTGATTTAAATAAGCAATAAAACTGTCCTTTAGGCTAGTTGAGTATCTGGAGTAGAGGTCGACCGATTATGATTTTTCAACACCGATACCGATTATTGGAGGACCAAAAAAAGCCGATACCGATTAATCGGCTGATTTTTTAAAATGTATTTATTTGTAATAATGACAATTACAACAATACTGAATGAACACTTATTTTAACTTAATATAATACATCAATAAAATCAATTTAGCCTCAAATAAATAATTAAACATGTTAAATTTGGTTTAAATAATGCAAAAACAAAGTGTTGGAGAAGAAAGTAAAAGTGCAATATGTGCTATGTAAGAAAGCTAATGTTTCAGTTCCTTGCTCAGAACATGAGAACCGACAGTGCCTTGCGAAAGTATTCGGCCCCCTTGAACTTTGCGACCTTTTGCCACATTTCAGGCTTCAAACATAAAGATATAAAACTGTATTTTTTTGTGAAGAATCAACAACAAGTGGGACACAATCATGAAGTGGAACGACATTTATTGGATATTTCAAACTTTTTTAACAAATCAAAAACTGAAAAATTGGGCGCTCCTACCTGGGATCGAACCAGGAACACATTGACAACAGCCACCCTCGAAGCAGCGTTACCCATGCAGAGCAAGGGGAACAACTACTCCAAGTCTCAGAGCGAGTGACGTTTGAAACGCTATTAGAGCACACCCCGTTAACTAGCTAGCCATTTCACATCGGTTACACCAGCCTAATCTCGGGAGTTGATAGGCTTGAAGTCATAAACAGTGCAATGCTTGAAGCATTGCGAAGAGCTGCTGGCAAAACGCACGAAAGTGCTGTTTGAATGAATGCTTACGAGCCTGCCATCGCTCAGTCAGACTGCTCTATCAAATCACAGACTTAATTATAACACAATAAAACACAGAAATACGAGCCTTAGGTCATTTAATATGGTCGAATCCGGAAAGTATCATCTCGAAAACAAAATGTTTATTATTTCAGTGAAATACGGAACCATTCCGTATTTTATCTAATGGGTGGCATCCATAAGTCTCTAAATATGCCTGTTTCATTGCACAACCTTCTATGTTATGTCATAATTACGAAAACTTCTGGCAAATTAGTTCGCAACGAGCCAGGCGGCCCAAACTTTTGCATATACCCTGACTCTGCATGCAATGAACACAAGAGAAGTGACAATTTCACCTGGTTAATATTGCCTGCTAACCTGGATTTCTTTTAGCTAAATATGCAGGTTTAAAAATACATACTTCTGTGTATTGATTTTAAGAAAGGCATTGATTTTTATGGTTAGGCACAGTCATGCAACGATTGTGCTTTTTTCGCAAATGCGCTTCTGTTAAATCATCCCCCGTTTGGCGAAGTTAGCTGTCTTTGTTAGGAAGAAATAGTCTTCACAGTTTGCAACGAGCAGGCGGCCCAAACTGCTGCATATACCCTGACTGTGTTGCAAGAGAAGTGACACATTTTCCCTAGTTAAAAAAAATTCATGTTAGCAGGCAATATTAACTAAATATGCAGGTTTAAAAATCTATACTTGTGTTTTGATTTTAAGAAAGGCATTGATGTTTATGGTTAGGTACACATTGGTGCAACGACAGTCCTTTTTCGCGAATGTGCACCGCATTGATTATATGCAACGCAGGACATGCTAGATAAACTAGTAATATCATCAATCATGTGTAGTTAACTAGTGATTATGATTGATTTGTTTTTTATAAGATAAGTTTAATGCTAGCTAGCAATTTACCTTGGCTTCTTACTGCATTCGCATAACAGGCAGGCTCCTCGTGGAGTGCAATGTAAAGCACGTGGTTAGAGCGTTGGACTAGTAAGGTTGCAAGATTGAATCCCCGAGCTGACAAGGTAAAAATCTGTTATTCTGCCCCTGAACAAGGCAGTTACCCCACCGTTCCTAGGCCGTCATTGAAATTAAGAATGTGTTCTTAACTGACTTGCCTGTTAAATAAAGGTGTAAAAAATCAAAATTAGGCCAAATCTTTGTCCAAAAATACAGATTTCCGATTGTTATGAAAACTTGAAATCGGCCTAATTAATCGGTCGACCTCTAATCTGGAGCATCAACATTGGATTCGATTACAGCCTCAAAATGGCCAGAAACAATGATCTTCAGAAACTCGAGAGTCTATTCTTCTTCTGAGAAATGAAGGCTATCCCATGCAAGAAATTGCCAAGAAACTGAAGATCTCGGACAACGTTGTGTACTACTCCCTTCATAGAACTGCGCAAACTGGCTCTAACCAGAATAGAAAGAGGAGTGGGAGGCCTCAGTGCACAACTGAGCAAGACGACAAGTACATTAGTGTCTCTAGTTTGAGAAACAGATGCCTCACAAGTCCTTAACTGGCAGCTTCATTAAATAGTTCCCGCAAATCACCAGTCTCAACGTCAACAGTGAAAAGGCGAATCAGGGATGCTGGCCTTCTAGGCAGAGTTGCAAAGAAAAAGCCATATCTCAGACTGGCCAATAAAAAGAAAAGATTAAGATGGGTAAAAGAACACAGACACTGGACAGACGATGATTGGAAAAAAGTGTTATGGACAGACAAATCTAAGTTTGAGGTGTTCGGATCACAAAGAAGAACATTTGCAAATGGAGGAATTCTTTGACGAAAGCAAAGTTTGAAGGACACAATTATTTCAATTTAAAAATCATTATTTATAACCTTGTCAACGTCTTGACACTCTTTCCTATTCATTTTACATGGAAATCAAGGACATTTCTAAGTGACTCCAAACTTTTGAACGGTAGTGTATGTGTAAAATAAAAAAAATATGGGGGATTGGAAATGATGCAGACAAATTACAATGATAGATAGAAGCTACAATCTATATTCAAATTGATCTAACCCTTTAAAAATAAAGGATTGTGCTGGTAAGGCAACTCCCCCTACTGTGGTAGCGCAAATTCCACAGTAGCAGAATGATGCTGAGACTTGATTTTTCACTTTAAAAACAGATTTACTTGAACTTTTTAGATCTAATGTTTGGTAACGATTAAGTTAAAACTCCCTCCGTTTGTGACCTCGTTTTCCAATAACGATCGAGTCCGAATGAAGATTCCAAGATGTCTGCCCGAAAGAATGGGGTGTGGGCTCTGACGGGCTTGAGTTTGAACATATCTATTTGGGTTATTGAACTACAGGAAGTGACACGGATTAACACCCAGTAACAGGATGATGCCATCATGGGTCCCTGATCTGTACTATACAGAAATGCACAATTGTGAATGTCATTCTCTTCATGGTGATATATCCTCTATAGGTACACGACGGCAGAAACATGTAATGTCCTCCTTTTGAACGCTTGGGTATTATTCTACACAATGGCTGTTGTTCTAATGACCGCATCACTGCACACCTCATTTCAAGGGAAGGTTAACTTTTCATAATGTGCTCAGAGGCCAAAACTCTCATTGGGTGAAATGAGCCTTTTTTTGGAAGTCGTTGTCCCTTTTGAAATGATTTCGAAGAGCAGATGATGTTGCGCAGGTGATGTGAATTGAAGTGCATTCTTTGAAAGTTGAAACCTGTAGTAATTCCCTCTCTTCTCTCTTTCTCCTCACTCTCTTCTGCTTTGTCTCCTATTGTGGACCAGCCTCACTATACGTTGTTGTGTTCATTCAGTATGGTGAGCGGCATCCCCTCTCGTCTCCAGGCTCAGCTTGGCACCAGTAGGCAGCGATGCGAGAGTGACAATTGTCTCTATTGAATAACAATCTCCACTAAGTGTGTTTGTCTCCGACTCACCATTCTGAAATGGACCTGCTAGTATAGGGAGACTGGAGAAATGGGGTGTGCGCTTCAGAGGCTGCAGTGGAGGTGCTATTATAGCCATATAACCCGGTGAAGAATGCAAGCGTTTTATTAGACCTGGCCCCAGGTCAGCCTCTAGCTTGTTCAGCTGTCAGGCTTGGAATGCGTGTACAGGAAGGCGTGTGTATACAGGAGTTTAAAGGGCACCGCCTCTTTCTCACACACATTCAGAGTTTCATTCAGCCCTTCAAGTTAGTTCAGTGTGCCAGCGGCCAAGTAAACTGGGTCACACCTTGTGCCAGCCAAACACTCTATCAGTGCCTTCAGGCAATATGTCTTACATCAGACTGGGTACATTCACTCCCAAAACTTCAGGAAATGTTTCTTGTGAGATTGGTAAGCAACCAGGAGTGGTTTGTTGAAGGTTATTGTTCTCAATCCTGCTGTCTCCCATGTCCTGGTAAAGGCATTAAGGAAGGAGGAAGCAGACTGTATTCTAGAGTGTGTGTGTGTGTGTGTGTGTGTGTGTGTGTGTGTGAGAGGTGGCGTGCATTGCGTGCCTGGCTGGCTCTTGTGTCAGGGGAAGAACAACAGCAGTGTGTTAGCAGCAGATGCAGCTCCCTGGAACCCCAGCTGTGCCGTTAGTTAAAGGACCCCTCCTCCCCCACTCCAACACACACACACACACACACCATTCACTCATACATCACTACACAATGACTTGGCACTGTGCTCGCTGAACTGTCAAGAAGTGCGTGTGTGTGTGAAAGGGCGGAGACATGAGTCTGCAGTTTGTCTATCCGTCTGCCTGGAGAAGTTTGAGCATTCATCCATGGGCTTCAAGTCTAAGCTTTTAGTGCAGCAATGTGAACTTAAGAGGCCTAGTTGTCCCTGTTTTTGTCTCCTCCCCTTCTCCCTCTCTTTCTAACTAGTTTAGTGAAGCCCAGGCTGTCTACTCCCCTTCTCCCGCTCTTTCTAACTAGTTTAGTGAAGCCCAGGCTGTCTCCTCCCCTTCTCCCTCTCTTTCTAACTAGTTTAGTGAAGCCCAGGCTGTCTCCTCCCCTTCTCCCGCTCTTTCTAACTAGTTTAGTGAAGCCCAGGCTGTCTCCTCCCCTTCTCCCTCTCTTTCTAACTAGTTTAGTGAAGCCCAGGCTGTCTCCTCCCCTTCTCCCTCTCTTTCTAACTAGTTTAGTGAAGCCCAGGCTGTCTCCTCCCATTCTCCCTCTCTTTCTAACTAGTTTAGTGAAGCCCAGACTGTGTGTGAAAGCCGTACCAGTGTAGAACATTGTTGGAAATTGAAAGAGCTCCTTTTCTCCCTGTGACCGATGCAACTGTTGTAAAGTAGTCACAGCAATACATTCCGAGGCACTGTGTGTTTGTTCAGCCCAGCCAGCGGCAAACAAAGACCTCTTTAAATTCCTTGTCGATACTCCCCCATGCAGCCTGTGTTTCCTGACATTTCTCATAGTCCATTCCACTGCCTGCTAATTTCAAGGCTTTTCTCCACGCATGCCTCACCTGCCTTGCAGCTGCTGCTCTGCTGTGTCTGCTCCTTCCCTCCCCCCTCCCTCGCTCCTCTCCTCGCTGTTTCACTCCCTCGCTCCTCTGGAGCCAAGCCAGGGGCAGTCTCAGTGGGATTGGGGATATCTGTGTGATTGTGTAAAAAAAAAAAAAAGGACACGCTCAAATCCTTCTCCCTGTATGACACGCCTTGAGCAGTGTCCGTCACTCCGCCCACACAAAAGGAGGACGGCTCAAATGGAAGGATCCACCCTGAGCCATTGGGTTTTGCAGCAGCTGGCGTGTGTGTACTGTGTTATGGCGTGTGTTTTTGTAATATGCACGTGGCAAGAAAGGGTATGCACCACCACCCACTGTTCTCCACCTCGAGAACAGTATTGATCTCAGGCTCCATTCCTATATATGCATTCACCAGCATTGCGGTGGTTGACCCCTTGGTCAATACTGCATTAAAGCTGGAGCCCGACAGAATCCCTAGCGGTGCACTTCTGCTGAAAGACTGAAGGGATGTATATTAAATGGCACCCTATTCCCTATGTATGAGCCCATAGGACTCTGGTCAAAAGTAGTGCAGTATATATGGAATAGGGTGCCATTTGGGCACAGCTATGGACTGAAGGACAGGCCGCGATGCTAATTACTGACTGTCAGGACCCCGTCGCTCACAGAGAACGGCCAGACAGTCGCAGAGAGATGCGAGAAGCCTCCAGCCCTCTGCTGAGCTCAGCCTCCCTCTGCACAACCTGGCATCAGCCCATCACATCAACCAGCGGGGCCAAGGATGTGTCCTCCATTCTTGGACCTGCCTCACTTCATCTTCATCCTCCACCCTCCCGCTAAGAGCTGGTCCAGAGGCAGCTTGAGGCACTCGGTAAAATCTTTGTGTAATTAAGACCGTAAAGAGTTCCCGTCGTCCGTTCCAGGCTTCTTCGACATCAGTCATCCTCTCCCACTTTGACGTGTTCATTTGTCTTTGCAGTTGAGAAGAGCAAACCTCAGAGCTACAGTAATTCTAAATCCGTCCACTCCACCCTCCTCTGCTTGGAAGCGCCAGCCAGCGTGATGAATTTGCTTTGTGAAGCCTCCTCTCCACTCCAAACTTATTTGTGGTTTCACAGTGTAGATAATGCTCATATGCAGCGGCAACGCCACGGCAGAAACCATTTCTGAGAGGAGGAGAGGCTGTAGAGAGCAGTGTTCCCAGCAGGGCCCCTGAACAATAGACCTTAGTGTATGTATAAGCTGGGCCGTGCTCGCTGCTATGTAAACAGGAACGGGGCCTGCCCAAAAAAATGCTGGCTGTATTTAACAAGGGGACTTGTGGCCTTGATAGATCTGTCGCACGTCCCCTTTTTTTTTATCTCGTCACAACCTAGCTTGATGTGGCGGTGCCTGTAATCAACCGATATTAACTGGATGGGGTATTACTTGTAAGATCTTCCCCGCTGCTACTGCCCCTCGCTCCTGTTCTGCAGCCCGTGTTGTATTGATCTGTAAATGTCACAACCCGGAACAGGGGGCGCTTCAGCACGTTGGCCGGTCCAGACCTGGTAAACCACGGAGCTACAGTACAGCCCTCTGCAGCACCTGTCATATCTGTTTTGTGCCTGCACAGGCTCGGGGCTAGACGGGGTTAGGGAGGGCCAGTAAAGCCATGTCATTTGGGCTCATCCTTACCCATATACAGGTTTAGTTGACGGGTCTTGGATGAATGCATCATCTCTATTTGACCTGTTGTCCATTGTTCTATTTTGGGGCCGCAAACCTCAAATCCCATTTCATTTTTTTTGAGAGAGTAGCGCACATCTGATTTTAAAAAGATCTCCATAAGCCCTTCGTACGTCATTGAATTCCAAAATGTATTCCCTGTACCACTCTAGTTTGATTGAACGTCAGAAAAAAATTACAAACAGCAATTTTCTTGATGGATGAAATCAAAGACCCAGACTATTTTGGTCAGCTAAATCTACTGTAGGCATGTCAGTAATGAATTGTTCCCCAGATCTAGAGATCAGCCCGAGATCAATGAGATGGTCCCAGGGCGCTTATTAACCGCTGATCTAGGCTCATTTAATGGTCATCATTTTGTACTGCGACGAAGGAAGAAATGCTTACAAACAGCAGGCTCTGTATTGATTCGCTAGAAAAGGCTTGTGTGAACAACAAAAGGAAAGACCAATTTTAACGCCTTCCTCTTCAGGGTAGCCTACTGTAGTGTAGGTTGCTCTCTGCGTTTGACTCTCTCTCTCTAAGTAAACACCAGAGGAGATCTCTCTCTGAGTTGAGGCACGTTCGCCTGCTTTTTGCCCACGTGTCTTAGTCAGGGCTGCTGACACGCACTGCTACACTACGCATCCTTAGCTAAGGCAGTGACTCAGTAGCTCATTATCCCTTAGTGACCCCACTCTCCTACCATCCCCATCCTGTTCTCTGTTGTTGATGATGAGGACGACAATGGCGCTCGTCTCTCGCGCCCCCCACTCACTCGCCCCACTGCCACAGCTGCCCCCTTCTCCCTCCCCATCCCCTGTCCTCCTCTCTGAGCCCGATTTGCCATAGTTCCCAGGGGTCTGACGGTGACAGGTAGAGGAGGACCCACGTCAGACGGTCGTAGAAACGCTAATGACCTCACACAGCAGTGACCTCATATCTGGATGACTGACCGTCCGTCCGCCCGCAGCGTAGACCAAAATACATCCACGACTGGACTAACTGTATACATCACTTTCGGGCTCGTAGACCTGGTCTCTACCACTCGATGAATCATCCCACTGTTAGTCCCTCTAGATCTTATTTTAGGTTTGTGCAGTTCTATTTTGGTGTCGACGGCGGTGATTTAGAGTTCACCCTTCCAGATTGAGTTTCTTTAGAACGCCGCTGGAAAAAATGTGTTCCGTGTAGATAATAGGTGTAGTGTTTTTTTTATTTTTTATATATTTTTTACACCTTTATTTAACTAGGCAAGTCAGTTAAGAACAAATTCTTATTTTCAATGACGGCTTAGTGGGTTAACTGCCTGTTCGAACTACAGATTTGTACCTTGTCAGCTCGGGGGGTTTGAACTTGCAACCTTCCGGTTACTAGTCCCAACGCTCTAACCACTAGGCTACCCTGCCGCCCCAGTGTAACGTGTAGATAGTTCCGTGTAGATAATAGGTGTAGTGTAACGTGAAATCCCTTCTTGAACCATCCCATTATTCTCACGCCGCATGTATGTTGGACCTGGCTGACCACGAGGGACAGACACCGGCATGGAGGAGTGAATAAATAGCTGGAGTAGTGTCTGATGGGGGGGATTGGGGTCAGAACAACCGGCTCCATGGGGAACACATCCGTAACACATCCATCAACGGTAGTGTCACATAGGTCTCAGAAGACTTGGGGCCAGGCAGGTATCTTGAGTTCCGGGAAATAAAACAACCCTCCATGTTCCAGTGGAACAGAAGCGGTGTGTCCCCCCCCCCCCCCCCCTCCAGAGTCCCAACCTGGGGTTGGCAGGTAACACTCTGCAATCTCTGGTGCAATCAACATTTCCAGCTCTGCTCTGCACTCTCCCACCAGGCAATTTGGCTCTGAGGCATCCTTCATTATCGTAGCTGTTTGCTGCTCAGATAAGGGGTTGGCTGGAGAGTATAGGCAAGGCTGTGTGTGGAGGTTTTTGAAGTGGGGGGCGCTGGGGAACCAGAGTGCATGGTGCATGGGAGGGAGGTAGAGAGTAAGGGCTCTGTTTGGGTAGATGGGGATAAGGGACCAGTTCTTCTGTGGAGAGGGAGAGATTGGGTCTGGTCTCATCAGTCATTCGTTTTTCCCGAAGGCAGGCGATACATTTATGTCCAAAATAAGGCCATAGAAATGCATTGGGCTTATTTCGGACAGATTTTGGTGAGAGTGAAATCTTTCGCTTCTTCCGCTCTTTACACACACACACACACACACACACACACACACACACACACACACACACACACACACACATATCAAGCCCCTGCCACTCACAACAAAGATGAGAGCTCTTCTGACTAGCGGTTTCAACTCGCTGCTTACATTTTGAGGTTTGGTCCAACAGTATCTGTCACGTGTAAACCGAAACACCTTGAGACATTATTTTACTGTAATAGAGAAGTGCCCTTTTCTAACGATACCCTTTTTACGTCTTCAAATGCTCAAATTTGCGCGCAGAGCAGACGCCACTAAGACGGGAGTATCAATGAACATTGATTGTGGGAAACGAATGCTCAGTTTGTCACGTGGCATTGCGGTACCATGTACCACGAGCATCATTTTAGCCAAAGACCGTTATACTAGCTGTCTAGTCTGTTTTTATAAATGTGCAATAAAGCACAAGACACAACTGGCAACTCGTTCTCATTCTAAGATTTCAACATCTGAACAAAGTGGACAGACTAGCATGCTGTTGACACAGTTGGAGACGGACAGAAGGTTGTGCTCATAACTATTCAACTGTTCTTCCCTGTTGGCTAGCAAATAGATCCAAGTTGACTCGACATATAAAGATTAGCTGGCTACTCACTATCACATGGCCTTGAGAGACTGTTTATGAGACCTGTGTTCATTTTCTGTAATGCCTGCTACAAGAAGTCCGTCGTTATTAGTGAATGTGCATTATGTGTGGTTCTGGTTTCATTTTTTTTTTACAAATAGGGCGAGTTCATAGACAAACATGAAAGTCAGATGAGTGATTATTGCAAAAAAAAGCAGGTTAAACTATTTTGATTTAAATGATTTCTAGGTTGTATGGTTATATTTAGCCTAGGTATAATTTCACAATTATATTATTGACCTAATAGTACAACAAAGCTTATAGTTAGAGAACATTAAAAGCCTCTACGTACTTCACAAAGTATTCATACCCCTTGACTTGTTCCACAATTTGTTGTTTCAGCCTGAATTCAAAATGGATTCAATTCATTCTCCCCCATCTACACGCTACCCCATAATGACAAAAACATGTTTTTAGAAATGTTTGCAAATGTATTGAAAATGAAAAATAGAAAGATCTCATTTACATAAATATTCACACCCCTGAGTCAATACATAGTAGAAGGACCTTTGGCAGCGATTACAGCTGTGCGTCTTTTTGGGTAAGACTTTAAGAGCTTTTCACACCTGGATTGTACAATATTTACACACTATTCATTTTAAATTCTTCAAGCTCTCTCAAGTTGATTTGTTGATCATAGCTAGACAAACATTTTTAATTATGGCCATAGATTTTCATGTCTATTTCAGTCAAAACTGTAATTAGGCTACTCTGCAACATTCAATGTCATCTTGGTAAGCAACTCCAGTATAGGTTTGGCCTTGTGTTTTAGTTTATAGTCCTGAATTTGTCTGCCAGTGTCTGTTGGAAGGCAGACTGAACCAGGTTTTCCTCTAGGATTTTGCCTGTGCTCATTTTTATCCTAAAGGACTCCATAGTACTTGCCAATGACAAGCATACCCATAACATGACGTAGCGACCACCATGCTTGAAAATATGAAGTCATACTTGATGTATTGTGTTGGATTTGCCCCAAATATAACACTTTGTATTCAGGACAAAAGTACATTTTCTTTGCCACAAGGGCCTTGTTGCCTGGTTGCAAACAGGATGCATGTTTTGGAATAGTTTTTATCCTGTACAGCCTTCCTTTTCACTCATTTAGGTTAGCATTGTGGCGTAAGTACTATATTGTTGTTGATCCAGCCTCAGTTTTCTCATATCACAACCATTAAACTCTCTAACAGTTTTAAAATCACCATTGGCCTCATGGTGAAATCTCTGAGCAGTTTACTTCCTCTCCGACTACAGAGTTAGGAAGGACGCTTGTATCTTTGTGGTGACTGGGTGTATTGATACACCATCCAAAGCCTAACTAATAACTTCACCATGCTCAAAGGGATATTCAGTATTTTTTACATATCTACCAATCGGTGCCCTTCTTTGCGAGGCATTGAAAAACCTCCCTTGTCTTTGTGGTTGAATCTGTGCTTGAAATTCACTACTCGATTCAGGGACCTTGTAGATCGGAATGAGTTAATTTATTATGCGATTTTTGTTAAGCAAGTCTTTACTCTTGAGCTTATTTAGGCTTACCAAATAAAGGAGTTGAATAAGTATTGACTCAACACATTTCAGCTTTTCATTTTTTATTCATTTCAAAACATGTCTACATGTCTACAAATTTCTACTTTGACCTTATGGGCTATTGTGTTTTAGAACAGTGACTGACAAAATATCTTAATTTAATACATTTTTAATTCCGGCTGCAACAAAATGTGGAAAAAGTTAAGGGGTGCGATTTATTTTCTGAAGCCACTAACTAGATATCGTGAATTGCCCACAAGTAAAATAAAATGAACAGATTATTTTTAGGCCAAATCGCCCAACCCTAGCTAATCCCCCAAACTGCTTAGTGCCTACTCCTATGGCCGTTGACATGATTGACATGCCAAAACCTTTTACGAGTTTTCTATCAAGCACAAACATAATTGAGACCAGGCCAGATATGTTCTGTACACAGGGGAATCAGATAAACGGGGGATCAAGTTAGGAGGAACTCAATGTGCATGACGTTGTCTCTCATGACTGTGTTTGCATGTCCGGCAGCATGAGGCGACTGTCGGGATGGGCTCTGCATGGTCAATCCGATATCTGCAGTGGTCGTACAGCGTTTACTGCCATGCGGCCTCTGCCGAAGTCGGGGCGTTCATCCTTCTTGCGCATCAGAGAGATTTCGTACACATCCAATAAATTGGTCTGCACCGCACCACTCGTAGGGATTCAGGGCTATCCAGCTAATTACATCCAGCTAATTACAAACAACTGGCTAAACAAAAAGACAAGACCTGATCCCGGTGCTTGACCTACCTACCGGTGCTTGACCTACCGGTGCTTGACACGAAGGAGCTCAGCCAAGATGGAATGACGTCAAAAGACTGCACCGTTTCCTCACCTGCATCTCCATCCTGAATCTCTCCAGCAACATGAGCCTACATTTAGGCTGTTGTTTGTGTATTTCACACTATAGCCCTACTCGCACGGGACTAGTATTACCAGAGAAGGTTGGTAATGTAATTATTACTCCTGAATGTCTGTTATTCCGGAGGAGGTTTTGTTTTTTTCAAAACTGCTCCCTGTATTACTTCATATTTATTTAAAAAAAATAATAATTCTAGGCCTGGAGATATTTCAAAAAGTCCAGGCGATAACAGGCTACACTGATAACTCGAGTTGGTTACCAAGTTTCTAAATCATTACCAAAACATCTTTGGTATAGTATCGCCATTAATATTTTGAGTGTGATCATAATCATTAGGATATTTTGGCTATCCGCAGTAGAAGACCTCTTGACCCCATCCATCCCCATGACCTCCCTGATCTCTTTCCAGGAGTTTAAGATCATTTTCTTGTCTTGGAAATCCCTGCAGGATGTGTCTCCAAAGAGTTTTTAAAAATGTAATTGTGAACTTGTTCTGATTGGCTTTCGTCAAAGTTCTCCATGTTTGTTGTCAAGGGAGTGAGTTTGTGTTTATACAGGAGGTACCGCCCCCATCTACCGTCAACCAATCATGTCAATGCGGGGCTATATGGAGCCCTCCGCATTGTTGCACGACGATGCGGTAGGAAGCTCGATTTGGCCTTCAGAAGCTTCCGGAGCCACCGCAATTGCGTCAAACCCTCCGTACAGAGCCCCCGGACCAAGCATAAATTGTTTTTAACCTCTCTGATCTACCCATCCCGGATCCGGTATCGTGAATACAGACTCAAGCTCATTACCATTACGCAACGTTAACTATTCATGAAAATCGCAAATGAAATGAAATAAATATGCTAGCTCTCAAGCTTAGCCTTTTGTTATCAACACTGTCATCTCAGATTTTCAAAATATGCTTCTCAACCATAGGAAAACAATCATTTGTGTAACAGTAGCTAGCTAGCGTAGCATTTAGCGTTAGCATTATCGTTAGCATTTAGCATGCAACACTTTCACAAAAACCAGAAAAGCATTCAAATAATATAATTTACCTTTGAAGAACTTCAGATGTTTTCAATGAGGAGACTGTTAGATAGCAAATGTTCAGTTTTTCCTGACAGATTTTTTGTTTAGGAGAAATCGCTCCGTTTGGTGCGTCACGTTTGGCTACCAAATAAAACCGAAAATCCAGTCATCAATTACGCCAAACTTTTTTCCAAATTAACTCCATAATATCGACTGAAACATGGCAAACGTTGTTTAGAACCAATCCTCAAGGTGTTTTTCACATATCTCTTCGATGATATATCCTTCGTGGAAGTGTGCGTTTCGTTCTGAATCCCAGGACAAAATGACCGCAACTGGAGATTACGCACGAATTTAGATCAAGGCCACCGGGCGGACCCCTGGAAAATGTAGTCTCTTATGGCCAATCTTCCAATGATATGCCTACAAATACGTCACAATGCTGCAGACATCTTGAAGAAACCACAGAAAGCACATGGTCGTTCCTGCTGCATTCACAGCCATATAAGGAGACATTTGAAAACAGAGCTTCAGAGATTCTGCTCATTTCCTGTTAGACGTTTCATCTTGGTTTCGCCTGTAGAATGAGTTCTGTGGCACTCACAGATAAAATCTTTGCAGTTTTGGAAACGTTAGACTGTGTTCTTTCCAAAGCTGTCAATTCTATGCATAGTCGAGCATCTTTTCGTGACAAAATATTGCGCTTAAAATGGGCACGTTTTTTATCCAATAATGAAATAGCGCCCCTATAGGCTTAACAGGTTAAGGGTGTCCTTTGAGGCAGCGCTCTCCCCAGAAAGCTCTCCCCGTGACTCTATCCCTAAGGGACTGTTCAGTGTTCACAGTGCCATTCCCTGAATAGCTCTCCTCTACTCTGTTCAGCTCAGAGAGTACTGTACTGCGGGAGATGAGGCATACTGTTGCATGTCCCAGGATGGCTGGCCAATTGATAGGCCCCGTCGATACTGTAAATACTCAACCTGGCGTTCCTTCTCATTGGATCTGTTGATCTCCCACGATGCATGCTACTACAGGTACAATGAGCCTATAGCACTTGGTACAGTACAATATAGCAGACTGACTGTTCCCTTTTACCTTTCCAGCAAGGCTTTCACAATAGATATCTGAGTAAAACTGAACATACTGCAGCTTGTATTCATTTCAGAATGGAAATCCTCTGTTGGCATTTTCTCTTCTGATGGAATTAATTTTAGAGAATTGCCAGTTGGCTGATAAAAATGGTTGAGTCATAAGAACAAGGGTAGGGCTCAGAGAGGGGGGCCTAGAGATGGTGTTATTAATGGTCTCTGTGACTGGCTGACTGTGATCAATGGCCTCTGGCTGCCTCTCCAGCTCACAGTTCAGCCCAAAGTCTGGACAAAATCTGCCTCTTTTCTCTCTCTCTCTTGCTCGCTCTCTCACTATCTTTCCCTCTCTCGCGATCTCTCCTCTCTCGTGCCGTAGCCCTCTCTCTCCCCTCTATCTCTCTTGCTCTTTTTCCTGCATTCCCTCCCTCTTTCTATGTTGTGGGATGCTGTGTGTGGGGGTGGTGTTAGCGTCACGAGACATGGGGGCATATGCCCAGCCCTTGATCCGTTTATGTAAGGGTTTTGGGACTGAGTGCAGTGCTGAGGGCTTGGTTGGATCATAAGCCAGCCTACATGGGTTGGAGGGGGGGGGGGGGGGGGGGCAGGCAGGCCTGCTGGAGTAGCCCATGATGGTGTGTCTTTCTGTGAAGGATTTGGGTCTGATGACCAGCAACACGCCCAGCCTAGTTTAGAAGGCAAGGCTAGGAGGAGCCCACGATGTAGCCCTATCTGTAGAGGATTTGGGCATGTTGAGCAGCACGCACAGCCTTAACCAGCAGGCCAGCTCAGGAGGGCTGAACATGAGTGTGGTGGAGGGAGCAACAGCAGTGTGCTGCTGGGGGGGGGGGGGATGAGCGAGCACAGATGTACACATAATAAACCAGGGTGCTGCCGCGGTGACACAAGCCTGTTGCCGTGATGCCTCCCGAACGTTGATTATGTAGCCCTGTGTCTAATCAGGGGATGAGCCGTGGTTGGTCACTAAGACGGTTGGCCACACGTCGTCTTTACAGGGTTGGAACCCAATGACGCGTGAGAACAAAAGTCTGCCATTCTCCGGTTCAAAGGCATATCATCATCATCCAATGAATTACATGAAATTATCCCATTGGATTTGTTTGGGATCGGAGCCAATTTCCTATAGGATTTCAGTCATCTTAAAGGAAACCTTTTTAAGCCCTAGCCGGAAAAGCTGCAGAGCGAAAGAGCCCCAATCTGGCAAGCATCACCATCACACCAGGTCTGCGTTTTTGTGTTTTGCTTCTGACATGAAAAGACACTCACGGTGGTAGTAGTTGACTGTCTCAAGCCTCGTTTTGAGTTGCATAAGCATCATTTAGAAGGCCCTGGTTGTCTGTGTCAAACTATCAGGCTTATAACTAACTAGATTAGGGCCCGTATTCACAAAGCATCTAGGAGTGCTGATCTAGGATAAGTTTGGCCTTTTGAAATGACAATGAAATAAGAGGGAGACCTGATCCCAGATCAGCACTCCTGCTCATAGACTCTTTGTTAATACACCATGAGAACCACTGAACCGTGTCTTACTGTCTTTGGCATTTTTACCACTTGATTTAGCCCCCCTCTTATCCAAACCTTCTCAGTCGGGTCCTAGGAGCCCGCATCAGCAGGATTTAGTGACCAGCGGCCGCTGGTCCATAGACTGGCCTAAGGGATGAATTACTGAGGGCACTGGTCCAACCACTACTGTTTTCTAATTACTGACAGCAGCTGTCGTATTCAAGCCAGTTTTATGGTTCGCTGCACTGCCTTGTCTCAAAGATACAACCTGTAATCTCAGTTTTCACATCTCGAACCCCTCCATCATAGAGCCATGGGTTCTACTCCGTACGTCTGTCTGTCTCTGTCCGGTCTGTCCGTCTTTCTGTCAGTGAGCCAGGCCTTAATGGATTGCTCCTTCCCTCGCTATGAACCTCCAGGATCTCAGTTAGCTCCCTAATCAATAACAAGACACAACTCCCTTCTGTCCCCCTGCTCTTGCGTTCAAAACGGGCTCAAACAGGCTCATTGTGCTCAATCAACCTGCATGTCCATTCTGTATACATCCCATCTTCATCCATCTCCACTCTGGACACAGAGAGACTGACCCAGTCTGTCTGAAAATGTGAGCATCGATTTGTACCGCACCACTTAGGAAACATGAGAGAATTGTGATTGCTGGAAAGTGTTACTTATTCAAACGTGATTACATACTGAATAGGTATGTCTATTATGCTCCATTTGAATATGCTTTCCTGGTTCCTCTGGTATGCAATTGATCTCTTATGTAGGACGCTGAAAGACAGCTGAAATGACACTTTTCTTTAAGCTTTGTGTTTGACCACTGGGTGCTTTTCCATGAAGGCTGTTAGCTTTGACTCAAAGACGATCACATTGCCATACAAAACAGAACGACAACCACAAACAACAAAGGATCCTCACCCCAATAATAGGCACTCTATACTCTTTTGAGTCCTTGAAGGGACCTCTGACACATTGATTTTGGAGTGTAATGTCCCTTTAAAACAGGAAGCGTGAATGTATCTCCTAGGCACCACTTAGCCTCTTGTTGCTCTGCTGTCGGTGGCTGTCAGTAGCTGCTGTAATGGGCAAGTGAACACTCCCTCTGTGTCTAGCCTCTGTGTGCTATGTTATTGGCCTGGACCTCACACAGAGACCCGCCTGTTGAAATGATGAGGTCAGAGAGGGTGGCTCTCATCGGCTGACAACCCCACTCACTCTGACACATTCAGCCCCTCTCGCCTCTGTCCTCTCTCCCCTCTCTCTCCCCTGTGGCTGGAGAGGGGAAACTTATTGCAAGTATTTGCTCGGTGTTGTTGCTTTGTATCCTCTCGCTCTCAGCTCCTCTCTCCACCCTTTCTCTCTCTTATCCTCTCTTCTCTTCTGTGCTCGCTCTCTCTCCTCGCTCCCTCTCTCCTCTCCCTTTTCTCTACCACAGCCTTTGACTCGTCGCTGTCTCCCTCCATTCTCTCCCCTTCTCATTCAGCTGTCGCCCCCTGACATTCTCCAAATTACATTGTTGTTTACCTGTTTCAGTGCTTCCCCTCCCTCCTCCCTCCTTGTTTAAAGGTGAAGGAGTGCCCCCCCTCCCCACTAAAAGGTTGTTGGGTTTTCTGTCTTGGAGGAAGCGAAATGTCAAAGCTGGAGTTAATTGTCTCATTACCGACATTGTCTCTGGCTGCCTCTAATTTAAGAGCTGATGGGTTGGTATTGACTGATTTTGTGTGTGTGTGTGTGTGTGTGTGTGTTGACGGAGAGCGTGTGAACGTCCATGTATGTGTGCTGACAACAGACGTGTCAGAGTTTCCATCAGGAAAATGTGGCACCGGACATTTGAGCGGCAGCATTTTAATTTAGCGGACATTTACCGGAGCATGCAAGTTGAGGATGCGATGATGTACGGTCCTTCGTGACCAATTCTGATGTGCACTTTGAAGACGGAATGAAATCTAATTTCATTTGTCACATGCGCCGAATACAACTGGTGTACACCTCACAGTGAAATGTTTACTTTACAAGCCCTTAACTTCTTGATTCTACTTGAGACGCATATGTCTCAAGTAGGCACCTGGAAATGCAAATGCGCTACGCTAAATGCTAAATGTACTCGTTAAAACTCAAACCTTGATCAAAATTCACAAGCAGGGTATTGAATTAAAGCTACACTCGTTGTGAACCTAGCCAACAAGTCAGATTTTTAAAATGCTTTTCGGCGAAAGCATGAGAAGCTATTATCTGATAGCATGCACCACCTGAAAATGCCTGAATGCGACGTAAACAAAGACTCTGCTTATCCGACGCAGCACAAAACGCAGAAATAAAATATAAAACATTCATTACCTTTGACGAGCTTCTTTCTTGGCACTCCTATATGCCCCATAAACATCACTATTGGGTCTTTTTTCGTTTAAATCGGTCCATATATACCCAAAATAGCTTTCTATGGAAGCTGTGTCATTCAGAAAAAAACATTGTTTTTAAACGCTGCGTCATTTTTTAAAATTAAAAAAGTCGACGATAAACTTTCACAAAACACTTCGAAATCCTTTTGTAATCCAACTTTAGGTATTAGTAAACGTTTATAATCTATCAAAATGATTACAGGGCGTATATATATTCAATAGCTCCTCGTCTGCAAATCAATGGCTGCCAATGTCCACATTTACAACATCCTGGTGGAGACTGGAAGAAACGGAAGCCAGATAGTTGGATTTTCCAACAAAAAATTCAATTGAAAATGATGACAATGGCGAAATCGTGGGAAATTTGTATGAATTGCATGCAGGTCGATATTAAATTTTGTCCTCTTTTAACAACCCATGGAAGTGACTTATGGAAATTATTTTTAGCTTTCAGAGAGCAGTTTTTCTTGCGTTTTTCAATGAAACACACGATCTGTTATAGTCACAGCCGTGATTTAACCAGTTTTAGAAACTTCAGAGTGTTTTCTATCCACACATACTAATCATATGCATATACTATATTCCTGGCATGAGTAGCAGGACGCTGAAAAGTTGCGCGATTTTTAACAGAATGTTCGAAAAAGGAGGGGGTAGAATTAACCAACAGTGCAGTTCAAGAAATAGAGTTGACTAAATAAAAATAAAAAGTAACACAGTAGAATTACATAACAATAACAAGGCTATAATACAGGGGGCACCGGTACCGAGTAAATGTGCGGGGCTACAGGTTAGTTTAGGTAATTTGTGGGTAGGGGTAGAGTGACTATGCATAAATGATAAACAGTGAGTAGCAGCAGTGTAAAAACTAAGGGGTGGGGGGGTCAATGTAAATAGTCTGGGTGGCCATTTGATGAATTGTTCAGCAGTCTTATAGCTTGCGGGTAGAAGCTGTTAACCTCTAGCGACGAGCAATCCCGTATCCGGGATCTTAAGTATAGCCTCAAGCTCATTAGCATAACGCAACGTTAACTATTCATGAAAATCGCAAATGAAATGAAATAAATATATTGGCTCTCAAGCTTAGCCTTAACAACACTGTCATCTCAGATTTTCTAAATATGCTTTTCAACCATAGCTAAACAAGCATTTGTGTAAGAGTATTGATAGCTAGCATAGCATTAAGCCTAGCATTCAGCAGGCAACATTTTCACAAAAAACAAGAAAAGCATTCAAATAAAATCATTTACCTTTGAAGAACTTCAGATGTTTTCAATGAGGAGACTCTGTTAGATAGCAAATAGTCAGTTTTTCCAAAAATATTATTTGTGTAGGAGAAATCGCTCCGTTTTGTTCATCACGTTTGGCTAAGAAAAAACCCTGAAAATTCAGTCATTATAACTTCAAACTTTTTTCCAAATTAACTCCATAATATCGACAGAAACATGGCAAACGTTGTTTAGAATCAATCCTCAAGGTGTTTTTCACATATCTATTCGATGATATATCATTCGTGGAAGTTTGGTTTCTCCTCTAAACCACATGGGAAAATGCATGCAGCTGGAGATTACGCAATAATTTCGACGGGGGACACCAAGCGGACACCTGGTAAATGTAGTCTCTTATGGTCAATCTTCCAATGATATGCCTACAAATACGGCACAATGCTGCAGACACCTTGGGGAAACGACAGAAAGTGTAGGCCCATTTCTTGCGCATTCACAGCCATATAAGGAGACATTGGTACAAAGCGCATTCAAAATCTGGGGCATTTACTGTTTGAAATGTTAGCTTGGTTTCGCCTGTAGCGTCAGTTCTGTGGCACTCACAAATAATATATTTGCAGATTTGGAAACGTCAGAGTGTTTTCTTTCCAAAGCGGGAAAAAAACAGGAACGTTTTTCATCCCAAAATTTTAATAGCGCCCCCTAATGCATAACTGGTTAAGGAGCCTTTTGGACCTAGACTTGGCGCTCCGGTACTGCTTGCCGTAAGGTAGCAGAGAGAACAGTCTATGATTAGGGTGACTGGAGTCTCTGACACATTTTGGGGCCTTCTTCTGACACCACCGTATATACAGTGAGGCAAAAAAAGTATTTAGTCAGCCACCAATTGTGCAAGTTCTCCCACTTAAAAAGATGAGAGGCCTGTAATTTTCATCATAGGTACACTTCAACTATGACAGACAAAATGAGAAGAAAAAAAATCCAGAAAATCACATTGTAGGATTTTTTATGAATTTATTTGCAAATTATGGTGGAAAATAAGTATTTGGTCACCTACAAACAAGCAAGATTTCTGGCTCTCACAGACCTGTAACTTATTCTTTAAGAGGCTCCTCTGTCCTCCACTCGTTACCTGTATTAATGGCACCTGTTTGAACTTGTTATCAGTATAAAAGACACCTGTCCACAACCTCAAACAGTCACACTCCAAACTCCACTATGGCCAAGACCAAAGAGCTGTCAAAGGACACCAGAAACAAAATTGTAGACCTGCAACAGGCTGGGAAGACTGAATCTGCAATAGGTAAGCAGCTTGGTTTGAAGAAATCAACTGTGGGAGCAATTATTAGGAAATGGAAGGCATACAAGACCACTGATAATCTCCCTCGATCTGGGGCTCCACGCAAGATCTCACCCCGTGTGGTCAAAATGATCACAAGAACGATGAGCAAAAATCCCAGAACCACACGGGGGGACCTAGTGAATGACCTGCAGAGAGCTGGGACCAAAGTAACAAAGCCTACCATCAGTAACACACTACGCCGCCAGGGACTCAAATCCTGCAGTGCCAGACGTGTCCAGGCCCGTCTGAAGTTTGCTAGAGAGCATTTGGATGATCCAGAAGAAGATTGGGAGAATGTCATATGGTCAGATAAAATATATATATTTTAAATATAAATATAAAATATTACTTTTTGGTAAAAACTCAACTCGTCGTGTTTGGAGGACAAAGAATGCTGAGTTGCATCCAAAGAACACCATACCTACTGTGAAGCATGGGGGTGGAAACATCATGCTTTGGGGCTGTTTTTCTGCAAAGGGACCAGGACAACTGATCCGTGTAAAGGAAATAATAAATGGGGCCATGTATCGTGAGATTTTGAGTGAAAACCTCCTTCCATCAGCAAGGGCATTGAAGATGAAACGTGGCTGGGTCTTTCAGCATGACAATGATCCCAAACACACCGCCCGGGCAACGAAGGAGTGGCTTCATAAGAAGCATTTCAAGGTCCTGGAGTGGCCTAGCCAGTCTCCAGATCTCAACCCCATAGAAAATCTTTTGAGGGAGTTGAAAGTCCGTGTTGCCCAGCAACAGCCCCAAAACATCACTGCTCTAGAGGAGATCTGCATGGAGGAATGGGCCAAAATACCAGCAACAGTGTGTGAAAACCTTGTGAAGACTTACAGAAAACATTTTACCTCTGTTATATACCCTTTGTTGGCAATGACAAAGTATTGAGATAAACTTGTGTTATTGACCAAATACTTATTTTCCACCATAATTTGCAAATAAATTCATTAAAAAATCCTACAATGTGATTTTCTTGAATTTTTTTCCTCATTTTTTCTGTCATAGTTGAAGTGTACCTAATATTTTACAATTGTTATACAATAGTTGTTTGTTTTTAGTCCCCTCCTTCAGCGCCACTCAACCCCTCCCATCTATCTCTGAACACCATCCAGTATATTGTTTGGCAGTCAAACAGGATATTTTGTTCCCTGTTTGTCTCAAAGCTAGTTAGGAGGATCAATCATTTCCCAGATGATAGCCACCTCTATTGGACAGGGTAATTCTGTGTTCTCACACTAGGCCACTGATTGCTTGACAGCAAAGTAATTTGTCTCCTTGCCTCAAAGCAGATTTTCCAAGTAACTTGACGTAATCTTGTTACTGCTATGGAAGCATTGTTATGTGAGTATTATTGTGGCATTCTATAGACTGGAGCAAGCTACAGTGAGGTACTGCTACATTACTGGTCCTTGATCTTCCTGCTTTTTGTAAGGACCTGTTGGACTGAATTGTAGGCTCTTTCTCTGAGGAAGCCCAGATAGGAAGGGCCAGGATTCCTCACCTTGTGATTGGTGGTTTGGGATGACTTCATGGGCACCTTGACATTCTATGCCATTGTGAGGTGTTAGAGGATCTCGTGTCTGCACATACATTAGCGTCATCATGGAACATTGAAATGGCCTTAGAATCTGTGGACCGTAAGGAAGTTGGATGGCTCAGAGATGTTTTAGAGGAAGGCAACCCAAGGTATTTCTATACACAGAGCTATGTTATGTACCACCCACAGCTCTCTCCATAGTGAGCATTACCAGAGAGGAAGAGGCGAAGCAAAAGGATTTACTCCGCCCAAATCTGTTCGCGTGAGATAAGCAGACCAAGTGGGGATTTTTTGGTATGGTCTATGAGAGAGTGTCGAATTACGTGAGGCTTATTTGATCAAATAGAAAGTTTTGTAATGTTTTAGGCCGTTACAAATGTACTGATATAAGTGGATTCGTATGGCATTCCAGCAACTTTGAGAAGAATGACTTTGTTGTTCACACGCGTGTCATTGGCTAGAATGGTCCCACCTGACCTTCGCCGCCTCCTGCCTGCCTTCCATCTTTGTGGACCTGTATTTCCATTGTTAGAGCGGTCCCTAGACTATCCCGTCAATATAATAAACAATCTTTGGCATTACTCACTGGAGATTGGCTAAATGATCTTTTTTTTTTTTTTTTTTCCCTTCCGCGTTTTCTAAGAGATCTTTTGTATAGAGATCTAATTGTGTCAAGATGATGAAGGTCCTCCTGGACGTTTCTTCAGGGTAAAAAAAAAAGGAAGTAGACTAATAGAAGAGAGAGGAAGAGAGGCCAAAAGGAGCCGCCTTCCCTCCACCTCTGACTCTCACACAATAGGCCCTCATTTCCTCTGTTCATACTAGCTCGATTTTGTTTTGCCTGTCATCCCTAATACTGTTTAGATCTCACACAGTTGGTAACGTAGTGTCTTTTTACTAATCAGAAGGTGCCGTCCCCAAAGTGAGGCAGCCTAGAGCTATTGTTCGCCTCAACAAAAGCCCAGTGATCATGTTTTATTCTCAGCCAGCTTGCATATTTCACACAGAGCACAATCTACGCTGCACTATTAAGATATGTGTCTGAAACACTCCCCCAGTTGGACCATTACCGACCGGGAGTTACAACAATCTTATCAGCAGCTCTATTATGGAAGAATATTTCCAGAAAATTACCTCCATAACCATGTCTCCATTCTCCTGGACTTTACATCACTGAATACATTAACATAATGGTTCCCATTAGAACACACACACACACACACCCCTCCTCTTTAATTAACAGGCAAAGGGCCATTGTTGTCACTTATCTCTCTCCAGCACCGGGCGGTATGTGGTTCTAGGGGTCTTTCGGGGGAAGGTCATTTGCTCTCCACTGCTTTAGAAACCAAGCTATAGATTCCATGAAAGGCCAGCCGTTCTCCTGTAGTCCCCCCTCCTCCAACCCTCAGGCTAGATGAAAGTTGTCCTGTCCCAATTACCCGGTGCCTGCCTGGCCCGTCCATGCTGTGTGTTACTGTGTGATCACACTTGAGAGTATGCAGTATTCACAATGTCTTTATCCACCCTGTGCTGCTTCTGCTCCATACCGGTGACCTTGACGCCACCGCCTCTGCCAGTACCCATCCGCATCTTTCAAGCGTGTTCGCGTGGAGCAGGGTGTCCACATGCAGTGGATCATGCCTCCCCACCCCTCATCTCTCCGTTTCCCTTAACACACTTCACCACCTCTCCCTATGCATACCAATAGTTATTTGTGAAAAAGGTTTGGTTATTAGTTGACCGTAGGTATGGTCCGATGAGGGTGTGTGTGTACTGTGTACATTTGCATTGTGCGTGTGTCCATATAGAGAGAATGAGAGCAAGCATCAGAAAGAGTGAGATGCCTCCCTTCTTGGTGGAATGGCGTCGGTTATAAAGTGGAGGCAGTTGTGCGAGAGCGTGATGCGGAGACCTTGGGCGTGTATCACTGAGTAATGGCCCTAACAGCAGGTGCTGCAATCTTTCTTGCGCCTCTCTCCCTCTTTCCCCCTCTGCAGTCCGCATCGGATGCTCAGAGCTCCCCCTTGGCTTCCTGTCCCAGTATCTGCTGTTTGAAACACTGCATCCATGGAAAAAAGAGCGCTCTGAACATTCTTACCAGATCTCAGGGGCATGCAGCTTGTCATGGTTCCTACTGAACGGGACACAATCCATCTCTTCACACCAGTAATGCAGTAAAGCAGTACATTGTCAGGCTTTAGACGCCCTTGTCTAACCCCAAAATGCTCAATCCTTTCATGTGAAAAGGTAATGCCCCCAATGGCTGAGTTGATTTTTATCAGGCAGCTTTAGGTCACCTCTTTTCTTCCCTGGACTCGGGTGTTTGTTTTCAGCAGCAAAGCCAATAGAGTTTGAGTCAAATCCACCTAGTTCTGAGGCAGTGCTGGAACAATGAGAACATTGTGTAGCAGGGCTGCAAGGCCACCTCTTTTGTTGCTCTGTAGTTTTGTTGCTCTGTAGATTTGTTGTAACCCCCAGTAACTGTAGGTGGTGATGTTGTAGCCGCCCATCACCTTTTCAGCCGGAGCAGAGAAGAGACAGGTCGTCTGGGCTTATTCATTCAGAAAGACTGTGACACAGAGCGAGGTGTAGCCTATTTAAGTGATAATGCATGATATATTGGTAAACCGTGCAAATATATCCTCCGAACACCGGCTTCAAGGGCATTATCACTTTTACACTACGGGACACCAACCTATTCCAATAATGATTGACATATTTTCGTTAAAAATGTTATTTTGATGAATTTATTCATACCATTTAATCCTTCCACGAGCTATTGTCCCGACACACATCTCGGGTTGCTACCCAAGCCGGCTGGCCGTCCATTCTATCGGTTCAGCTGCCAGAGATGCAACCCAGTCGTTCAGTCTTTTTTGTTTTGTATCTATGGACGCGACCCAGTAATTTGTTCTAAATGTTCTATTACCGCGATGGCTGGCAACGTTCTTATCCCTTGCTTGCTAGCTAGCCAACTTTGACTGAGACAGTCAAGTCCATCAGTGCAGCCAGAATAATAGCCAAGTAGCTGCATTTGCGTTTGTTTAAGATGTTTTCTAGTTATTAGTTTTTTTTGTTGGGGGGAGGTATACGTCTAGAACAATTTTTTGATTTAACTAGGAACGTCAGTTAAGAACAAATTCTTATTTACGATGACAGCTTACCCCGTCCAAACCCTGACCCGGACGACACTGGGCCAATGGTGCACCGCCTGGCTTGGAACATTTGCTCTTTCGCCAGGCCACTGTTCAGAAGAGATGGCAAATTGCACCGCTAACACTATCACTTTAAATAGAAGCTGGAATGACTGTAAACTAGCTGCATTTTGTGGTTTTTCTATCGACATGTCTTTGTATATATCCATAAAAAATGATGCTGATTCATGATTCCGACTGGCTGACAAAAGCTGCCAGCCTGTCTGTTGTCAAGACTCCCGACACATTAATTACCCTAGGACAGCT
The DNA here is from genome assembly GCF_045791955.1 of Oncorhynchus clarkii lewisi. Lineage (NCBI taxonomy): Eukaryota > Metazoa > Chordata > Actinopteri > Salmoniformes > Salmonidae > Oncorhynchus > Oncorhynchus clarkii. Next base: position 42,751,625 of record NC_092162.1, read on the forward strand.
GGAGATCCAATTTCAATATTGAAACAATGTTGCAAATTTCAGAGGGACAGGCAGCAAGGTTTATACAAATCTCTGCTGTTGAAAACCAAATGCTAGTCTAAAAGAAATGGGAGATAATGTCTAGATGCTTTTTATAGTGGAGATATAGTATAGAAATTACCTGGCTGGGCTGATGAGACCGTGGATTCCACCGTCAGATGGAACAGAGTAAATGGGCATTTCAACATTCATAGATTTAGCCGGACCTAACTTGTGGAATAGACACAGGCTGGAATGCGGTTTTAACCAATCAGCATCCAGGAATAGACCCACCCATTGTATAATCAGCAATAATGCACAGTATTTATACATTGAGATAAAGAATAGCCTACATCACCTACTAATTTAAATGTGTAATGGGCTAGTTTCACCTCGTGGTTTTACTCAGACTTTGTATTGCTGGAGCAAGATGAGGTTGGGCAATGAATGTGCTATGTAGCAAAAGGAATTTGTCCATTTAATTGACACTTTAATTTTTTTTTATTTTTTTACCTTGAACACATCATTAATCTTTCTCCAAGATTAATGTTTTTGTCTGGACTGTTTTCCACCCCCACGTCTCCATGGCGTTTTGGGTGTCATTTTTATTTTTTCTCTCCGTAAGAGCAGTAGCAGAGCGCGATGGCGTGAAGAGATGTGAATACAGACTGGTGTTGGTCTAGCTGTTTCCCTGGCTGGCGTGAAGAGATGTGATGAACACAGACTGGTGTTGGTCTAGCTGTTTCCCTGGCTGGCGTGAAGAGATGTGAATACAGACTGGTGTTGGTCTAGCTGTTTCCCTGGCTGGCGTGAAGAGATGTGAACACAGACTGGTGTTGGTCTAGCTGTTTCCCTGGCTGGCGTGAAGAGATGTGAATACAGACTGGTGTTGGTATAGCTGTTTCCCTGGCTGGCGTGAAGAGATGTGATGAATACAGACTGGTGTTGGTCTAGCTGTTTCCCTGGCTGGCGTGATCTGTGTAAAAGTAGTGCGAGTCTCACACGAAGCAATCTGGCAGATAATAGAATGTGTGTTGCTGAACAACATTCATAAGTACTCAGATCAGGAGAAATGAGGCCGCAGAGGCGGCGAGAGAGAGACATGGTGGCTCAAGCCATCAGTGGCAACAGCAGGGAAAAATTGCAGTCCTCACTGGGATGGGGTTTGTATGGTCCTTTTTTGTTGAGGCTTGTTTGATCTGAATATAAACCATCTGGAGTGAATCTCAGCTCTTTGAATGAATGGGTAAAACAAATATCCTACAGGCACCAGTTGGATACTCGTACTGGGTGACTAGAGCCATTGTTCCACCTCGACAATTAGCCTACCCTGCACTTTCCCATCACTCGCTGTGTCGGGAACCAGGGCCTAGGGCTGTTGCAGTAACCGTATTACCGCCACACCGTTTAGTTACGCTAATTAGGCTTCTTTAAGCTCTGATGCCGCTGATGGTCATTAGTAGCCTACGAAAGTAGCCTATGAAAACGAGTAGCCTATGAAAATGAACCACAGGAAAAGCGTCCACCATTCGTTATTTACAGTTGAAGTCGGAGGTTTACATACACTTAGGTTGGAGTCATTAAAACTCTTTTCAACCACTCCACAAATTTCTTGTTAGCAAGACGGTTAGGACATCTGCAAGAAATCAGCCAAAACCTAAGAAAAAACATTGTAGACCTCCACAAGTCTGGTTCATCCTTGGGAGCAATTTCCAAACGCCTGCAAGTTCCACGTTCATCTGTACAAACAATAGTATGCAAGTATAAACACCATGGGACCACGCAGCTGTCATACCGCTCAGGAAGGAGACGTGTTCTGTCTCCTAGAGATGAACGTACTTTGGTGCGAAAAGTGCAAATCAATCTCAGAACAACAGCAAAGGACCTTGTGAAGATTCTGGAGGAAACAGGTACCAAAGTATCTATATCCACACTAAAGAGTCCTATATCGACATAACCTGAAAGGCCGCTCAGCAAGGAAGAAGCCTCTGCTATAAAACATCCATAAAAAAGCCAGACTACGGTTTGCAACAGCACATGGGGACAACGATCGTACTTTCCTCTGGTCTGATGAAACAAAAATAGAACTGTTTGGCCATAATGACCATCGTTATGTTTGGAGGAAAAAGGGGGAGGCTTGCAAGCCGAAGAACACCATCCCAACCGTGATGCATGGGGGTGGCAGCATCATGTTGTGGGGGTGCTTTGCTGCAGGAGGGACTGGTGCACTTCATAAAATAGATGGCATCATGAGGCATGAAAATGATGTGGATATATTGAAGCAACATCTCAAGACATCAGTCTGGAAGTTAAAGCTTGGTCGCAAATGGGTTTTCCAATTGGACAATGGCCCCAAGCATACTTCCAAAGTTGTGGCAAAATGGCTTAAGAACAACAAAGTCAAGGTATTGTAGCGGCCATCACAAAGCCCTGACCTAAATCCCATAGAAAATGTGTGGGCAGAACTGAAAAAGCTTGTGCGAGCAAGGAGGCCTATAAACCTGACTCAGTTACACCAGCTCTGTCAGGAGGAATGGGCCAAAATTCACCCAACTTATTGTGGGAAGCTTGTGGAAGGCTACCCGAAACATTTGACCCAAAGTTAAACAATTTAGAGGCATGAACATAGGGCAGCGGTCTCTAAGGTGCAGGGTAGAGTACCGGGTGGTAGACAGCTAGTGACTGTGAGAGTGTCTGAGGTTCACGGCAGGGTGCTGGGTGGAGGCCGGCATGTGGTGACTGTTTTAACCAGATGCTATTGCCATCAGTCTCTCGGTCCCAGCTTTGAAGCACCTGTACTGTGTCCTCCTTCTAGATGGTTTGGCAAAAAGTGCCTCAGGGTTGTGGAGACAACAAGCAGCAACACAACACATTTATTCAATTATTGAAGAATATCCATCCCAAACTTTATGATGATTGTGGCCTGTCAGCTACAACCAGCCACCTACGTTAAACAGGCATTGATTCATTGTTAAACATCCCGCATCATCTTAAACTTATCACGTAGCCTAAGTCACGGTTCCTATTTACACAGTCAACAACGACTGCTTCAAGAAGATGATTAACAAGCTGGACAGGAGATACAAGATTCGATCTCATACGTATTTCTCCCAAGTCGCCATCCCAACACTGTATTACAAAATCAAGGGAGAAGTTGAACATTGGAATGTCGCGTTAAATGACTGGACCTGCCTCCAATGTTTTGGACACAGGCTGCACCTTGCAATTGGTAGGCTACGTGTTACATGTTTTTAAGGCACTTTGACTTATTATTTAAATTCTAATAAGGATTGAGCCTACTTGAACATAATTACATTATCATAAGCTTCCTTTCCCATCTGCAGCCAATGGCTACCTGGATAAATAATTAACTAATTTTATTTAATGGTAAAGTAGGAAATAGGAACAATGTAATCCATTAATTAATAAGTAGTGCTGCGCTTATAGCACACTATATTTTGATAATCATGTTAATGTTCGTTAATATGCAAGGATTATTATACCGTCTGTGATCATTGGTTTCATTTGGTTTTGTGTTCAGTTAGCACAGTATGTATTCTCTCATATGATCTCATTTTTAGAGGTGACTTTCTGTAGCCTGACAGTTTGTTTAACCATGTCTGATGGAATTACCAAATGTTTGAAAATCCATATTCATAATCCCAATTGCAATATCTGGCCCCCCAAAAAATTGCAATTTTGTTATTTTGTCCAAATTGTGCAGTC